>NC_086452.1:63769607-64078607 GCF_028390025.1 Pseudophryne corroboree | reverse complement strand
ACTGGGGGAGAAGTTAGTGCTCCCGGGTCAGGACACATCGCAGGTCTCCCTGACAGTCGCACGGATGGGGGACAAAGTGCAACTTTTCTACGGCAACTTTCCAGCAGCTGCTCCCAGCCCGGTATGCCATGACTCCTCACCCCGGCGGTCACGCTCTGCATCCCGCAGACCCCGTGCCAGGGACCCGCTCACCTCTTCCAGGGTTGGGGGGGATCTGACAGTGGTCCGCAGAGCTTGCTCTCTCTCTGATTGCAGCGCGTTGCAGAACAGAGCCGGGTTTGCATTTTTTTTTTTTTAATCTATCCCTATTGTCCTGTGAGGGCTGTCATGTCAATGCACCGTGTAGGTAAATGCACAGGCAGCTGTATCCATTTACTGACACATTGGCCAAGATACATGCACCTGACCCCCCTCTGACCTGTGCAAAGTCACCAAACTGATACTTTCAGGTTCCTTTTTTTTTGTTTTTTTGTTTGCACCATCCTCCCTGTGATCTTGGATGCTTCCGAGATGTATCATTTATCCCTCTGGTTTCATCTCTCACCTGCCATGGCAGAATGTTCCGGCCACTGCATGCAGAGCCCCCCGCAGTCCAGCCACCCATAGGTTAATAGACCTGGGGTCCCATCTGTAGGATTCTGCCACTTTGTCTTCCCCCCCCTGTTCCTTCCTGACAACCTGGAGAGACACCGGGACACCCAGCGGGTCCTTCCTTGGAATTGTGCTGAAGAAAACAGAAGAGGGAAGTGTGAGAGGTGATGGGAGCGGATCCCTCACCTGCTCTGTACATACATGAAATAAAACATCTGTGTGGCCACAATGGATGATTGGGAGCAGCCATACAGGAAACGCTGGTGTTTGTTGTCAGACACTGTAAGGGGGTTTAGCATCCTTACTGCAGGCAGGGGGGCTTTGTTTGGGTGGTGGGGTGCTCCTGGGGAAAAGGAAAAAGTAACTATTCCAGGGAGGTGAGGCTGCAATATTGAAACTGATAAAGTGGACTTAAGACATGGGGTGAAGAGACATTAATCCTTTCAGTGAAATTCCAAATCAAGCAGATTTGTTATCATATCTCTAACACTGAGATTTTCTGACTATTGTTAGTATTTGTATAAAACAGGACTGGCAGAGATGCACATAGAATTGCATGCTGCAATTTAGGGGTCTATAGTTCCATACAAATGATCAGCCTAATATTCCAATAATGTGGTGAGTGGAAGGGATAGGATTTTAGAAAGTACCTGCTCGGTATGGGGTGATTTTACAGCACTTGTTTCCCCCTATTAGTGATGGATTTGGGGAAAGAAAGGGGCCACAGTGTATACTTTATGCCAGAGAATTTAAATGTCCCATATTTTTCCTCTATGTAAGCGGTGATAGAATTCTGGATAAACTTTGGCTCTTGAGGATTTACAGGTTTGCGTGGTGTATGAGGGTGATTATCTAAGGGGTTCAAGGTCCCGGGTGCTGAATTTTGAACCTTTAAACTAATCTTCTCTTGCCAGTTATTTACATTTATTTTTTCATTGTATACAAAACTCCGTTAACATTTTTAATTCCCATTTATTGCCAAATTCAAATTGCCCTCCGAGATATTTTAACCAAATTTTATAAAATCAACAAATACATTTTTTTTTCTTCCAAATCCCAACCATTTAGTCACCAGTCTTCATCTCCATGTGTAATTTTACTGGCTTCTTCGGTTTGAGCATTGTTCTTAAATATTCAGCCTCCTTGTGTAAAGTATTGTACATTGCGTGAATATATATATATATATATATATATATATGTATGAATATATATATATATAACATTTATTTTTGTTGTCCCTTACACTTCTTTATTCAAGCCAGCTTTTGATGCTGATGATGGACAATTGAACCGTTAACACTTGAAAATGAAAAATTGCTTCATTTTGTGAAGTTATTTTTTTCATTCTGAAATATTTATAGAAATATAATTGTCTTCAGCTGATCAATTTTATTATTTGTCAGGCTGCGTCAGTATTCTATCCACTGTCTGATATTTACAACATGTTTGAAAAATGTAATTCTAGATCTTATGATGTAAAGTAATATAATTATATGATTGTTAAAACAATTTTAGTGTCCTTTAAAAAAAATTTTTGTTAAACTTTGCTTTCTTATGAAAATCAATATATCATATATATATATATATATATATATATATACACACACACACACACACACACATAAAAAAAAAATTCATTGGATTTATTCATTTTCCTTGGCTTTGCATATAATTATATGACCACAGTAATGCAACCTGTTGTGCATAAATGTGCCATGAATTTTATAAAAACCTGTTTAAAATTCACCGGCAATAAACTGATTACACAAAGACTTTAAAACGGAAATTTTCTTTCTATTAAACATTTGCAAAATGATTGCTAATGCTGGTTGAAGTTTTATTGCTGCCTTTGTTAATATTACAAAGCACGATTTGAAATAAGACAGAATGCAATTTGAAAACATTTTACAAATTCTAATTTAAAAAAAATCAACCAACGCACAATTCCACTTTTCAGTATCAGCTGTAAGAAATATTAATTTTAAATTAAAAATACAACCAAATTGTATATTGACATTTACTTTTTTTAAATTTTGCATATTGTTACTGCTTTGTAATTTTTATTGATTTATATTTTAGAATCGTATACCATTAAATTACAATTCTAGCCTTTGTGGAAAAGATAAAAATGAAATTGATTCCATAACTTTAATGCTAATTTTTTGACTGTTAGTTGGATGTTCTCTTTTTTTTTTTATCCCTATTGCCCAACTCTTAGCTACGTAAAAAAAAATATACAATTATCTTGTTCATGTCGGCTGATTTATGAGCTGTGATATAAACTGTTGCTTATATTTAACACGTGCATCTTATTTGTTGCTGGTGTATTTTAGTCTCCGTATCAGCACCGTTTTTGTGCAGTGATCCGATTATTCTTGTTTAGCTAATTCAACAAAGACTGTTCTGCAATCGCTCTAGAGTTTGTCTCATGCTGTGGAAAAGTATTTGATGATTTATTTGGCTGCCTGTTCGATTGCTGTCTCCAAGCCCTCTTTCTCCTCCATTCAGCGGGGATGTCAGCTCTTATTACTTGCTATTGATCCCTTTGCAAAGTGAGAAGTGAACTAAAATTAATGTCAATCCCACTGCCTCGATCAATACCAGGAGTTATTTTAATCTGGATTTGCACGGGGTGCTAAATTAAAAAAAATCAGCATACTATCAGGAACCGGTATTGGTTTCTGTTTGTTGCTGGCTGTGTCTTTTCAGGTATTCAATGTTCACTTCTGTCTGATTATCCTACAATCCATATTTTTTTTAATTAAGAAGGTCTGTTAGTTTGCTTATTTAGGGTCCGGTGTTGAAGAAGATGACATCTTGACATTGTCAGTGTATTAACTATAGATTTCCATAAGACTTGTGGTTTGCAAATTGTGCCTCCTCAGTCCCTTTAGTTGTTCAGCCAAGGACACAGCTGGGAATTAGAGGTTAAAACACAACATTTAAAAGCGGTTGTGAATATTGCACGTGTGTGTTAATTTGTCCTCTCCCTTTGTGGTGTTTGCTGCTGAGCCTTTGATTTAGAATTGGACAATGGAACGTTACATCTAGAACCACGATTTGGGACCCCTGCTCGCTCAAACCTTAGAAAGCGGCCACTTCATAATATAGTGCGACAGCTTTCACCGCATCTGTACTTTTACACGCTTATTCCCTCTGTGTTTTCACCCAAAGCTGTTCCACGGCATGAAAAAATGAAAATTATGATTTTCAGTCCAGATTGTCATTGCGACAAGGTTGGACAATATTTGCCATCAACACAGTGAATATTCAGTAACACTTTCTAGTACAAGTTCACCGATTAATATTTGTCTACATCATTTTGAATGTATTAAATAAACATGCAGCCCAAGACAACAAAGCTACATTTAATTGCATATATAATATCATTCTTGAGTAGATTTGTTTAAATCTGTTTCCACATTTCTCATATTTAAAAAAACAAACCATAGAAATCTGAAGGTCAATGTATTGATATAATTCACTATATCTGGGGTTCTCTGCTTTAGCTTAATGTGAAAGTTATTTAAAATTTGGGAGAGAGAAAATAACTTAATGAGAGATGTATAATCTGGTAATTTAGGGTTGATGCATGCTAGGACTGCTGCCAAACGAGGAAGCAATCTGAGGGTGTCTGCTTAGCTCTACACTTAATATATGTGGCTTTGGAACAACACAGGAAATGCTGCAACACCCGGGGTCTCATTCTGAAAAGCGTGTTCACCTGCTGCAGCCGAAAGTCAGTAGTCCAAAAGTCACCGCATCAGCAGCCATAATTATCCAGACGGCTCCTTCCTGATTAAACCGGAGAGATTAAAATCTATGTGGCCCCATGCAATATGTGTCTAGAAAGATCTTTACACAAAAAATTATATACTGCTCAAGAAAGGATCGACTTGATCCGAAACGTTGTCCTTTTTTTGCACACGAACTCATTGTTTCTGCATTGTAACATGTCCTTCGTGCTTGAAGTCTTACGATGCGTTCTGGCGCCCCAGTTTTGAGAAATTTCTTTAGGAGAGCCCCCACTTTTACACACACAAACACACACACACACACACGTATATGTATGTATGCACACACGCACACTCTTTCTCAACAAATTCATAGATGTCCAATGTTTCATTTATATATATATATATATATATATATATATATTTGTGTGGGTGTATGTGTGTGTATAATATTTGTGTATATATATATATATATATATATATATAAAAACATTATAATATTTTGAACTATTTGAAGAAAGGTATATGAATGCGGGAACAGTTTTTGCTGATGGATCATTAATTGCATGTTATAAATTAAGAACATACATAAACGTGTAAATGGGGATTAGCATAGCTTTGAGGTGTCTCTGAGATACTATAAAACTTGTATACAGTTGTGTGACTGGGAAATAGTTTAAGAACAAGGCCGAGTTGAGATTGCGGAATATATGAGGTAAAAACAGTTTATTTCCCTATGTAACGTACAGGAGACATTAAAGATCCAGGTTGTACTTCAATGACGTTTTCTAGAAACCTTTTGCAAACAGACATTTTTTCTTCTTTTCGTCTTATGTGACATCGCTTTGGGAAATACAGATGAACAATAGCTGTTGGTCCGTAAACTAATCAGAAATAGATGACTTTGTGTTTAAGTGTCTGCCGCGTTACTGTATTTTCCAGTTTTACCAGCTCTGGGTTTCTTTCTAGGCTCAGTTCTGCTCTCTGAGTTTAAAGTCTTTCATCCTCACTATTAAACTTCTGCTCTTTGATTTAAAAGAAAGGCCGGGCCAGTTTATATGATAAAGTTAAAAAAGAGATGTTTTTATTAGTCTCGGAAGGGGGGAACAGCAATATGTTCAGCGAGGTGTTTCTTGTGCCCAGTCGCAGATTTTCTGTCCTGCTTTTGTTTACACGGCAGGTTCTAAATACGCTCACTATAAGAAAAGTTGCTGTTTCCCTGGTTAAAAGTTAACCTGTTATTGGCCGCAGTACTTAGGGCCACAATGGCTCCTTACTGCTGTTTCCTAAGGCCTAGTTGTAATACAACAGTGCATTATCCTCAAGCTATTGGATAAATTCAGTTATTGTCATGTTTACAGATTGTTTCCTTAAGATTACAATTTTCATCTTGAAAGAATCATCTGTAGTTAAGCAGAATCTAGAAACAGTTGCCTCGGTCTCTCTCTTTTTACATGATATATATATATATATATATATATAGCTTCCATTATGTTCCTTTCCGGAACGCTTTTGAACTGCACAGATTCTGTGGCTGGCTACATTCACGCCTGCATTTCACCTGGTTTTAATCAGCCACAGAACCTGTGTAAATCATAGGCGACCCAGATTAAAGAGATATTATAGGAACCTTATATACATATATAGAAATAAATACATCAATATACACACACACACACACGCGCGGCAGAGACATGCCTGCTGTCGGTGGCAAGGAAAGGGTTAGTGACAGGTACGAAATGTCAGCTTCAGACATAGAGACGTTTTTACCAGAACAAACAGATCATTTGCCGGCCAGGAACTGACTGCAGAAGAATTACAGTGTCTGCCGCAACTGCTTTAATACGAGAGGGGAGTCATTTCTCATTAGGGCCGGGATGGGCTTTGCTTAACGAGAACGGTGATTTGGTTATCTTTCTTCCACAAGCTTTTATCTGCATGTCAGTTTAATCTATATCTCCCTACCTATCTGTTTACCAGACAATATCTCCCAGGTCCTCATACATCTACATGAGAAGTGTCCGACTTCAGATCTCTGTCTGTGAGCCTCTCACCTTGTGTCTCAGCGTGACCTGCGCCTGCTGCTGGTCTTATTAATGCCCCTCTAGAACCCTTATTTAAATGTCTTAATAGTCCAGGCAACAAGTCAATGTCTAACACTGTTATTGTTCATCGCAGATACACAGATATATTTTGCTGTTGTTGTGTATGTAAATATTTGTTAACACGTTTATGACGAACCTTATGTCATTAATTATCCTACTGCCCCAACACAAGGCAATCACGGAGCATGGGTACTGGTGCAATTAATAGATTTGGTTAGTAATTGGTTATATATATATATATATATGTCTATCTTTCTGGGGATCAGTGTCTAACAATTGATAAATGCATGTAATAATGATGTAATGATTCCCTATGTAACACCCAGGTTTACTCTTTTGTTTTACTTTCTTTATCGGTGGATACAGGTTTCACAGGGGAGAAATGAAGTGACATTTCCCACTTGGTGCCAACATCCTATTGGTCTCGCAACCGGAGGACTCTATACTGAATTTCTTGACTTGGCAAGAGGCAAAGTATCCGAGATGGATCTACACCGGGCTGCCTTTAAGATGGAGAACTCTTCCTTCCTGCCCAACCCGCTGGCTTCGCCTGCCTTGATGGTCTTGGCATCCACCGCTGAAGCCAGTCGTGATGCCTCCATACCTTGCCAACAGCCCAGACCTTTTGGCGTGCCAGTGTCGGTGGATAAAGAAGTACACATTCCTTTTACCAATGGTTCCTATACCTTTACCTCCATGTACCACCGCCAGGGCGGTGTTCCAGGAGCATTCTCCAACCGTGACTTTCCACCTTCTCTACTCCACCTCCACCCACAATTTGCCCCTCCAAACTTAGACTGCTCCCCTCTCAGCATGCTGAATCACAGTGGCGTGGGTGCATTCCGACCCTTCACCTCCCCTGAGGAGCGCGAGAGTTACCAGTCCGCTTTCACCCCAGCTAAACGCCTCAAGAGCTGCCATGACACAGACTCCCCGCATCTGCGCTTCTCTGATGCTGATGGGAAAGAGTATGAATTTGGGAGGCCGATCCCAACAGGTTCCCCGGGGGGACTTAAAGTGGACGATGGAGGGAAAAAACTGTTTGCCGTGTCCGGCCTGATATCAGACAGAGAGACATCCTCAAGTCCAGAGGACCGTAATGACAGGTGTAAGTACTATTTCTATATCCCATTACTTGTCACCCACTGACCAAGAGTCTCTGTATCCACCTGCTAGATCCAAGTTAATACTTTCAATGATTTTCCATAGTTTGTATCCTTTACAAAAAAAATAATACATATATCATTGCATAAGTGATATCACTTCGTTTGTGACGTTGCTGTGGGTGCATAACCAATAAGGTCAACATTGACTTTGTCTTCAGACAGAGGGGATGCAAGATTAATACTAATATTAATACTGAGTGAAAAATGATAGCAGTGTCAAAATGGGATTATATCGGGAACTGTGGGCACCTAATTTTTGTAATTGTTGAACTGTTGCATCTGTAGTTCAGCTATATGATTCCAACGTTTCTGCATATATTAATTTTTTGGGTAAAAGGTGAAAGTGTTAGGTGATGAGGCACACCATGAGGCACGCCATATTTGTAATATATCACCCGTATTTGGTGGCGCTTTCAAGTTTGTAAAATAATAAGGCATCCTCTTAAAATGTGTCCTTTCATCCTAGATGATGACCCATCTACTCTGAGCACTTGTCATTCCTATAAGACCCCTTGACTGAGCCCATGCATAACGTGGGAGCCAGCCTACATATTGCTGTATGAATAAGTAAAATCTCCGTGTTACAGGCCTTTGCTAAAGATAGCGGCACAACTGACAGTACTGCAAAGTATCCCACTGCCGTTTCTAATTCGCTCTGCAGTCAAAAAAAAAATGACGCATACTTATGCCTCAGATGATAAAACTCTGGCAGAAGCTTTTCGGATCATTTTTAACCAAAGTGATATTTTTGTGTCCATTTTTTCCTCTTCTCCCTCTGAATGTAAATGTCTTTTCTACCCTTAAAGTGAAACTTTAGCATTTTCTATCTTCCGTGTGCAGCGTCTTCTTGTTATAATGCCACAGAGGGTAATTGAGATGTCCTGTCTCTTTCTCTCCAGTCGAAGCTACTTTCCTGAGCTGTCGACTTGAATTAGACACCGAGTTAACTTTCCGCTACCAAAAAGGCTTCAGTTTAAGCCCTGTCTACCTTTCCCAATCTCAGCGGCCGTAAAAGCACTTTGCCTTGTAAATCTCACGCTCGTTGCTAGTGAGATGTATTGCTAAGGCCTTGTCTTACCAACAAAACGGACGGGATTTGACATAGCAGTTTCCTGAACCCCTGAACCACTGGGGACAACATTTGTAAAGGCTGTTAGTAAACTCATGACAGACGTTGCTGTATACCAACATGTGCTAGGAAATGAAAAGCCTTTCTGTAATTGACAAAGTAATTATTTGAAATTCATTTAATATGTTATACTTTGTTATCAGTGCTGCAAATATGTCTACACTTTGCGCTAACATTATTTTTAGACTTTATTTCAATGTGCATTTATTTATATTGATCATTTAGCCTATAAGATAATTCACGTGGAGGAACACCTAGAAAAAATACAGTACACTGGAAACCATTGACTTGGCAAATTGTAGGCACCTGTCCCAGAGAGCTTACAATCTACAAATACACTGAAGTCTAGATGTGACTGCTCTCTAGTTACTTTGTGATATTATTGATATATTAGGAAGTTCCGTTGTGTATTTTTTTTATTTCTTTTGACACATTATTGAAAGCAACAAGTAATTGGCTGAAAGGAAGATAAACGTTTATGCAATTTTTATTTTCTTCAAATTCAGGTTCCCATAAGTTTTCTGGCATGAATTAATTACAATGAATGTATTGGTGATGTACCTGAGAGTGCTAAATCCCCAGGGACACAGAGTAGAATGCTGATTATCTAGCGTTACATTGGGGTAGATAAAGGGGTGTTCTTAAAATTGCTGCCAGCTGTACAAGCACTGACCACACGACCATCACCCTTAGTCTCCTCGCTGCGGTCTGCCCGCCGGACGTGGGAGATATTCCTGGCAGCTCACAAGCAGGGCATGGAAAAAAGAAGTACGGTTGGGAGCCCATCTGCCCAATCTTGGCTGGGCTTGGGTCTTTTGATGCCAGCTTCATGCCCTGAATTTGTAATCAGTGCTTGCATAGTGATGTGGGAGTACATTTGCCCACCAATAGGATACCTCTAGCAGCTTCTGCCTGTTCTTCCCTCTCATATGGTAAGGCCTTATAAGGCCCAGCAGGAAGAAAAAGAAATCCAGTTTATTTGATAGATTCTTCCTGGAAATCTCACTATGTCAGGATCTCGACGTTTACTGTTGCTGCAACTATAATGAGCTCAGTTTTATAAAAATAAATATAGCAGTGAATGAGCTCAATGGAACCTTTTTGATTCCTGTAAAATTGTTTTTGCTTAGCGCCCACGAAAGCTCAAAAAGAAGTGTTTTGTTCCAATCTTTTATAGAAATGTTATGCGTTCTGAGACTTTATGCTGACTGATTAGCGCTGGGAAACACAATAACGACACAGTATAAATCCAGTAGTATAAACGTATACTGTAACCAGGCAGGAACTGGTGTGACACCTTCACTGGTGACATGGTATTACTATAGTGATAATTGCATTGTGGCTCAGTGTTATGTCATCCCCTTGGAATGAAGATCCATGTGTGTATTGCTGGTGAGAGCGACATTCCTGCAGGAGAATATAAGGATCCAGCTTCCTTCCTGAGAGGCAAAAGGTCTTAAGATTGCAAAACTTTCAAAGAGTGACACACAGTCCCAGTTTTCCTGCACAGGGACCGTGTGTTGTGTCTACTGGGGACAAGAGGTGAATTTTGTGCAGGGTGTGGGGGGTCCTGGGACTAGGTAAGAGGTCAGATAATCAGTGACCGTGTGATTGGCGTCCAAAGAGGTTATCAGGATTAATTATGTCATTTCTTTCAAATTTGTTTTATTACATTTATGTTATGCGTAACCGGCAAAATCGTAGCAGGTATCTCTACCACACAATCAAGAGAAACGACTTGATCACAGATGGTATCAAAAGTGTATATAGTTTAAATAAATAAATATATATATATATATATTTAAATATAGATCTATATATATGTGTGTGTGTGTGTGTGTGTGTGTGTATATTAAATTTGGTGACTCCTGCAGCTAAATATTTGAAGGGGAATTCTGTGGGGTGCTTGGTTGGGACCCTGTGCTGTAAGATGGAAGAACGCATGGACAGAAAATGTATCACCTGTTTTGAAGTCTTATACGCAGTCAGAAATGGTGAAAAACAGTTGATTGTACCGACGTAAAGTACCCTCCAGCTGTGGAAGAGTTAAAAAAGTTCCTTTCGTATCACATTAAAGCAAAGTGAACAAACGCGCACTTTTTTTATGGCCCCGTTTTGCGGCCACAAGCTGCAAAGCAAAAACTTTTTAAAAGACTCTCGTAGTCGCCAGGGGGCTGTTTCCTTGCCCAGCATCATGTGGATGACCCCCCCCCTTGCCCCCCCTCCCCCCTGCAGCCTGGCTACCTCACACACAGTGATATCCTCTTGCCTGTAACGGCAGCCGCCTCATACACTTCCATCCTTATATCCGCCAGCTGCCGCCCTGCGCTTGTGGTGTGAGCGTGAGCTTCATTTCCCGGCACAAGTGTTGTGCTAATTAGATAGCCTGGCAGTGGAGTGAGTAGTACTTAACCAGATGTTGTAATGGCTGGAGAGCCCTCTCCCCCTCCTCACCTCCTGTAAACATCTCTGCTCTACATCCATTTGCCCTTTTATGCTTGCACACTATTCACCAGGGCAGAGGAAATCTCTTTTCTGATCCCCCGGTCTCCTCTTCTCATGCTAAACACCCAGTTGTAAAGCACAAACTCTGAGCTGAAAAATGCAAATCTGCTTTTAATTCACTTTTTTTCCCTGCTTCATATTCACTTTCTGCAGGCTTGCACGGGATGGGTTAAACGGATGCCCATCTTCAGCTCCAGAAAGCCTGTAATTGCCTATATAATTATTATTATCTTCATTAAGGGCATACAGCATGTTATGGCTGCTCAGGGATGGGCAGCTGAGTTTAGATTACCGCTCCGTGGCAGAGAATCTTCTTCCCCTCCATTCATTTGAACATGATCTTATTCTGGTTTGTTTGATTTTATATCTCTGAGCTGTAAATAAATTTCACGTTAACGCCTGTGCACGAGCGACGTTAACCCCTCGCTGCAGGAGAGTAGGCTCACTGCAAAATAATTCTGGCTGTGAAGTGCAAGGCTACCCTCCCCCCCCCCCCCCCCCCCCTCCCAGCCAGGACAAAGAACGGTTAACAACTAGCGGAGGGACATAGGGGCAGATTTATTAAGCTCGGTGAAGTGAAAAAGTGGAAGGTGATAAAGTAGCAACCAATCAGCTCCTAACTGTCATTTTTCAAACCCAGCCTGTGACATGGCAGTTTGTATCTGATTGGCTGGTGCGTTATCACCTTCCACTTTATCACTTCACCGAGCTTAATAAATCTGCCCCTCAGTACCTAGCAGCCAGTCCACTATATACTGGGTATTTGGATCTCACTTGATACTGAAGCTTTGCGCAGATCTATATGTGTGAGAGGAGAATTGGCTATCGATTGATCAATAGGACATTGGGACATGTGTGATCTGATTGGAGACCTCCTCTGAATACAGCTGTGACATGAGTTCTAGTACTCCTTATATATTGCATATTTATTGATATCATTTACTATCGGCAACAAAAGTGCGTTGTGTGCAAGATGGCAGCAATTTCAAAATAGGCATTTTTCTGGCGGTCAGGGATCCGCTTAGTGGTACTCTCTGGATAAAGTCCCCAAACTATTATGGCAGATGTCCCCTTGTCATAGTAAAACTTAAAAGGGTAATTACGTAAGAAACTCATCCCTGTCTTCAGGCACACACACCGACAGATCAGTATACACATCATGTCCAAGTGCTGTGGTGGTGCCGGTTAGCCGAATGTCCCATTAGAAAGCCCCCTTCCTTCTATGAGGCTGCAGTACGCTATATTTGCCCGATAACGTTATTCACTTACTATTGTGAGATATTTGGGTGACGGAAATGTAATATTAATTCTACATTAATGGGGTTCACAAACTTATAATAGGTGCACGTTCTTCAGACGGGTAGCAGTTGATTTACCGACAGACACAATACCAAAGGTCATAGGTGATCATTCCGAGTTGTTCGCTCACTAGCAGTTTTTAGCAGCCGTGCAAACGCATTGTCGCCGCCCACCGGGGAGTGTATTTTCACGTTGCAGAAGTGCGAACGCCTGTGCAGCAGAGCGCCTGCAAAAACATTTTGTGCAAAACAAGACCAGCCCTGGACTTACTCTTCGTGTGCGTGATTCTAACGTTGGAGGGTTGGCTTTTGACGTCACACACCCGCCCAGCCACACCTGCGTTTTCCCTGGCACGCCTGCGTTTTTCTTAGCTCTCCCTGAAAACGGTCAGTTGACACCCAGGAACGCCCCTTTCCTGTCAATCTTCTTGCGGCCGCCAGTGCGAATGAAAACGTCGCTAGATCCTGTGCAAAATCACAAAGGCCTTTGTACCCATACATCGCACGTGCGCATTGCGCAGCCCATACGCATGCGCAGAAATGCCGATTTTTGGCCTGATCGCTGCGCTGCGAACAACGGCAGCTAGCGATCAACTCGGAATGACCCCCCTAAGCCATTGGCCGACAGTCAAAATACAGACACGGTCCAAATACCGGCATTCATTATGCTGCCATGTTCAAAATGCCAA
The DNA here is from genome assembly GCF_028390025.1 of Pseudophryne corroboree. NCBI lineage: Eukaryota > Metazoa > Chordata > Amphibia > Anura > Myobatrachidae > Pseudophryne > Pseudophryne corroboree. Next base: position 64,065,390 of record NC_086452.1, on the reverse strand, counting down.
CATGGTCAGAATACCGACATTTGAAATGCCGACATGTCAAAATGCCAACATGCATTTTAAAGGAATTTTCCCCCCAAAACAGACTTGTTCATACTTTACCATCCCAATGGACCTGGAAGGGGAATATAATAGTCTGTCGAGCGCAGCGAGGCACCGTGCCCGAAGCATGGCGAGGGGACACGGTACACTTATGCGGTGTCCACGTTGATCTATGTCGACATTGATATAAAAAAACCCCAGAAAAACTCATGTCGTTATTTTGACATGTCAGCATTTCAGATGTCGGTATTCTGACTATGTCGGCATTTTGAACATGGCAACATAATGAATGTTGGTATTTTGCCCATGTTGGTATTTTGACTGTAGGCCAATGGCTGTAGAGATTATGTGTCCGTCGGTAATTTATACTAAACCCCTTTAGACATCACTTTACTCAAGCGTCCTAGACCTTTGTGTAATGATGTCCTGTCCTGACAACTTCCTGTGGGCAATTGGTTGTATGTATGCCATAGGCGAGGGAAGATGCGGAAATGCTTGAGTGCTGTGAATACCTTTTTGCCTTTAAATGCCCTTTGTAAATGACCCTAAATGTGAGGCCCTTATTATATCACTGTAAAAACACTATCAGTTTATATCATTAGATTTCATGGTTAGCAAATGTTTTACAGGAATAAACGTTCGCATGTCTGGGTTTCACTAGCTGTAAAAGTTCAAATTGAAATGCATTTTGGGTGAATCATCTGGGATTTTCCCCTGAGTGCATCCACACGCTGCAGTTGGTGGGAAGTGATTCCACAGTGGTAAAGCTGCCACGTTGTTGCACGTCCACGTTCCCAGTATAGTGATCGCAGACCCTGCGCAGTTTATACCTGAGGGGTTAGCACACAGGTGATAATGTGTCTGGTTAATGTGGAAATTGTTTATTTCTGAACTGTATTATGTGTTCTAAGTAAATCTTTTCAGGATGAGTTACAGTGTTGTGTGTGGGGTGTATCGTGTTACTCCGTGTTGTGCTTCTTCCGACAAAACACATTCTTAAGATAATTTATCGGTGTTTCACCGGCCAAACCTTCTACAGCCAACGCAAGCTACAGGAGCAAATCCCTCTATATATTTCGGAGTATACGTTTATTTATAACAAGCTCATTAGTCAGATATACAGATCCATCATACTTCCCTTTTCAAACCTGCGAGGAAATAATGGGGTCTGGGTCTCAACACAGCCTAAATGCGTCTACCTAATATATAGTACTAGAAAATAATCACGCAAAGTGTTATTTTCATGAACACGTCCTGTAGCGAAGGTTGTAAACGCAATAAGTGTTGAATTTAAAAAAAGTCCGCTGTGATGCGGGCTGTGGCGTTGTGATGAGAGATTGCGTCTGTAGACACCGGGTCCTGCAAACTGAGGCCGGTTGCATTTTATGGTTTTGTCACAGGCCCGCTTCACCGGCTGACGTATTTGCAGCCAAAGGCAGCTCATATCTGCGCCCTCTTTACAACACGAATCGCTGCCAGAGGAGCGGACCGGTGACTGGCACTTTGATTTATGTCCGTCATTGTTTCCCTTCCACATTTTAGGGCTCTTTTTATATATTTCTTTACAATGGGCTTCTAGGAATTTTTGTTTTATTTCATTTTTTTTGCTATTTATGACTACAGGTTTATTCGCATTTTCCAATTTTGGATAGTTTTTATAGAGGCCAGGTTATGAGTTTACCCGCTGCTTTATGTGCATTAGAATTCATAAAGCTGTCAATAAAATACATTTTTTGAATATGTGTAACAGAAGAGGATGTCCACCGGAGATTGGGGGCAATTTTAACAGGTAGCAACATTTTTGTCCCAAATTTTACGGCTGGTCTCTTAAGTGGTACGGCAGCTGCACATTGCGTGCTGTATCTTTACTCCTCAATGGTCAGAAAGTATAAAAGAACTGGATTATTATTTTTTTTCAAATAAAAGCTATAAAACTTTTATTTTAATATATACATTATTATAAAGAAATGTGCGACAGTTTAGCTCAAGCAATTTCTCCAGTTAAGCGATGAAAGCTTTTTTACTGTGTAACCTTTCTGCTTAGTAAAACTGAAGACGGAAGATGGCATTTGTTCTGGGTGATTGTTTAAAGGAAACTATCAATTTAATAATAAAAAAATAAAAATAAAATAAATAATTATAATAATAAATTAATCTAATGAGCACACAATAGTATTAACTTACCAACCTTTTGGTTGTAGTATTGTACTACTTGGCAATACAGGTATTCTTTAGTGACACAAAATATTCTAGGGGGGGGGGGGGGGGGGCATTATTACATCTTTAAGAAAAAGGGTAGTGCTCTTATCAACCAATCAGATACTGGCTAGTATTTATTTCAGTTCAGGTTAGAAAATGAAAGCAATCATATGATTGGTTGCTATGTCCCATATTGCACAAGTCATACTTATGCCCTTATTTATCAATGAGTGATAAATTTCACTGTGAGTGATAAATTGCACCAGCCAATCAGTTCCTAACTGCCATGTTACAGACTGTGGGGTCTATTTACTAAGCCTTGGGTGGAGATAAAGTGGCCAGGGATAAAGTACCAGCCAATCAGCTCCTGTTTTTTTTCAAACACAGACTGTGGCATGACAGTTAGGAGGTGATTGGCTGGTGCTTTTTCTCCGTCCTCTTTATCTCCATCCAGGGCTTAGTAAATAGATCCCTGTGTTTGAAAAATGACAGTTAGGAGCGGATTGGCTGGTGCAATTTATCACTCACCGTGAAATGTATCACTCATTGATAAATAAGGGCGTAAATATCCCATAATGCTCAGACCCTTCAAATTGTATACAGTGGATTCTGTGGGACGGAGGCAGCACCAGGCCTATCAAATCATTAGGAAATATTGGGGCAGATGTATTAACCTGGAGAAGACATAAGGAAGTGATAAACCAGTGATATGTGCAAGGTGATAAACGCACCAGCCAATCAGCTCCTAACTGTTAATTTACATATTGGAGCTGATTGGCTGGTGCGTTTATCTCCTTGCACATATCACTGGTTTATCACTTCCTTATGCCTTCTCCTGGTTAATACATCTGCCCCATTGACCTCACAGAGGCAGAAATGTCCCTATTTTGTAGAGAATTTATATCAGCTGCATCCTAATAAATATGGACTGAGTCCACACAATGGCTGTGCGAAGGTTTCAGGAACACCTTAAGGGCTAAACAATAAACAATATTAATTATCTTACTTGAGGTACATAGTTATTCAAAATAATAAAGCCTCCTCATATGCAAAACAGTGTAATGTCACATCACTCTGATGTGCTCCAGGATTACCCCCCAGAGACAGCTGGCGGTTTGGAAGCACAACTCCCAAGGTGTCTAAAATATTAATGAGCAATTTTAAGGTCATGGAGAGCTCTCTGCCTGGAAGGATGCATGATCTAATGGTGCAACCTGACCGAGTCTCAGCACTGACTCCTTCTTTGTGTTTTTATGTTTATGTATCAGACTTTATATCGGTTTTCTTGTAGTGAAGATTGCCAAAACTCTGATTGTGTAATATAACATTGTATATTGTGTTCTGTGTGTATCAGGTAACAATGAGGGTGGCTGGAGAACCGCTAGGATGAAGCACAGAACCCAGGTCTTCTCTGTATTATACAAAGTGTGTGTTTGTTTCTTTACACTGTTGCGTCATATATGTGACGTTGGCCGTCCTCGCGCTCCATCCTGGAGTGGAGATATGCTTAATTGAAGTCAGCGCTAAATAAACTCACCTTGTACAGTGTTCTGGGCTTTGTTGAACCTTATCCAGTCCTGTTCTTGGTACTTTCATCTATGTGTGATTGAAATTTCACTCCAGGGACCCCGGTTGGGTAAAACCAGGAGTGGAGCTTGAGATCAGAAGGACACACTGGTGACCTGTCACCGCTGAGAGGTGTCCGTATACTTGCTCTTGTCTTTATCGTTCGACTTCTTTTCTACCACTGATTGTGCATAAGTTGCCACCCTGAGAGGGACAGTAATGTTATTCTGTCAATATCTTTGCCATGGAGATAAAGTCTGTGCGGGGCACTCTGTCCACACAAATCACTCATGGCTCAGGAACAAGGAAGGAGAGAGATGTCAATATGTGCGAGAAATGTTAATTATGGCTTTTAGTGACATCCAGTGACAAATCGGCCGGCGAGAGACGCGTCAGGGGTTAAATGCGATGGCTGTGCAGAACTTGTTACAGTTTCCTGGCTGTTCAGTTCATCTAGAACCAGCTGGATAAAATGTATGTCACAGTGGAGAATACTCAGTGAGGATGAGCTTTCATGGAAATACCTTTTTTTTTCCCTTTAAAAGTACAAAAGGAACTATTGCAAATTGGATCAGCCAGGCACAGAGGGGGGTTCTCATGCTCATTTGTCCAACGCCAAAAGACAAATAAAGGCTCAGATGTCTGCAGGGAGCAGAGCTTGGATTATACGTATTCTGCTGCTCCAGTATTGTGCACCATGTATGAACCTTTAATTCACACGTATTATTTGACTATATATTTTGTGCCCACCGAATGGGTGTTACCCACTGACTTGATCACACACGCCATTGTAGCAGTAAACTAAGACTTGTTATATGCACGTATAAAATGTATGGGAACTATTCCATACGCAAGCTCCAAAGTGTCTTCACCACATCGATCGCTTTATAAATGAAAAGAGTTTGAAAATTGAGACACGTCTACCTTTAGATCGCTGCTTCTTTACATGAGAAATACGAAATAAAACTGGTCTTGCGAAAATATGGGTAGTGCAGCAATTTCAGGACCTTCCGCCAGTCTCCGTGTTTGTATGAGATAGAATTAAAGGCCTACGCTGGCCGAGGGGGTCTGCGTTTTCTTAGCGTATTCTTACTTTTCTTACGCTCCAAGGAGTTGGATTTTTTCAGACATTAGATGCGATTTTGTTACAGAATTTATAGCGTACGCAATTTCCCGGGGTAATCACAGCCGCTGTGCCTTTGAAGTTACCACATAACTGCTATACAATGGCCCTCATTCCGAGTTGTTCGCTCGCAAGCTGCTTTTAGCAGCTTTGCACACGCTAAGCCGCCGCCTACTGGGAGTGTATCTTAGCTTATCAAAATTGCGAACGAAAGATTAGCAGAATTGCGAATAGACACTTCTTAGCAGTTTCTGAGTAGCTCCAGACTTACTCGGCAACTGCGATCAGTTCAGTCAGTTTCGTTCCTGGTTTGACGTCACAAACACACCCAGCGTTCGCCCAGACACTCCTCCGTTTCTCCAGCCACTCCCGCGTTTTTCCCAGAAACGGTAGCGTTTTTTTGCACACACCCATAAAACGGCCAGTTTCCGCCCAGAAACACCCACTTCCTGTCAATCACATTACGATGACCAGAACGAAGAAAAAAACTCGTAATGCCGTGAATAAAATACCTAACTGCATAGCAAATTTACTTGGCGCAGTCGCACTGCGGACATTACGCATGCGCATTAGCGACTAATCGCTCCGTTGCGAGAAAAATATAACGAGAGAACAACTCGGAATGACCCCCAATATTGTGCTATGTAATAGCTCCTTGTGTATGTGACAGTAACAGTAAAAAGCTTCAGTCTGGTTTTTTCCCCTCATCCTGGCTGTTGATTTCTTCCTTCTTGTTCCATACAGATTATTGACTGATTTGATTGATGCATATTGGGAAATTGTTTGGCATTGATACAATCGAGTGGTCTTGATGAGACAGAGTTAAACTGTAAGTAATAATTTGGTTTAGTGGATCTTCCGTAAGGCACCAACTTTCCTATCTTGCTTATGGTCAGTCTTGCAATATGGGAATCAGAGTGTGAGCTCGGAGGGCGCAGTGAGTGTGAGGATATGTAGGAAGAGGCGCTGGCAGCTCCCTGTGTATTTGCACATAGTTATGCATGCACACACACACTGACAGGCGAACTCCCATATTCTGCGGCTCAGCAGACAAGAGTCTGGCAGGTGAAGATCGATTGGACGTTACACGTGATGGATGGGGAGAATCTGCTGACATGAGAGGTGCGGGGGTGGGCACATTTTTATGGAACGTAAAACCCTTTTTTGGGTGGCGAATAGTGGTTTCCCTATGGCAGGGTTTTTTCATGACTGTTGTGAGAAACCCAAATGATTATGGTGCTTACTTCAAATGGATTAAAGGAAGATTAATAAAAATCCACTTTGCTGACATTATAGTTACTTTATCATTGATAGACTTTAACTCTGTCCGTAAATCCACATACTGTGCACCTTCTGCCGAAATCTTCTTCTTCTATGACTAAAATGCAGACTTTCTTCTTATCCTGGACACATTTCTGTTCCTAAACTTGCAACACTCCTAAGGGTACATTTGATAAAGGTCGATTTTGGTCGATGTTGATCGATTTTAGATCGATCGTAATCGATGTTGGGTTTCCAGGGTTAAAACACACATTTGCTAACATTTAAAAATGAATATAAAAAATCGTCTACTAGTAAATGTGTGTTTTAACCCTGGAAGCCCAACATCGATTAAGATCGATCTGAAATCGACCTTTAGTAAATAAACCCTTTAATGCTTATTCTGTAGGTAACGTTCCTAATTCCAGACTAACATCTTCCTTACTCTGAGACTTCTTTCCCAAAATCACTTTATGTATCCCGAACACACAACTTATTCTTATGCTGTAATACATTGGGCCAGATTTAATGAAGTCCGTCTGTGCGGGATGCCCGCTTAACTCTGACTTTTTTGAAACCATGCCTAAACCATTTCAGTGTTCCAAATTGCCCGCACCTTTCTTTCCAAACTGCAACTTCACAACAGCTGAAACACATTTTGTCAATTTTCTAAATCACATTCTCCTCTTATCCTAAAATAAGATTTACCCCTTTCCTAAATCATTCCTCTTATTCTCTCAGCTTCTCCCTAACCTAGACTGAATGGTGAACCCTCCCCATATATAACGCTCCATCCTATAGCACCTTGTTACCCGCCTCTACCCACCTCCTGTCCCCTCCCAGACCTTCTGTCCAATGTCCTAATCTCATCCTGGCTCTTGTGATAAATGAATTGTAATAGATAGATATCCCATTTACAAGACGTGCCACCGTTTGCTGGTAACGTGAGCGACAGGTTTAGGGCCTGCTTTATTTCAGATGCCGGGGTAATTACACAAGGCTTAGCATATGCAGGCAGAGATATGATTCATGCTCGCAGCGACTGGCATCACACAGCTGTTTGTCGGATAAAATAGAGGAACCGTGTCGTTACAAAATGTTCCCCTTATTATACCTCATTAAATACAAGCCTGCGATAAGTTTAAGCTGCCAGGAAACAAAATGTATTACCCCTGTAAAAGCTGATAGAGGGTCCTCCGTGTGTGTCCCTGCGGTATTGTCTGGCTCTTTGTTTTTTACCCCCTTACAACCCAGCAACAAGAAAAATGATATCTCTTTTTATCCCTGGCTTCTCGTTCTCACTGCCCACCCTCCCCTGTGTCTCCGGACCCCCTTTCTGTCAGCTTGCTTCGGCCGGCCCTTTCCTTGTTGGGAGATAGCAGATAGCATGCAGTGTGTCCATAGTAATTAGCCCCAGCTTTCACTGAGGACAAAAGGGTAAAATTCTGTATCCTGCGCTGACAGTGACTTTCCTCTGTACATGACCATATTGCCACTTTCTCTCTGGGTTCCTCCTTTACCCCATCCCATTATGTACCAGTTCAGTCCCTTAAGTTTGGTAATTATAAGTATATTCAGTGAAAGGGTGAGCGTCCAACATTCAGCGCATGACGCATACTTTTATCAGATTGGATCATTCTCTGGAAATGGACTTTACCATAGGACGCTGACGCCGGATAGATGTACTCAGGTATAAAACTCCCTTTATATCGGACATTTCAGGGTGTAGCAATTGCCAACTCAGCAAGTTGTAATTTAGAGTTGATTCTATTGGTTATGGATCAGTGGGTCGATTTGAAAAAGATCGACAGTGTCTAGGTCGAACCCAAAAGGCCGACACGAGAAAAAAGTTGGCATGGTAAAATGGTAGACATAGCAAAAGTCGACACAGGACATAAGTTAAAGAAAACTAAAACCATTTTGGTGTTGTTTTCTCACCAAGCTGCGGGCAAGGTGCCTCACTCCGCTACCGGTGCGCTCAGCACAGGTTACTATTCCCAATCATAGTCCACGTGGATGGTAAAGTATAAAAAAGGTGAAAATTAAACAAAAGTGTAAAAAAAAACATGTCGAACTTTTCCTGTGCCGGCCATTATCACGTTGACTTAATGCAAGTCGACCATAGTGTTGTCGACCTATCATCCGGATACCGATTCTATTCTATCACAAGGATTATGTTACATGATTATTTGGGACAAATATCTAAGAAGGTTTGTATGCAGCCAATAGTATTTATTATAATGTTGTAGTTTAAGTCATTTGGCAAAAGGCGAGCGAAAACTATTGCACTGCGTCTGATCTTTGTCCAGTTCCACTAATTGAGCCTGATTCTGAGCAAGCGCGTCAGCGGGCGAATCTAGCAGATTTCAGCATAATGGGGGTCATTCCGAGTTGATCGCTCGCTAGCAGTTTTTAGCAGCCGTGCAAACGCTATGCCGCCGCCCACTGGGAGTGTATTTTACATTAGCAGAAGTGGGAACGGTTGTATCGCAGAGCGCCTGCAAAAAATTTTTGTGTAGTTTCACAGTAGCTCAAAACCTACTCAGCACTTGCGATCACTTCAGACTATTCAGTTCCGGATTTGACGTCACAAACCCGCCCGGCCACGCCTGCGTTTTTCCTGGCACGCCTGCGTTTTCCCGCACACTCCTTGAAAACGGTCAGTTGCTACCCTGAAACGCCCACTTCATGTCAATCACTCTGCGGCAAGCAGTGCGACTGAAATGCATCGCTAGACCCTGTGCAAAACTGCATCGTTCGTTGTGCCCGTACATCGCGCGTGCGCATTGCGCCACATACGCATGCGCAGAACTGCCGTTTTTTTAGCCTGATCGCTGCACTGCGAGCAAATGCAGCTAGCGATCAACTCGGAATGACCACCCATGTGCAGAAAAGAAATCTGTGACTGTGCGTGCGTCGGGTCAGACTTACACTAACTGACGGAGATCGCTACTACAGATTGAACTCGACAACACTTTCTTGGTGGTAACAGCCGTGTGTTAGCAAGGAATGGCCACATTTTGCAGTATAATCGTGGGAGTGCCATGGACAGCTTCCGTGCGTGATTATAGCGTTCAGACAAAGATAGGACGCCTGTTACTGATGGATTATTTGCACCTAGCATGAGGCTGGTTCGAGGCCAGACACTGTACTAAAGATGACAGCGGTCTGTAGTCGGATACTCAATGGGCCGGATAGGGTTCCACTTTCACTCGCAAAGACTTTTTGCACTTTGTCGGGGGATAGGCGCATTGGCAAAAGAAAGTAGTGATGTATGGGCGCAAACATGCACAACGTAAAATCAAACCTGTTAAGTGGTCATTGCCAACTTTTATTTGTGATAAGAATCATAACGATTAGACACCCTAGTTGAAATCCTGCCCCAGGCCTCGCCGAAGATGGTCATTCTGGGCCCTTCTGGTGTTTTATCGGTCACTGAATCACTGTGTACTTGTTGCTTAATCACAGTGGAAGAGGCCATTCGTTAGAAGGCAGTTTAGCAATTCACGAAGAGCTAGTGATATTACTGAGGTGGGAGGCACAAAGTGCCTCCTGCCTCAGAGATGTCATTAGTTCCTATTCTACATCAGTAACCGAGTGGCTACAAATCATATAAACAGAATAAAAGATCATCTTTTGGCCATGACAGAAAGCAGACATGTTGATGATGGAACAATGGGTGCAGTGGGGGCACCTGCTGGGTGCTACAAATTTCATGGGGTGATTGTAGCATGAGAGTTGTGAGGATCCGAGCTGCCCGGCTGCACATTATAAACAAAGGGCTGCGTTTATCTGTGTCTCTCAGAATTCACAGTGAGTCAGACCCTTGTAGAGTGTGCACTGATGTAGGAAGTCACTTTGTTCCAACTTTTTCCACCTGCATCAAAGAGCAATAAGGGGAGGTGTTTGAGACAGCATGGAAGTGACTTAGTGCATTTATCACCATCTTAATCCTCTGTTTCCCTCTTTCAGGCTCTTTATTCCCAAAGAGGAATTTCTTGTGCCTCTGTCGCCCGTAGCGGGCATCGGTTCCTTGGCCTCTAATCTCACAGGAAGAGAGGGCAGCAGTGCATTGACTGTGGGTGGTGCGCTGGAGGTCTCTTCTGTGTGACCTCTTATAGTATGGGGCACAGACCTCACAAAAGGCTGGATAAGGCCGCCTTCCCCGAAAAGCGCTGCTTCTCCATATTCTGAATGAGGGCGCTCTGAGGGAGGCTATTGTGCTGCCTCTCTTTTTCAGAGGGGGGTTGATGAGGGAGGATGAGAATTGATGAGGTGGAGACAGGAGCTGCCCCACAAGTCAAGAAAAAACTTTTTTGAATCACAATTGGGTTTTAAAGGCTTTTGTTGGAGAAGGAAGAGAATCCGCAGCCAGAAGGAGAGAAAGTCGGAGAATGAGGGAGGTTTTCGGGTTAACCCCTCAACTCCTGTAACGAGAGTCTTCGGCGATGTCAGTGCAAGTAACAGGTTGTATTCACACAAGTTGCTCTGCGAAGTCCGGTTTCACCATTGCTCAGCTGGGATGGAGCTATTACTCTACAACATAGAATATAGATCTGTTATATGCAGATGTTTGCTCATAGCTCTACCTCTGAACTATATAGTTCCGGTTTATTCTTCTGGGCCACCCGGAGTGAATACACTGAGGCCCCAGAAATTTCTACAGCACGTCCCACTTTTTTATTGTTTGTGCCCTGTAGTCCTGTGATAAGGGATTAATCAGAATTCTGTGCATTTGGGAACACAATACTGTTCAGACTCATTTGCTGTAACTTAGAGGAAGCGTTTTCTGAAAGGAGCAGAAAATTGTGGCAATTCACCTGTGATCCGCTTCCTGCTTTTCTGAATCTGAACACTTTGCAAGAAAAAAAAATGAATAGAGTTCCTCAAGTACCACGCTGGGTAACAGAGTTCATGTTGGAGACACAATATATAATAGAGATAATACAAGTTCGGAACTCTCTAATTGAGAACCTGCAAGTAGTGCAGTCTGTAGCAGAGTTCCTGCAAGTACATACAGTTTCTGGAATTTCTGGAATTACTGCACTGTCTAACAGTTTTCCTGCAGGTACTGCGCTCTCTAATAGAGGGGGTCATTCCGAGTTGATCGCTCGTTAGCAACTTTTTGCAGCGCTGCGATCAGGTTAATTCTCGGCAAAACTGCGCATGCGTATGCCCCGCATTGCGCAGGAGCGTCGTACGGGTACAAAGAGGATTTAACGAAGAATCGCAAGGTGATTGACAGAAAGAGGGCGTTTGTGGGTGTCAACTGACCGTTTTCTGGGAGTGTTTGCAAAAACGCAGGCGTGTCCAAGCGTTTGCAGGGCGAGTGTCTGACGTCAGTTCCGGGACCAAAAAGACTGAAGTGATCGCAGCGGCTGATTAAGTCCAGAGCTACTCAGAAACTGCAAAAAACTTTTTCGTGCCATCGGCTGCACAAGCGTTCGCACACTTGCAAAGCGAAAATACACTCACCCATAGACGGCGACTATGATCGCAGCGCTGCAAAAAGTTGCTAGCGAGTGATCAACTCAGAATGACCCCCAGAGTTCCTGCAAGTCATTATGTCTGATGCAGTTCCTGCAAGCAAAGCGCTCACTGAAAGTGGTCTTTCAAGGACTGTACTCTCTTATAGTTTCATCAAGTACAGCGCTCCCTGGGCTACGACAGCCATCGACTGTCTGGCATGCGGGCCGGTGCATGCGCACTTCTGATCTGAAGGCTGCGCTGCGAAGAACGTCAGCGTGCGATCAGGTAAGAATGACCCCCTATGTTCTTTAATAGAGTTCTTGCAAACACCATGCTCTCTAATAGACATCCTACAAGTACTGTGGTCTCTAATTGAGTTCCTGCAGGTACTTTGCTCTCTTATGAAGCTATTGCAAGTAATTCCCTCTCTTTTACAATTTGTGCAATTATGCATTCTTTTATCCTGCAAGAACTGTGGTCCCTAATAGAATTCCTGCAAATACCACACTCTTGTAGACTCCCTGCACACACTGCTCTCTAATAGAGTTCCTGCAAATACCACACTCTTGTAGACTCCCTGCACACACTGCTCTCTAATAGAATTCCTGCAAATACCACACTCTTGTAGACTCCCTGCACACACTGCTCTCTAATAGAGTTCCTGCAAATACCACACTCTTGTAGACTCCCTGCACACACTGCTCTCTAATAGAGTTCCTGCAAATACCACACTCTTGTAGACTCCCTGCACACACTGCTCTCTAATAGAATTCCTGCAAATACCACACTCTTTTAGACTCCCTGCACACACTGCTCTCTAATAGAGTTCCTGCAAATACCACACTCTTGTAGACTCCCTGCACACACTGCTCTCTAATAGAGTTCCTGCAAATACCACACTCTTGTAGACTCCCTGCACACACTGCTCTCTAATAGAATTCCTGCAAATACCACACTCTTTTAGACTCCCTGCACACACTGCTCTCTAATAGAGTTCCTGCAAATACCACACTCTTGTAGACTCCCTGCACACACTGCTCTCTAATAGAGTTCCTGCAAATACCACACTCTTGTAGACTCCCTGCACACACTGCTCTCTAATAGAGTTCCTGCAAATACCACACTCTTGTAGACTCCCTGCACACACTGCTCTCTAATAGAGTTCCTGCAAATACCACACTCTTGTAGACTCCCTGCACATACTGCTCTCTAATAGAGTTCCAGCAAATACCACACTCTTATACACTCCCTGCACACACTGCTCTCTAATACTGCTTTCATACCGTCTGCGGCGGGTCGCACTTGGGAGCCTGACACGGGAGCTCCCAGTGTGCGACCCGCCTCAGTACCCCCTTTCATACCGCAGACTGCAACCTGGCAATATGCCGGGTTTGTGACGTCGGCGGTGACGCTGCGTGGGCGGTGCTGGGAGATCACATGATCTCCAAGCGCCGCCCGTCCACACACTGTGAACGGGAAACGGGTCGCACTGACCCAGCTCCCGTTCACACCGCACAGCGAGCCAGGTTGAACACGCGTTCAACCCTGCTCGCTAGCAGGGTTGAAATACCGGGTCGCTCAACCCGGTATATTGCCCCTGGTACCTTTCACACCACACAGGAACACGGGTTATGCGCGCTCATGTGCCAATAACCCGTGTTCAAAGCTGCTGGTGTGAAAGGGGTAGAGTTCTTGCAAGTACCACACTATCTAGTAGTTACTACAACTACCATACTCTCTAGAGTTCTTACAAATACCAAACCCTCTTTGTAGTAGAGTTCCTACAAGTACCACTCTGTCTAGTAGAGTTCCTACAAGTACCACTCTGTCCAGTAGAGTTCCTACAAGTACCACTCTGTCTAGTAGAGTTCCTACAAGTACCACTCTGTCAATTAGAGTTCCTACAAGTACTGACTATTGGCTAGAGTTCCTGCAAGTATTACACTGTAACACTGTTACTGCAAGTACCACACTGTTATAGAATTCCCCGAAGTACCCCACTATCTAGTAGAATTTCTGCAAGTACTGTGCTCTTATAGGGTTCCTCCTAGTACTACACTGTCTAATAGAGTTCCTAATGTAATATGTTCTCTGTATAGAGTAGTAGTAGTAGTTTCTCTACTAGAATTACTGCAAATACCACACTGTCTAGTACAGTTATTGCAAGTACTGCACTCTGGTAGAGTTCCTGCAAGTATTACACAATAAAGGTACTAACCTCTATACGTTTTAAGCTCTGCGAGTACTAACTCTGTGACTGAGTATAAATCTGGGAGCATCAAAGTATGTTACAGCAAAGTTTTCAGGCCATGGAACAATATATATGGCAATTGCTCCTCAGACTCCATCTTTCCCTGGGATTTTCTCTTTCAGGCAGCTTTTTTCCATTATTTATTTAATATCTTGTACCGTAAATAATGGAAACTTTATGGTTATTAGGCAACAGGTTACGGTACAAGCCGTCAGATCCCCCTGCCCCCTCCCAGTCCAGCCTTCAAAAGGAGCAGTCGTTGCACAAAATGGTGTGTTAATTGGTTTACTGCTCTGCTCTCGGCCTTCTTTATTTTGTATCTGATTTGTCTCTTAAGCCGGCGGAACGTTCTCTCTCCTGCAGGAGAATGCGATCAGCAAATTAGTGGTTGAGCGTGGACAATGAGACACAGAAGAGCTGCTTACACTCTCACTCTCACCGCCTCCTCCTCCTCCTCTTGTCCCTGTCTGAAACAGACACCAGGCTGCAGGAATTCATTTTATTGTACTGAGTAGATTGTAAGCTCTTCAGGAAAGCAATGCATATCACTATTTAATGTGGCAATCTCAATAAAAAATATGTATTATAGACGACCGATGGGTATTTACTTTTAAAAATCCTGAAAACCTGGCCTTCCCTGTGGTCTCTGATGTAGCCTGACTGAGGACCTGGAACTATCAATTTAGAGTTTTGGCTGTTGAATTTAGAGTTTTGGCTGTTGCCTCACTCTAGATCAGGCATTCCCAACCTCAGACCTCAAGGCACACTTACAGTCCAGGTTTTAGTGCTGAAACCTGGCTATCACTAAAACCTGCACAGTTAGTGTACATACCCATCGGTTGTCTATAATAAATATAGTACAAGTTAGGAACCTAACTCCTGGAGTGCTTTGGGAAGAGCACAGAATGGAGTTAAATCCAGTGCAAACATGAGAGCCCCCTGCAGCCCCTTCTATCCTGCAAACAGCTGTGTAGGTTATTAATAAAAAGGCATAAAGTGATTGTGAGCAGGTCGGAGTCCCGGGGAGAGATGATAAAGGGAGAGTCTTTGTGCTGCTTGTTTCAATGGCTTTAATTAGATGTTCTTGCAGCCTCTGAAGATTGCTTGACTCTTGTGGTAATCCAGTTACAGCAGCTTCCTTTCATCTCTTCCCGTACCGTGCCGTAGTTCACGATGAGACAAGGTAACGTAACATGGAGAAGGATGAGGGGAAGGCAGACAAGGCCAAGACTTGTACAGGAGAGCAGGACCGAAAGACATCTTACTCCATAGGTGACACGGTGGTAGATTTAAACAGACTGTTGAGGTACGGTGGGACTTGTAGTCACCAGCCAGATGGAAAGATATGGTTTGCTTCGCTCTGTTATAAGTTATCCTCATGCAGAGCCATGTCCATTTGAACAGTTTGTCAGATTTATAAAGTTTCATAGTGGGAATGGGAATACAAATTCTGGGGTTTCATTTGTTTCCTCAATATGAATATGTATTCAGCATGTACCCTAACCTCACCATGCTGCAACAGCTACCAGAGAGACCTAACAGGGCATATCTCATTTATACAGGTATTGTGTAACACACATATTGTGGGATCTGGATGAAACTGACCCCAATGTGTTAGTCAGGGGTATAGCGTCTCTATGCAATAAGTAGCTCACGGGTTATCATAGCTATTGCAGGTTCCGTGCCTCCTGATTAGCACAGACAGAGAGAGGAACTTTTTCTGGTCTTTGGCAACATGCAGATTTTTTTTTTTTTACATTTTAATAGAATACGGCTGTCGGGATTCTGGCGTTCAGGAGACCGACGCCAGAATCCCAACAGCCAGTGAAATGACAAAATCCTAAGGGCCGCCCAGTATACCCACTCGGTTTGAGAGTCCATGCCACCAACTGAGCGGGAATAGAACCTGTGGCAAGTGAGGCGAGCCACTAGGCCCGAAGCAAAGGATGACGCTGTCGGTATACTGACAGCCGACATCCAGTCTGCCGGTATATCATACCGAACCCCAGCAGTACTAAGATAGGCTGTCAAAGTGGAGAATAACTTATATCATTTATTAATACCTTTGTTGTCATCCTATAGGATACTTCTCATTGGCTGCTGTAATCTCACATGTGGTGATCCTGACCAATCAGCTTCTTGACTACCAGAATTGTTTCAGTATCCTGGCCAAAATCAATTCCTCCTGAAATGTGGGAAATTCTGTCCTGTGTAGCTTAAAAAAATGTGCCACTCTG
Source organism: Pseudophryne corroboree (assembly GCF_028390025.1). NCBI lineage: Eukaryota > Metazoa > Chordata > Amphibia > Anura > Myobatrachidae > Pseudophryne > Pseudophryne corroboree. The sequence continues at coordinate 64,049,246 of NC_086452.1, read as the reverse complement.
GTAACTTTCCTTAGCAGCTAGTAAAAATAATACTTCAAGTCATATAGACCACTAAAATGTTACAATAATGTCTACCTTAAATCCTAATACCTCTGGCATTATAATATACAATGATCTTTATGTGCATGGGCGTAACTATAGAGGGTGCAAGTTTTGCCATTGCTATGGGGCCCAGAGGATTAGGGGGCCATGGACCCAGATTATAAAGTTGCATACCAATTTCCCAGATTTGACTGCTAAGCAATTGGGCCTGATCTATTGTCCAGCCTTAATTTTATGACATTACATTTTCAGTGAAAGGCGTGTGTAGTGGATGTTATAATAGTAAGGGGGCACTGTAATGCGGCATCATTTGATTTGGAGGCCCCTGTAATGTGATCTGCTTGCTTTAATGTGGATGGCATTATAATGTTACATAATAAGAACTGGGACACTTTAATGCGGCACAATATGAAATGGAGGCACTATAGGGTGGCATCATTTGAACTGGAGGGACACGACACCCATAGAGGGAGAATATAACCTGTGGCGAGTGAAGCCCGCAAGAGGCTTTCTAGCGCTTGCCCCACTGCCGGCATACTGGTGGCTGGGATCCCGCTGTCGGGATCATGACAGCCGGTATCCTGTCCGCCGGAAAAAAAGAAGCATTGGGACAGGGGCCCGTTCAGTATGTTGCTATGGGGCCCACAAAGTTCTGGTTACCCCCCTGTTTATGTGTAATAGTAAAGATCCGTGATTCTCATCCTGGATTACATAGGGTTGGTATAGAACAGGGGTATGCAATGTGTGGCACTCCAGCTGCTGTGAAACTACAGATTCCAGAATGCCCTGCCACACACTTCTAGCACACCCTAACAGCAAAACTGTAGCAGGGCATATTGGAATGAGTAGTTTCACGTCTACCCCTGCTATAGAATATGTCCTACATAACATTGGGGGTCATTCCAAGTTGATCGTAGCCGTGCTAAATTTAGCACAGCTACGCTCAGGCACTCAGACATGCGGGGGGACGCCCAGGACAGGGCTAGTCCTCCCCGCATGTCAGTGCCGGCCCACCCCCCCCGCAGAAGTGCAAAAGCATCGCACAGCGGCGATGCTTTTGCATGTGAGGAGTAACTCCCGGCCAGCGCAGCTCCTGCGGATGGCCGGGAGAACCTCTTCGCTGCCCGGGTCTCAGCGGCTGCACGTGACGTCACGCAGCCGCTGCAGCCCGCCCCCCCAACGGTCCGGCCACGCCTGCTTTGGCCGGACTGCGCCCCCTAAACGGCGTCTTAACGCCGCCGTCCAGCCCCCTCCCGCCGTCAATCAGGCAGAGGCGATCGCCAGGGAGCGACGGCCTTCGGCCGTCCAGCATGCGCCGGCGCACTGCGGCGCCGGTGCATGCGCAGATCCGACCCGAACGCTGCGCTGCGATAAACTGCAGCGAGTGATCGGGTAGGAATGACCCCCACTGTGTAAGGACAATTATTGTTCCCTCTAAGGTATGAGATTGTTAAATGGTTATTTTTTATTTAGGGAAAGTCCATTATGCAGGGTTGCACTGAACAGTGGATTCTTAATGCAGACTCTCAGATTGTTCTCATTAAGGGTCTATGTGTTAAGCCTTGAAGAGAGATTAAGGGGGATATTGAATTATCTGGACTGACTGTCGGGTGTAAACGTAGCTACCGAAAACACACAGGTTTCGCTGAACCTGCGTGTTTTTGAGTGAAAAGAATGTTTTCTTCCAGGTGAAAAAACATTGATGAAACATCGGGAAATATCACCCGATGCTTCATCGGCAGTAATTGAATAGCCCCCAAATTGTCCACTTTATCTCTCTCCAAGGCATAGAGGTATATTCAGTTACTGCCTATGAAGCATCGGGTGATATTTCCCGATGTTTCATTGATGTTTTTGTTGCATATCACTGCCTTATAACTATCAGACAATGCCCAAGAGGAGATATTCAGAAAACAGATTTTTTTCCCACATCATCACTAAATTTCACTGAAATATCAATTATAGTTGTTGGCACATGTCATAAGTGGTTGTCACGGAAAATGTTTGTGCTTCGCACGAAAACACACAATCTGGCATTGCCTTTCATTTCCAATCCCCTCTGCATGTCGGGGTACTGGAATTCACAATAGGCCCCAGACGCTATAAAAGCAGGTTCTAAGCTTTTTGTGGACAAATCCTGTTTCCACTGTAGGGCCTTTATTGGCCTCCTATTCTTTTGTAATATTTCTAATTAGGGGTTGGAGCAATAGGGAAAATTATCCGGGACCTTGTTAATAAGAGCCAGGTGATTTTAGGTTTCCCTGCGGTCTCTGAAAAGTTATCGGCGCGGCTCTCATCTGCTCCTCATCCTGTCAGCAGTCATTCACCCTCCGAGCCTGCAAATGTTTCCAAATCCGGTGTACACAGCCAGAAGAAAGAAGGGGGAAAGGGGAGAGGTCCCTTAGTCCAAATTAGGATCGACCTCCCTGCAGTTCTCCCTCTTATAAAGTGTCTTGTAAACTTCTTTGCCTGCTGCGTGCCTATGTGTAGTACGTGTTAAAATGACATACCATATTCATGTGCACATAATGTACCGTCTCAACGCAGCGCTCTACTTGGCTCATTTTGTGCCGTGATGGGGAGTGGGAACAGTTACTGCATAAGTGAAAAAATATGGATCAAGGCCTAGTAACCGCGTGTCTGAAGTGCAGCTTCCGGCACCCTCCAATTAGACTGTAGTTGTGTTACTGTAAAGTCACCAAAGTCTTTCACCCAAGCTTAGTGGATCTGTGTTCCCTTCCAACACTCATATGGAGTGGAGCAGTAAGCCAGTGGAGAAGTTGCCCATGGCAACCAATCAGCATTGAAGTAACATTTATCATTTGCGTACTATAAAATTATACAGAGCAGCTGATTGGTTGCCATGGACAACTTCTCCACTGGCTCACTTCTCCGCTCTTTTCACTGCTTAGTACATCTCCCCCACCAGGATAGGGGAAATGTAAAAGACAAAAACACAGATCTGCTAAATGTGTATAACCCTCTGATACTCAGGCGAAGCCAAACCCAAAACAGAGAAACATTTTATATGTAGATTCAATTTCTAAGCGTCCTGCGAATACTGCTGCAGCCTTGCACCCATTTTTGAGGTTTGTACACAGGTTTTTGGTGTGTTTTTTTTTTTTTATAAAAATGAGGACTGGACAAATTCTCCAGTAGGACTGGGTTGTTCTTGGGCGGTCTGCTCACTGCTGAATCCCACTTCCACAGAGAGATTAAGGGGCAAAAAACTAAAATTAAAATGATTGGGAAGTGTGGGAGATATTTCCATGCTTTAACCGCATGCTACAGGCCGTCACCTTAAACTTTTTGTCACTTGAAATAGAAGAAGATTCAATTTTCCTTTTGGACAAGTGTCATATGAAATATGAATTGGGTAACGTGAGTAGTACATGGAGGGGGGATTACACACTCATCCACTTGTTCAGTCATAGAATCACACTTGTTCACTTTACAAACAAATAAATATACATACAGATATTTTTACATGTATGGGCACCCTCATAGGCTTATGGACACACACAGTCAGTCAGGCTCAGACTCATTCACTCATACACACGCTCGCTCATCACTCATTCACAATTAGATGTACAGTACACACGTATTCAGACTCACACAGGTATTCACTTAGAGAGACACACACCACTGACAGTCCCACACACTAGACTCACTCACTCATACACATTGACTCAGACTTACCCTCATTCACAATTAGATGCCCACACTTAGGACCTGATTTAGTAAGGATTGCAAATCATCGCATGCTGGGGGTCACCTATCGCAGGGCAAGGCCATCCAGCATACTAAAGCCCCCCCCCCCCCCTTTGGAAAAGCTGAAATTACGATCGCAGGAGGCCGCCATTTTTGTGATCGCTATATGTGATCGATATATGGAAAAAAAACATAAGCCCCGGACCCTCAATTTTAATCATAAATGAAAATTTCAAAAGTGAAATCCCAACGGGATCATGTACCCGTCTTGAAGCCCCCACCCCCAAAACACTCCATCTCCGCTTAGGAAACGGAGCGTTGCTGACCCCACCGTCCCGCGAACGTCTGTTTGCAATCCAACCTGAATTAGCCCTTTAGTCACTCAGACACACACTTATTCATTGATGGAGACACACTAATTCACTCAGACTCACACACTCACTCACTCACTCATAGACACATTCATTCACTGTTAGTCCCACACACACTCACTTACTCACTCAGACTAACACAGTCATTCACTCACAGCACTGACGTCATGGGTTCAATTCCCATGATGGCCCTAACTGTGCGGAGTTTGTATATTCTCCCCAAGCTTGCCTGGGTTTCCTCCGAGTACTCTGATTTCTTCCCACACGCCAAACATATACTGGTAGGTTAATTGGCTCCTGACAAAAGTAACCCTAGCATGTAAGTGCGTGTGTGTGCATGGGCAGACTGGATGGGCCAAGTGGTTCTCATCTGCCGTCAAAATACTATGTTTCTATATTTCTCTATCTCACTCATTCGCTGAGACTCACACACTCAGTCGCTCAGACTTACTCATTCGGTGAGACTCACACACTCAGTCGCTCAGACTTACTCATTCGCTAAGACTCACACACTCAGTCGCTCAGACTAACTCATTCACTGAGACTCACACACTCAGTCACTCATAGACTTTCGATCATTCCTTGAGACTCATACTCAGAATAAGACACTCATGGGGGTGATTCAGTTAATGACTCGGAGACACATCACAACCAGCTACACCACTAGTTTTTCCCCATAGAGGGATGCATCAAAATGAGTGATGCTGAGCTTCCATAGGAGGTGAAAATGTATGCAGCAAAAGATTGTGGGATGTTTGGCGGGGCAGCGCTGATAATTGAATCGCCCCATTAGACTCACACGTTCACTCATTCACACTCACATACTTATTGACCCAGACTCACACACTCATTCACTCATAGAGACTCACACATTTATTAATAGAACTTGATGGCAGATAAGAACCACTTGGCCAATCTAGTCTTCCCTGTTCTTTTTCTTACACACATTTATTAATTTAAAGACTCTCTCATAGTGGTATATTCAATTGAAGTCGGATCCATTCAGACATTCATTTGTCGGAATGGATCCGACCTGGGCTATTCAATACATTACTAATGAGGTCACCTGGACGCGGTGGGAAAGCCGTTACTTATGGCCATAACTATGCGAAGAACCTCGCTCAAAATGCAACATTTTATTGCAATGATTATTATTAATAAATTGGTAATGTTTGAATTGTGCACCTGCAACCTTTTTCTTTGTATGCAGTTCTACTGAAAGGTCTCCGCAGGGTCGCACCTCTCATTACTGGTGTGCACCTCAGGACCCCTCCCCTCTATTCAATACATTCTCAATTCGACTTTCAAAAAAAGTCGAATTGAGATGTGGGAGCTGAGATGGGGGAGAGCCGCGGGCAGACGGGGGAGAGCAGTGCTACAGCAGCGGCTCTGCTGTAGCGCTGCACTTCCCCATCTGCCCGCGGCTCTCCCCAGTCTCTCTCCCCCCCCCCCCCCTCGTCTCTGCCTCTCCACGTCCCCGCATCACAGCCGCCGCTCACGGCAGCGTCCACCCGGCTCCAGCAAGCGAGGTCTCGCTTGCTGGAGCCAGGTGGACGCTGCTGTGACACATCCTCCGGCGCTGCTCTCCCCGTCTGCCCGCGGCTCACCCCATCTCTGCTCCCGGCAGCTATTCCGCCGATCCACGTGCTTTTCGACAAGTCGAATTCCTCGACTTGTCGAATAATTTGGGAGTTAGATTGAATAGGTCGGAACCCCTTCCGACCTAAAAAAGTCGAAAAGTGCCGTCTTTTCGACAGACGGCAGCTTTCGACTTCAATTGAATATACCCAATAGACTCACGGATGCACTCACTTGTAGGCTTATAACATTCAAAATCATTTATAACATTCAATGTATTTTCTGGTACATTTTCTTTCCTCTGTCTAATCTCCAGGAACCGCGGTGTCAGCGCCCACTGTGAGCCGTGGAGAGGTTCTGACAGCTGCGGCCAGACCTGCAGATGGGAGATTTGTCAGATCTGAAATGTGTTTGTTTGTTTTCCTTCAACAGTGGAGTACAGCTTGAAAGGGGTCTCCGAGTCTTCATCAGGCCCCCAAAATGAAAATAGCGCTTCCATCGTCTCGTCCTTTCTTCTAGCAACCAAGCTGCCAAATGTCCCCCATGTCTCATAGGCCCAGGCATTGGCCTGTCTTCTGACCCCTATAAACTCGTCTTTGCGAATAGATGAAATTGGAAGTATCTCTCCCTCGTCCCTCCTCCCTACTCGACACCCATCTGGGAGTCCTTGAAAAGGAGACACTGAATGCTCTTTTGTGAGAATTTGCCTTTTTTTGTATTCCTCTTAAGCTCACGCTTGCCTTGAGAGTGTGTATTTTTCTTGCAGGGCGGGCACGAGGGGGGGGGGGGGGTGATTTAGAGGGTACAGAGATCGTGTTATGGAACCATCTGTGGTGAGAACTACCCAGCGGAGCTGAAATATTAAATAGCATTAACTGCCCCCATCCTGTTCCTCCTCCCTCGATCTGCAACAAGTTGTGGCAATCAAACACAAACAGGTGGCACCTCTTACTATGAATACTGGTACAGTAGATATTGAAACAGTCTGAGTAGTATTATACAGTATGTTGCTTGGGACTGTGATTTCATTATACTACATCTGATTAGTTATTGAACTGCTTTGAGAACTATTTTTTACTTTTACTTTCTTATTGTTCTTTGCTTATAGTGTATCTCACATAGGGACATATGTACAAAGCCTTGGAGAGTGATAAAGTGGAGACAAATAAAGTACCAGCCAATCATTTTTGAAACACAGCCTGTAACATAGCAGTTAGGAGCTGATTGGCTGATACTTTGGGGGTATCCAATTATCCGCTACAATTTACAGCAGATAACAGATTCACGGGGGGGAAGGCTATCCAAGTAACCTCGATAGCTGGCGCTTATCCCCTGATGCCGTCGCCTAACTGGTGTTTGGTTTCGCCAAATCCTCGATAAGCTGGCTTATTTTTTTAAGCAGTTGCAGTTGTGAAAATACATAGGTCTGTGTCTTTTCAAAGACCCTATGTATCTTCACGAGAAGAGTGTGTGTGCAGAATAATAAGATACTGGCAAAATTAAAATGGCAAAAATGTTTTAAAAATTTGCGAAACCTCCTATTTTTCGCCAGCGCAACATTTTCCGGGATAATTGGATACCTCTCTTTGGGCAGGATGTGCTAAGGGAAAAATGCGGTAAAACCCCTGTTTTCGGGTGTTTTACTGCATTTTCAAATGTACTAAGACCCGGCTGCCCATGTATTGCCACGGAGGGTATCGCCATCTTTTTATGGCGATACCCTATAGAAGCCTATGGGCTTCTCTCCGCAACCCGCCGCTCGCGCCAACCCCCCCCCCCCCCCCTCACCTGTGTCCTGGCAGCCTGCTTCTTTGGCTCCAGGATCCCCCGCCTCCTCCTTCTCGCATCACAGCCTTGTCTCCTTCCGGCTGCAGGGAGGAGGAGGAGGACTCCCAGCACACGTCTCCTCCCGGTGCTGGAATAAGTGATAAGGAAGTGATAAACCTGTGATAAGTGCAAGGTGATAAACCTGTGATAAGTGCAAGGTGATAAACGCACCAGCCAGTCAGCTCCTGTCAATTTGCATATTGGAGCTGATTGTCTGGTGCGTTTATCACCTTGCACATATCACTGGTCTATCACTTCCTGATGCCTTCTCCAGGTTAATACATCTGCCCCTCAGTTCTGCAATACTCCCGTCTCCTTTAAAGGGTATCCGGACTCCAGATCGACAACAAAAGGATCGACACACCTTAGGTCGACACCAATTGGTCGACACACCTTAGTTCGACATGGACAAAATGTCGACATTGACAAAAGGTCGACATGGAAAAATGTCGACATTAGTTTTCTCTATCGTCCTAGTGGATGCTGGGGTTCCTGAAAGGACCATGGGGAATAGCGGCTCCACAGGAGACAGGGCACAAAAGTAAAGCTTTCCGATCAGGTGGTGTGCACTGGCTCCTCCCCCTATGACCCTCCTCCAAGCCAGTTAGATTTTTGTGCCCGGCCGAGAAGGGTGCAATCTAGGTGGCTCTCCTAAAGAGCTGCTTAGAGAAAGTTTAGCTTAGGTTTTTTATTTTACAGTGAATCCTGCTGGCAACAGGATCACTGCAACGAGGGACTTAGGGGAGAAGAAGTGAACTCACCTGCGTGCAGGATGGATTGTCTTCTTGGCTACTGGACATCAGCTCCAGAGGGACGATCACAGGTACAGCCTGGATGGTCACCGGAGCCTCGCCGCCGGCCCCCTTGCAGATGCTGAAACATGAAGAGGTCCAGAATCGGCGGCAGAAGACTCCTCAGTCTTCTAAAGGTAGCGCACAGCACTGCAGCTGTGCGCCATTTTCCTCTCAGCACACTTCACACGGCAGTCACTGAGGGTGCAGGGCGCTGGGAGGGGAGCGCCCTGGGAGGCAAATGAAAACCTATTTGGCTAAAAAAAATACCTCACATATAGCCTCCGGGGCTATATGGAGATATTTAACCCCTGCCAGAATACACTAAAGAGCGGGAGACGAGCCCGCCGGAAAAGGGGCGGGGCCTATCTCCTCAGCACACAGCGCCATTTTCCTTACACAGCTCCGCTGGTCAGGACGGCTCCCAGGTCTCTCCCCTGCACTGCACTACAGAAACAGGGTAAAACAAGAGAGGGGGGGCAAAATAGTGGCAAAAATTATATTATAAAAGCAGCTATACAGGGAGCACTTATTATAAGGCTATCCCTGTCATATATAGCGCTTTTGGTGTGTGCTGGCAAACTCTCCCTCTGTCTCCCCAAAGGGCTAGTGGGGTCCTGTCTTCGTTAAGAGCATTCCCTGTGTGTCTGCTGTGTGTCGGTACGTGTGTGTCGACATGTATGAGGACGATATTGGTGTGGAGGCGGAGCAATTGCCAAATATGGGGATGTCACCTCCTAGGGGGTCGACACCAGAATGGATGCCTTTATTTATGGAATTACGGGATAGTGTCAACACGCTAAAGCAGTCGTTTGTCGACATGAGACGGCCGGACAATCAGTTAGTGCCTGTCCAGGCGCCTCAAACACCGTCAGGGGCTGTAAAACGCCCTTTGCCTCAGTCGGTCGACACAGACCCAGACACAGGCACTGATTCCAGTGGCGACGGTGACAAATCAACCGTATTTTCCTGTAGGGCCACACGTTATATGATTTTGGCAATGAAGGAGGCGTTACATTTAGCTGATACTACTGGTACCACTAAACAGGGTATTATGTGGGGTGTGAAAAAACTACCTATAGTTTTTCCTGAATCAGAAGAACTAAATGATGTATGTGATGAAGCGTGGATTGCCCCCGATAAAAAGATGCTAATTTCAAAGAAGTTATTAGCTTTATACCCTTTCCCGTCAGAGGTTAGGGCGCGCTGGGAAACACCTCCTAGGGTGGATAAGGCGCTCACACGCTTATCTAAACAAGTGGCGTTACCCTCTCCTGAGACGGCCGCACTTAAAGATCCAACAGATAGGAGGATGGAAAATATCCAAAAAAGTATATACACACATACAGGTGTTATACTACGACCAGCTATAGCGTCAGCCTGGATGTGCAGTGCTGGAGTAGTTTGGTCAGAGTCCCTGATTGAAAATATTGATACCCTGGATAGGGACAATGTTTTACTGTCTTTAGAGCAAATAAAGGATGCATTTCTTTATATGCGTGATGCACAGAGGGATATCTGCACACTGGCATCACGGGTAAGTGCTATGTCCATTTCGGCCAGAAGAAGTTTATGGACGCGACAGTGGTCAGGCGATGCGGACTCAAAACGGCATATGGAAGTTTTGCCGTATAAAGGGGAGGAGTTATTTGGAGTCGGTCTATCAGATTTGGTGGCCACGGCTACAGCCGGGAAATCCACCTTTTTACCTCAAGCTACTCCCCAACAGAAAAAGACACCGACTTTTCAACCGCAGTCCTTTCGTTCCTTTAAAAACAAGAGAGCAAAGGGATATTCATATCTGCCACGAGGCAGAGGAAGGGGGAAGAGACACCAACAGGCAGCTCCTTCCCAGGAACAGAAGCCCTCCCCCGCTTCTACAAAAGCCTCAGCATGACGCTGGGGCTTCTCAAGCGGACTCGGGGGCGGTGGGCGGTCGTCTCAAGCATTTCAGCGCGCAGTGGGCTCACTCGCAGGTAGATCCCTGGATCCTGCAGATAATATCTCAGGGGTACAGGTTGGAACTAGAGACAGATCCGCCTCGCCGTTTCCTGAAGTCTGCTTTACCAACGTCCCCCTCCGAAAGGGAGACGGTTTTGGAAGCCATTCACAAGCTGTACTCTCAGCAGGTGATAGTCAAGGTACCTCTTCTACAACAGGGAAAGGGGTATTATTCCACTCTATTTGTGGTACCGAAGCCGGACGGCTCGGTAAGACCTATTCTAAATCTGAAGTCCTTGAACCTGTACATAAAGAAGTTCAAGTTCAAAATGGAGTCACTCAGAGCAGTGATAGCGAACCTGGAAGAAGGGGACTTTATGGTGTCCTTGGACATCAAGGATGCGTACCTCCACGTTCCAATTTACCCCTCACACCAGGGGTACCTCAGGTTCGTTGTACAAAACTGTCACTATCAGTTTCAGACGCTGCCGTTCGGATTGTCCACGGCACCTCGGGTCTTTACAAAGGTAATGGCCGAGATGATGATTCTTCTTCGAAGAAAAGGCGTATTAATTATCCCATACTTGGACGATCTCCTAATAAGGGCAAGGTCCAGAGAACAGCTAGAGAGGGGATTAGCACTGTCTCAAGAAGTGCTAAAACAACACGGCTGGATTCTGAATATTCCAAAATCCCAGTTAATGCCGACAACTCGTCTGCTGTTCCTAGGGATGATTCTGGACACGGTTCAGAAAAAGGTTTTTCTCCCGGAGGAAAAAGCCAAGGAGTTGTCCGAGCTTGTCAGGAACCTCCTAAAACCAGGAAAGGTGTCTGTACATCAATGCACAAGAGTCCTGGGAAAAATGGTGGCTTCTTACGAAGCAATTCCATTCGGCAGATTCCATGCACGAATTTTCCAGAGGGATCTGTTAGACAAATGGTCAGGGTCGCATCTTCAGATGCACCAGCGGATAACCCTGTCTCCAAGGACAAGGGTATCTCTTCTGTGGTGGTTGCAGAGTGCTCATCTATTGGAGGGCCGCAGATTCGGCATACAGGATTGGATCCTGGTGACCACGGACGCCAGCCTGAGAGGCTGGGGAGCAGTCACACAAGGAAGAAACTTCCAGGGAGTGTGGACGAGCCTGGAAACGTCTCTTCACATAAACATTCTGGAACTAAGAGCAATCTACAATGCTCTAAGCCAGGCAGAACCTCTGCTTCAAGGAAAACCGGTGTTGATCCAGTCGGACAACATCACGGCAGTCGCCCATGTGAACAGACAGGGCGGCACAAGAAGCAGGAGTGCAATGGCAGAAGCTGCAAGGATTCTTCGCTGGGCAGAGAATCATGTGATAGCACTGTCAGCAGTGTTCATCCCGGGAGTGGACAACTGGGAAGCAGACTTCCTCAGCAGACACGACCTTCACCCGGGAGAGTGGGGACTTCATCCGGAAGTCTTCCACATGCTAGTAACCCGTTGGGAAAGACCAATGGTGGACATGATGGCGTCTCGCCTCAACAAAAAACTGGACAGGTATTGCGCCAGGTCAAGAGATCCGCAGGCAATAGCTGTGGACGCGCTGGTAACGCCTTGGGTGTACCAGTCGGTGTATGTGTTTCCTCCTCTGCCTCTCATACCAAAAGTATTGAGAATTATACGGCAAAGAGGCGTAAGAACGATACTAGTGGTTCCGGATTGGCCAAGAAGGACTTGGTACCCGGAACTTCAAGAGATGATCACGGAAGATCCGTGGCCTCTACCTCTAAGGAGGGACTTGCTTCAGCAGGGTCCCTGTCTGTTTCAAGACTTACCGCGGCTGCGTTTGACGGCATGGCGGTTGAACGCCGGATCCTAAAGGAAAAAGGCATGCCGGAAGAAGTCATTCCTACTTTGATTAAAGCAAGGAAGGAAGTAACCGTGCAACACTATCACCGCATTTGGCGAAGATATGTTGCGTGGTGCGAGGATCGGAGTGCTCCGACGGAGGAATTTCAACTGGGTCGATTCCTACATTTCCTGCAATCAGGATTGTCTATGGGTCTCAAATTGGGATCTATTAAGGTTCAAATTTCGGCCCTGTCGATTTTCTTTCAAAAAGAATTGGCTTCAGTTCCTGAAGTCCAGACTTTTGTTAAGGGAGTGCTGCATATACAGCCTCCTGTGGTGCCTCCAGTGGCACCGTGGGATCTCAATGTGGTTTTGGAATTTCTAAAATCTCATTGGTTTGAACCACTAAAAAAGGTGGATTTAAAATATCTCACATGGAAAGTGACCATGTTACTAGCCCTGGCTTCGGCCAGGAGAGTGTCAGAACTGGCAGCTTTATCTTACAAAAGCCCATATCTGATTTTCCATTCGGACAGGGCAGAACTGCGGACTCGTCCGCATTTTCTCCCTAAGGTGGTGTCAGCATTTCATCTGAACCAGCCTATTGTAGTGCCTGCGGCTACAAATGACTTGGAGGACTCCAAGTTACTGGACGTTGTCAGAGCATTAAAAATATATATTGCAAGGACAGCTGGAGTCAGAAAATCTGACTCGTTGTTTATATTGTATGCACCCAACAAGATGGGTGCTCCTGCGTCTAAGCAGACGATTGCTCGTTGGATCTGTAGCACAATCCAACTTGCACATTCTGTGGCAGGCCTGCCACAGCCTAAATCTGTAAAGGCCCACTCCACAAGGAAGGTGGGCTCATCTTGGGCGGCTGCCCGAGGGGTCTCGGCATTACAACTTTGCCGAGCAGCTACGTGGTCAGGGGAGAACACGTTTGTAAAATTTTACAAATTTGATACTCTGGCTAAGGAGGACCTGGAGTTCTCTCATTCGGTGCTGCAGAGTCATCCGCACTCTCCCGCCCGTTTGGGAGCTTTGGTATAATCCCCATGGTCCTTTCAGGAACCCCAGCATCCACTAGGACGATAGAGAAAATAAGAATTTACTTACCGATAATTCTATTTCTCGGAGTCCGTAGTGGATGCTGGGCGCCCATCCCAAGTGCGGATTATCTGCAATAATTGTACATAGTTATTGTTAACTAATTCGGGTTATTGTTAAGAAGCCATCTTTCAGAGGCTCCTCTGTTATCATACTGTTAACTGGTTTTGATCACAAGTTGTACGGTGTGATTGGTGTGGCTGGTATGAGTCTTACCCGGGATTCAAAATTCCTCCCTTATTGTGTACGCTCGTCCGGGCACAGTACCTAACTGGCTTGGAGGAGGGTCATAGGGGGAGGAGCCAGTGCACACCACCTGATCGGAAAGCTTTACTTTTGTGCCCTGTCTCCTGCGGAGCCGCTATTCCCCATGGTCCTTTCAGGAACCCCAGCATCCACTACGGACTCCGAGAAATAGAATTATCGGTAAGTAAATTCTTATTTTTTTAATGTTTTTTTTCTTTTTTCGAACCTTTTCATACTTAACGATCCATGTGGACTACGATTGGAACGGTAAAGTGTGCCGAGCGCAGCGGTAGCGGAGCGCAGGCACCATGCCCGAAGCATGGCGAGCGAAGCGAGCCATGCGAGGGGACGCGGTGCACTAATTGGGGTTCCCGGTCACTCTACGAAGAAAACTACACCAAAAAAAACATTAAAAACTCATGTCGACCTTGTTCCTGTCGACCTTTTGTCCATGTCGACCTAAGGTGTGTCGACCAATTGGCGTCGACCTAAGGTGTGTCGACCTTTTTGTTGTCGACCCTGAGTCCCAGACCCCTTTAAAGTGCTGTAGACACATTATTCTAGAAATAGAATTCTATCTTGCATCCATGCTTTATTCCAGGACAATATGGCAGCTGTGTGACCACTGTAGGATCTCATTCTGCGTGTGGTGTGATGAATCACTGAGAGGACACTTTTGTGGTTTGTTCCATTATGCTTATAAAGTATCGGTAGAGATAAAAAGCGGTTATAGTGTAATTACATTACCAGAGCAGACAAGGCAGTAATGCTCATTTCATAATATAATTAGTATTTATTACCCTGTATTTTCCTATGTTATTTATCTACAAACAGAGCAATGTGATGGGATTATATTGCAGTGTAATACACATTGTGTATATCCTCTGGGAGATTTCGGAATCTCTCTGGGGTATTGTCTGTAAGAAGCATGTCCAATACACCGTGTACCCAACAATAGGAGATGTCTGCTGTACACACTCAGCCATTGGGATGGTAAACATGCGGAGGTGGGACGGGCTGGTGGGCTTAGTGTCTGTTCCTGCACTCTGCTGTGGGGGGTCTGTTCCAGAATGATTGTCCTTTCGAATATGAAAGCCAATGGAGAGGCTGGGTATAGTACGGACAGGGTCATCTTCCAAACAGGTCCTCCAGTCTCTGCCATGCTGGGGAGTGATATGTTCCCTTTAAACCTTTTTCACTTTAATTAAGAAGTATCAAAAAGAACTTGAAAGTTATAATATCTGCTAACACCCTCTATGGCTTGTCCTCTCTTATTTAATCTCTTGGCCTCTGTACCGCCATACCAGCCTCTATAGAGGCCAGCAAAATGTAAAATACTATTGCACAGAGTTTGTTCCTCATCCCACAGTTGCTGCAGAATTTTGTACTTTCTCTGGTGGGATGTGGCAAATGCCCTCTATCATTTTTCATTATTATACTACTTTCATACCATACACCAGTGGTTCTCAAAAAGTGTGCCGTGGCATCCTGGGGTGCCTCGGGCCTCTTGCAGGGGTGCCTTGGATTGGTGGTCCAGGAGCAATTCAAATTATTTATGGCCAATGTAATAGGCAAAAACAGTGTTTGTGGCTTCCAATCATAAAACATGTGGACAAACGGAAGCGAATCCTGTCCCTCACCTCATAACGGAACTTAAAAACATAATTTACTTAATAAAAAAAAAAATGTTTGTAGATTTCTCAATAAGAAACTTTTGGCCGAGGAGTGGCGTGAATAAAATACTGATACTCTATGGTGCCGCGATTCAAAAACGGTTGGGAACCACTGCCGTACACCATTATTCTATGAGCTCTAACTATGGGGTACAGAGGTTATGTCGCCCATAGCAACCAATCAGATTTTCTCTATCATTTCCTAGGCTGCAATAAAGAAATGATAGAGTGATATCTTATTGGTTGCTATGGGCTACATCACCTCTTTTGACTTTTAGTAAATTTATCCCTTCAACGCTGATCGAATCCGCCAGTTGGGAGACATCGATGATCAGCGATCTGTTTTCTCATGAACCCCGACCCAGGCATCAGTGACACAGAGAGGGAGGGGGGTGCATACTAATTACCCGGGCTCAGATTTGTTGGAGGGGCCCGGTGGGGACTCAGCCAGTGCCGGGGTCAGCTGCTAAAGCCCCCCCGTGAAGCCGTAATTCATGAAGGGCGTGGCCAAGTCTCCCCGGATTTGGTCACGCTCTCCACTCAGTACATGGACCAGTGGCCGCTCTCGGTGCCCCTGGCTTTTGCATGTATTCCACAGTTGCTGGACAGCTTTATTTTTACTCTGCAGGTTATAGTTGAGCTTGGACATGTCCTTCCTTCCCAAGTTTAAATCTCTCTTCACATGGTACATCTGCTCCACCTGCGGCGCAGCATGGTTTCTCTGACGTCCTAGTGGATGCTGGGAACTCCATAAGGACCATGGGGAATAGCGGGCTCCGAAGGAGGCTGGGCACTCTAGAAAGATCTTAGACTACCTGGTGTGCACTGGCTCCTCCCACTATGACTCTCCTCAGTTAGATTTCGTGCCCGGCCGAGGTTGGATGCACACTAGGGGCTCTCCTGAGCTCTTAGAAAGTTATAGTCTTAGAATTTGTTATTTTCAGTGAGACCTGCTGGCAACAGGCTCACTGCAGCGAGGGACTAAGGGGAGAAGAAGCGAACTCGCCTGCTTGCAGCCGGATTGGGCTTCTTAGGCTACTGGACACCATTAGCTCCAGAGGGATCGACCGCAGGCCCAGCCTTGATGTTCGGTCCCGGAGCCGCGCCGCTGTCCCCCTTACAGAGCCAGAAGCAAGAAGATGGTCCGGAAAATCGGCGGCATGAAGACATCCTGTCTTCACCAAGGTAGCGCACAGCACTGCAGCTGTGCGCCATTGCTCCTCATACACACTTCACACTCCGGTCACTGAGGGTGCAGGGCGCTGGGGCGGGGCGCCCTGAGGCAGCAATAAAAACACCTTGGCTGGCTAAAATACCTCAATATATAGCCCCTGGGGCTATATATGAGGTAAATACCCCTACCAGAATCCCATAAAAAGCGGGAGAATACGCCGTGAAAAAGGGGCGGAGCCTATCTCCTCAGCACACTGGCGCCATTTTTCCCTCACAGCTCGGCTGGAAGGAAGCTCCCTGGCTCTTCCCTGCAATTCTACAGTACAGTAAGAGGGAAAAGAGAGGGGGGGCATTAAAATTGGCACTGTATACAGTATATTATATTGAAAAGCAGCTATTAGGGACATAACTCAGTTAGTCCCTGTATATATATAGCGCTCTGGTGTGTGCTGGCATACTCTTACTCTGTCCCCCCAAAGGGCTTTTGTGGGTCCTGTCCTCTGTTGGAGCATTCCCTGTGTGCGTGGAGTGTGTCGGTACGGCTGTGTCGACATGTTTGAGGAGGATAATGATGTGGAGGGGGAGCAGATGCCTTTAGCAGGGATGTCACCCCCTGGGGGTCAGACACCTGAGTGGATGGTATTATGGCAGGAAATGAGTGCACGTATAGACTCCTTACATAAAAAATTTGACGACATGCCGACTGTGGGACAGCCGAGTCTTCAGCTCGTGCCTGTCCAGGTGTCTCAAAAGTCATCAGGGGCTCTGAAACGCCCGCTATCTCAGGTGGCACAAGTAGATGTCGACACGGATACTGACACCAGTGTCGACGACGATAAGTCAAATTTAATGCCCGTTAAGGCCATTCACTGCATGATTGAGGCAATGAAAGAGGTGTTAAATATTTCTGATTTACATCCAGGTACCACAAAAAAGGGTATTATGTTTGGGGAGAAAAAACTACCTGTAGTTTTTCCCCCGTCAGATGAATTAAATGAAGTGTGTGAAGAAGCGTGGGCTTCCCCTGATAAGAAATTGGTAATTCCTAAGAAGCTACTAATGGCGTTCCCTTTCCCGCCAGAGGATAGGTTACGTTGGGAAACACCCCCGAAGGTGGATAAAGCGCTCACACGTTTGTCTAAAAAGGTGGCACTACCGTCCCAGGATACGGCCGCCCTTAAGGAACCTGTTGATAGAAAGCAGGAGGCGATCCTGAAGTCTGTATATACACACTCAGGCATTATACTCAGACCAGCTATTGCGTCAGCATGGATGTGCAGTGCTGCCGCTGCGTGGTCAGATAAACTGTCAGAAGATATTGACACGTTAGACAGAGACACGATCCTGCTAACAATTGACCATATCAAAGACTCAGTCTTATACATGAGAGATGCACAGAGGGAAATCTGCCGGCTGGCATCTAAAGTAAGTGCATTATCCATCTCTGCTAGGAGATGCTTATGGACTCGCCAGTGGACTGGAGATGCAGATTCCAAAAGGCACATGGAAGTTTTGCCTTATAAGGGGGAGGAATTATTTGGGGATGGTCTCTCCGACCTAGTTTCCACAGCAACGTCTGGGAAGTCAGCATTTTTACCCCATGTCCCCTCACAGCCTAAGAAGGCGCCATTTTATCAGGTTCAGTCCTTTCGGTCCCAGAAAAATAAGCGGGGAAAAGGAGGGTCTTTTCTGTCAAGAGGCAGAGGCAGGGGAAAAAGGCTGCAACAAACAGCAGGTTCCCAGGAACAAAAGTCCTCCCCCGCTTCCTCTTCCAAGTCCACCGCATGACGGTGGGGCTTCACAGGCGGAGCCAGGTACGGTGGGGGCCCGCCTCAGGAATTTCAGCGATCAGTGGGCTCGCTCACAGGTGGATCCCTGGATCCTTCAAATAGTAACTCAGGGATACAGGCTGGAATTCGAGGCGACTCCACCCCGCCGTTTCCTAAAATCCGCCTTGCCGATTGCTCCCTCAGACAGGGAGGCGGTGCTAGCAGCGATTCACAAGCTGTATTCCCAGCAGGTGATAATCAAGGTACCCCTACTTCAACAAGGCCGGGGTTACTATTCCACACTATTTGTGGTGCCGAAACCGGACGGTTCGGTGAGACCCATTTTAAATTTGAAATCCTTGAACACATACATAAAAAAATTCAAGTTCAAGATGGAATCGCTCAGGGCGGTTATTGCAAGCCTGGACGAGGGGGATTACATGGTATCCCTGGACATCAAGGATGCTTACCTGCATGTCCCCATTTACAATTCTCACCAGGAGTACCTCAGATTTGTGGTACAGGATTGCCATTACCAATTCCAGACGCTGCCGTTTGGACTCTCCACGGCACCGAGGGTATTTACCAAGGTTATGGCGGAAATGATGATACTCCTTCGAAAAAAGGGAGTTTTAATTATCCCATACTTGGACGATCTCCTAATAAAGGCACGATCCAAGGAACAATTGTTAGTGGGAGTAGCACTATCTCAGGAAGTGCTGAGCCAGCACGGTTGGATTCTGAATATCCCAAAGTCACAGCTGGTCCCCACGACACGTCTAATGTTCCTGGGAATGATTCTGGACACGGCCCAGAAAAAAGTGTTTCTCCCGGAGGAGAAAGCCAGGGAGTTGTCTTCTCTAGTCAGAGACCTCCTAAAACCAAAACAGGTATCGGTGCATCACTGCACGCGGGTCCTGGGAAAGATGGTAGCTTCTTACGAAGCAATTCCATTCGGCAGGTTCCATGCCAGAATTTTTCAGTGGGACCTGTTGGACAAGTGGTCCGGATCGCATCTTCAGATGCATCGTTTAATAACCCTGTCTCCACGAACCAGGGTGTCTCTTCTGTGGTGGCTGCACAGTGCTCATCTTCTGGAGGGCCGCAGATTCGGCATACAGGACTGGGTCCTGGTGACCACGGATGCCAGCCTACGAGGCTGGGGGGCAGTCACAAAGGGAAGAAATTTCCAAGGACTATGGTCAAGTCAGGAGACTGCCCTTCACATAAATATTCTGGAACTAAGGGCCATTTACAATGCCCTAAGTCAAGCAAAATCCCTGCTCCTACACCAGCCGGTGCTGATCCAGTCAGACAACATCACGGCAGTCGCCCATGTGAATCGACAGGGCGGCACAAGAAGCAGGACGGCGATGGCAGAAGCCACAAAAATTCTCCGATGGGCGGAGAATCATGTACTAGCACTGTCAGCAGTGTTCATCCCGGGAGTGGACAACTGGGAAGCAGACTTTCTCAGCAGGCATGACCTCCACCCGGGAGAGTGGGGACTTCATCCAGAAGTCTTCCAAATGATTGTAAATCAATGGGGTCGTCCACAGGTGGACATGATGGCGTCACGCCTAAACAAAAAACTAGAGAAGTATTGCGCCAGGTCAAGAAACCCTCAGGCGATAGCTGTGGACGCTCTAGTGACACCGTGGGTGTACCGGTCAGTTTATGTGTTCCCTCCTCTACCTCTCATACCAAAGGTATTGAGAATAATAAGAAAGCGAGGAGTAAACACAATTCTCGTGGTTCCGGATTGGCCGAGAAGAGCGTGGTACCCGGAACTTCAAGAGATGATCTCAGAGGACCCGTGGTCTCTGCCGCTCAGACTGGACCTGCTGCAGCAGGGCCCCTGTCTGTTCCAAGACTTACCGCGGCTGCGTTTGACGGCATGGCGGTTGAACGCCGGATCCTGAAGGAAAAGGGCATTCCGGAGGAAGTCATTCCTACGCTTATTAAAGCCAGGAAAGATGTTACGGCAAAGCATTATCACCGCATATGGCGGAAATATGTTGCATGGTGCGAGGCCAAAAAGGCCCCAACAGAGAAATTTCAACTAGGTCGATTTCTGCATTTCCTGCAAGCAGGAGTGAATATGGGCCTAAAACTGGGCTCCATTAAGGTACAGATCTCGGCTCTGTCAATTTTCTTTCAAAAAGAACTAGCTTCAGTACCTGAAGTTCAGACATTTGTGAAAGGAGTACTGCATATTCAGCCCCCATTTGTGCCTCCTGTGGCACCTTGGGTTCTCAACGTGATGTTGAGTTTCTTAAAATCACATTGGTTTGAGCCACTAAAAACCGTGGATCTGAAATATCTCACGTGGAAAGTGGTCATGTTATTGGCCTTGGCTTCAGCCAGGCGAGTGTCAGAGTTGGCGGCTTTATCATGTAAAAGCCCTTATCTGATTTTCCATATGGACAGGGCAGAATTGAGGACTCGTCCCCAGTTTCTCCCTAAGGTGGTGTCAGCGTTTCACCTGAACCAGCCTATTGTGGGGCCTGCGGCTACTAAGGATTTGGAGGACTCCAAGTTGCTAGACGTTGTCAGGGCCCTGAAAATATATGTTTCCAGGACGGCTGGAGTCAGGAAATCTGACTCGCTGTTTATCCTGTATGCACCCAACAAGCTGGGTGCTCCTGCTTCTAAGCAGACTATTGCTCGTTGGATTTGTAGTACAATTCAGCTTGCACATACTGTGGCAGGCCTGCCACAGCCAAAATCTGTCAATGCCCATTCCACAAGGAAGGTGGGCTCATCTTGGGCGGCTGCCCGAGGGGTCTCGGCTTTACAACTTTGCCGAGCTGCTACTTGGTCAGCGGCAAACACGTTTGCAAAATTCTATAAATTTGATACCCTGGCTGAGGAGGACCTGGAGTTCTCTCATTCGGTGCTGCAGAGTCATCCGCACTCTCCCGCCCGTTTGGGAGCTTTGGTATAATCCCCATGGTCCTTACGGAGTTCCCAGCATCCACTAGGACGTCAGAGAAAATAAGAATTTACTCACCGGTAATTCTATTTCTCGTAGTCCGTAGTGGATGCTGGGCGCCCATCCCAAGTGCGGTTTATCTGCAATACTTGTACATAGTTATTGTTAACTAAATAGGGTTATTGTTGAGCCATCTGTTGAGATGCTCTATTGTTTCATACTGTTAACTGTGTTTCATATCACGAGTTGTACGGTGTGATTGGTGTGGCTGGTATGAGTCTTACCCGGGATTCAAAATCCTTCCTTATTGTGTACGCTCGTCCGGGCACAGTACCTAACTGAGGCTTGGAGGAGGGTCATAGTGGGAGGAGCCAGTGCACACCAGGTAGTCTAAGATCTTTCTAGAGTGCCCAGCCTCCTTCGGAGCCCGCTATTCCCCATGGTCCTTACGGAGTTCCCAGCATCCACTACGGACTACGAGAAATAGAATTACCGGTGAGTAAATTCTTATTTTTACCCAGGTGCACAGTTACTGGCTACTTGCTTTACTCCCAACTCAGAATCAGCCCCTAAATGCCCAATGTACAAATGTAGTGCAGAATGGTGATGCAAATTCCTCCTTACTATTCCTCATGTCTACCAGTCTGACCCCTGTCCTCTCTGACCCTTATTCTCTCAGGACGCTATTATCTCTGCACCTACCCTTTCTACTTTCTATCCTCCATATCCCCTATCCACCATGACCACCTATCCTCTCTGCCCCCCATCCTCCCTTCCCTCTATTTTCTCTCTGCCTTCATCCTCTCTGCCCCCTATCCTGTCTGTTCCATATCCTCTCTGCTATATCCTTCTTGCTCCCCTATCCTCTCTCTATACTTTCTGCTCCTATACTCTCCGCCCCTATCCTCTATGTGCTCTTTCCTCCCTGCCCCCATCCTCCCTTCTCCCTATCCTCCATGCTCCCCGTCCTTCCTGCTTCCTATCCTCTCTGCTCCCCGTCCTTCCTGCTCCCTATCCTTCCTGCTCCCCGTCCTTCCTGCTCCCTATCCTCCCTGCTCCCCGTCCTTCCTGCTCCCTATCCTCCCTGCTCCCCGTCCTTCCTGCTCCCTATCCTCCCTGCTCCCCGTCCTTCCTGCTCCCTATCCTCCCTGCTCCCCGTCCTTCCTGCTCCCTATCCTCCCTGCTCCCCGTCCTTCCTGCTCCCTATCCTCCCTGCTCCCCGTCCTTCCTGCTCCCTATCCTCCCTGCTCCCCGTCCTTCCTGCTCCCTATCCTCCCTGCTCCCCGTCCTTCCTGCTCCCTATCCTCCCTGCTCCCCGTCCTTCCTGCTCCCTATCCTCCCTGCTCCCCGTCCTTCCTGCTCCCTATCCTCCCTGCTCCCCGTCCTTCCTGCTCCCTATCCTCCCTGCTCCCCGTCCTTCCTGCTCCCTATCCTCTCTGCTCCCCGTCCTTCCTGCTCCCTATCCTCCCTGCTCCCCGTCCTTCCTGCTCCCTATCCTCTCTGCTCCCCGTCCTTCCTGCTCCCTATCCTCCCTGCTCCCCGTCCTCCCTGCCCCCATCCTCCCTGCTCCCGTCCTTCCTGCTCCCTATCCTCCCTGCTGTATCCTATTTGCCTCTATCTTCCTATCCCCGATGCTCCCTACTCTCTCTGCTCTTCATCCTTCTTGTGCATATCTTCCCAGGTCCCTATCCTCCCTGCCCACTATCCTCTCTGCCCTCTTTCCTCCCTGCCTCAATCCGCTCTGTCTCACTATCTTCTTTGCTGCCTATCCTACCTGCACGATATCCTCTCTACTGTCTATCCTCTCTGCTGCCTATCCTACCTGCACCATATCCTCTCTGCTGCCTATCCTACCTGCACCATATCCTCTCTGCTCCCTATCCTCTCTGCTCCCTATCCTACCTGCACCATATTCTCTCTGCTGCCTATCCTCTCTGCTCCCTATCCTACCTGCACGATATCCTCTCTGCTGTCTATCCTCTCTGCTGCCTATCCTACCTGCACCATATCCTCTCTGCTCCCTATCCTACCTGCACCATATTCTCTCTGCTGCCTATCCTCTCTGCTCCCTATCCTACCTGCACCATATCCTCTCTGCTCCCTATCCTACCTGCACCATATCCTCTCTGCTGCCTATCCTACCTGCACCATATCCTCTCTGCTGTCTATCCTCTCTGCTCCCTATCCTACCTGCACCATATCCTCTCTGCTCCCTATCCTACCTGCACCATATCCTCTCTGCTCCCTATCCTACCTGCACCATATCCTCTCTGCTGTCTATCCTCTCTGCTCCCTATCCTACCTGCACCATATCCGCTCTGCTGCCTATCCGCTCTGCTGTCTATCCTCTCTGCTGCCTATCCTACCTGCACCATATCCTCTCTGCTGTCTATCCTACCTGCACCATATCCTCTCTGCTGTCTATCCTCTCTGCTGTCTATCCTACCTGCACCATATCCTCTCTGCTGTCTATCCTCTCTGCTCCCTATCCTACCTGCACCATATCCTCTCTGCTGCCTATCCTCTCTGCTGTCTATCCTACCTGCACCATATCGTCTCTGCTGTCTATCCTCTCTGCTCCCTATCCTACCTGCACCATATCCTCTCTGCTGTCTATCCTCTCTGCTCCCTATCCTACCTGCACCATATCCTCTCTGCTGTCTATCCTCTCTGCTCCCTATCCTACCTGCACCATATCCTCTCTGCTGTCTATCCTACCTGCACCATATCCTCTCTGCTGTCTATCCTCTCTGCTCCCTATCCTACCTGCACCATATCCTCTCTGCTGTCTATCCTCTCTGCTCCCTATCCTACCTGCACCATATCCTCTCTGCTGTCTATCCTCTCTGCTCCCTATCCTACCTGCACCATATCCTCTCTGCTGTCTATCCTCTCTGCTCCCTATCCTACCTGCACCATATCCTCTCTGCTGTCTATCCTACCTGCACCATATCCTCTCTGCTGTCTATCCTCTCTGCTGCCTATCCTACCTGCACCATATCCTCTCTGCTCCCTATCCTACCTGCACCATATCCTCTCTGCTCCCTATCCTACCTGCACCATATCCTCTCTGCTGTCTATCCTACCTGCACCATATCCGCTCTGCTGTCTATCCTCTCTGCTCCCTATCCTACCTGCACCATATCCTCTCTGCTGCCTATCCGCTCTGCTGTCTATCCTCTCTGCTGCCTATCCTACCTGCACCATATCCTCTCTGCTGCCTATCCGCTCTGCTGTCTATCCTCTCTGCTGCCTATCCTACCTGCACCATATCCTCTCTGCTGCCTATCCTCTCTGCTGTCTATCCTACCTGCACCATGGCCCTCATTCCGAGTCGTTCGCTCGGTAATTTTCTTCGCATCGCAGCGTTTTTCTGCTTAGTACGCATGCGCAATGTTCGCACTGCGACTGCGCCAAGTAATTTTGCTATGAAGATAGTTTTTTTACTCACGGCTTTTTCTTCGCTCCGGCGATCGTAGTGTGATTGACAGGAAATGGGTGTTACTGGGCGGAAACACGGCGTTTTATGGGCGTGTGGATAAAAACGCTACCGTTTCCGGAAAAAACGCGGGAGTGGCTGGAGAAACGGAGGAGTGTCTGGGCGAACGCTGGGTGTGTTTATGACGTCAAACCAGGAACGACAAGCAGTGAACTGATCGCAGATGCCGAGTAAGTCTGAAGCTACTCTGAAACTGCTAAGTAGTTTGTAATCGCAATATTGCGAATACATCGTTCGCAATTTTAAGAAGCTAAGATTCACTCCCAGTAGGCGGCGGCTTAGCGTGTGTAACTCTGCTAAAATCGCCTTGCGAGCGAACAACTCGGAATGAGGGCCCATATCCGCTCTGCTGCCTATCCTACGTGCACCATATCCTCTCTGCTGTCTATCCTCTCTGCTGCCTATCCTACCTGCACCATATCCGCTCTGCTGTCTATCCTCTATGCTCCCTATCCTACCTGCACCATATCCTCTCTGCTGTCTATCCTCTCTGCTCCCTATCCTACCTGCACCATATCCTCTCTGCTGTCTATCCTCTCTGCTCCCTATCCTACCTGCACCATATCCTCTCTGCTGTCTATCCTCTCTGCTGTCTATCCTCTCTGCTCCCTATCCTACCTGCACCATATCCTCTCTGCTCCCTATCCTACCTGCACCATATCCGCTCTGCTGTCTATCCTCTCTGCTCCCTATCCTACCTGCACCATATCCGCTCTGCTGTCTATCCTCTCTGCTCCCTATCCTACCTGCACCATATCCGCTCTGCTGTCTATCCTCTATGCTCCCTATCCTACCTGCACCATATCCTCTCTGCTGTCTATCCTCTCTGCTCCCTATCCTACCTGCACCATATCCTCTCTGCTGTCTATCCTCTCTGCTGTCTATCCTCTCTGCTCCCTATCCTACCTGCACCATATCCTCTCTGCTCCCTATCCTACCTGCACCATATCCGCTCTGCTGTCTATCCTCTCTGCTCCCTATCCTACCTGCACCATATCCTCTCTGCTCCCTATCCTACCTGCACCATATCCGCTCTGCTGTCTATCCTCTCTGCTCCCTATCCTACCTGCACCATATCCTCTCTGCTGTGTATACTCTCTGCTGCCTATCCTCTCTGCTGTCTATCCTCTCTGCTGTCTATCCTCTCTGCTGCCTATCCGCTCTGCTGTCTATCCTCCCTGCTGTCTATCCTCTCTGCTGCCTATCCTACCTGCACCATATCCTCTCTGTTGTCTATCCTCTCTGCTCCCTATCCTACCTGCACCATATCCGCTCTGCTGTCTATCCTCTCTGCTGTCTATCCTCTCTGCTCCCTATCCTACCTGCACCATATCCTGTCTGCTGTCTATCCTCCCTGCTGTCTATCCTACCTGCACCATATCCTCTCTGCTGTCTATCCTCTCTGCTGCTTATCCTACCTGCACCATATCCTCTCTGCTCCCTATCCTACCTGCACCATATCCTGTCTGCTGTCTATCCTCTCTGCTCCCTATCCTACCTGCACCATATCCTCTCTGCTGCCTATCCTACCTGCACCATATCCTCTCTGCTGCCTATCCTACCTGCACCATATCCGCTCTGCTGCCTATCCTACATGCACCATATCCTCTCTGCTGTCTATCCTCTCTGCTGTCTATCCTCTCTGCTGTCTATCCTACATGCACCATATCCTCTCTGCTGTCTATCCTGTCTGCTGCTTATCCTACCTGCACCATATCCTCTCTGCTGCCTATCCTACCTGCACCATATCCTCTCTGCTGCCTATCCTACCTGCACCATATCCTCTCTGCTGCCTATCCTACCTGCACCATATTCTCTCTGCTGCCTATCCTACCTGCACCATATCCGCTCTGCTGCCTATCCTCTCGGCTCCCTATCCTACCTGCACCATATCCTCTCTGCTGTCTATCCTCTCTGCTGTCTATCCTACCTGCACCATATCCTCTCTGCTGTCTATCCTCTCTGCTCCCTATCCTACCTGCACCATATCCTCTCTGCTGTCTATCCTCTCTGCTGCCTATCCTACATGCACCATATCCGTTCTGCTGTCTATCCTACCTGCACCATATCCTCTCTGCTGTCTATCCGCTCTGCTGTCTATCCTACCTGCACCATATCCTCTCTGCTGTCTATCCGCTCTGCTGTCTATCCTACCTGCACCATATCCACTCTGCTGTCTATCCTCTCTGCTTCCTATGCTCTCTGCTCCCTATCCTTTTGCCTCTCCATCCTGCTCTCTGTATTATTTGCCCCCTATTATCGTTGCATCCTATCCTCTCTGCCCCTATCATCCCTTCCCCCTATGTTCTCTGCTACCGATCCACTCTGCACCCTATTCTTCCTGACTTTATTCTCCCATTTACCTTTACTATCTGCCCCTTATCATCTTTGCTCTCTATTCTGTCTGCCTGTATCCTACAGTACGTGCCCCGTTCATCTCTGCCCTCAGCCTCCTATTATTTCTTGCCCTCCCTTTATTCCTACCCCTTATCTTTTCTTCAAATATCCTCTCTGCCATCTATCATCTCTGCCCCCAATCTCTCTTAACCCTCTCTTCTGTGACCATGTTCTTCATCTCTGCCCCATTCCTTTATGTCCCCAAATGTCTGCCAGTACCCTTTATCCTCCATGTCTCTATCTTTCCTGCATACTATTCTCTCTGATTTTTGATCCTCCTTACTCGTTTTCCTCCTGCTTCTTCTTTTTTTCCCCCCACCAATCCCCCTTGCCCGTATAACCCATGACTATGCTCTCCCAATTATTGCAGTGAATGATGAGTACTAAGAAGCATAGGTGGATAGGAAACCATTGAGTGTCAGGCTGATTGTCCTCTATTGATCCTCAGTTTGTTCATTTCAAGCCCTCATCCCAAGCACTTTGTAGCCTGAGGTGATGGCAGGAGTTAGACTGGTGTGAGGGATATCTCCAATCCGTCACAGACATTGATTTGTGCGTCAGTATAATTTGAAAACTAGAAGCAGAGTGTGAAAAGTTGGGAAAATGTCTGTTTTCTAGTAGAGATCTGTAACTTTGGTCTCACCTTCATCTATAATAAATGTAAAGCAAACCTTGGGTACATCTGATTATATCATAACCCAGCGTACTGCAGTTCTTAGCAAGTGATCCTAGCTAGACAGTCACGCTGCAATATGGTGGACAACTAGCTCTGTAGAATGTAAGGGCCTAAACTGTAATGCTTATAAATGAACCAAAATCAAAAGGACCATAACCAGGCCAACTGGTAAATACATTTGGAAGTTGAATTTGTAGATCTTTATCATCATCTGACTACACTAAGACACCCAATGATGCCAGCTATCACCCAGTTAAGCATTCTATGTTTATAGCCAAATTGTACAGTGGTCCCATCACTCAGTTCTTAAGACATGCGGCAACTTAAGGCCAAAACATCTACTACCGCAAGAGATTAGTAACTACCCATTGTTGAAAAATCTTAATGAATAAAGTTTGGCTATTCAAATTATTTAGCATTATCTGTGCTTCAGTGACTTATGTCAGGCATGTCCAAACTGCGGCCCTCCAGCTGTTGAGAAACTACACATCCCAGCATGCCCTGACACAGCTTTAGCATTCTCTGACAGCAAAACTGTCAGGGCATGCTGGGATATGTCGTTTCACAACAGCTGGAGGGCCACAGTTTGGACATGCCTGACTTATGTGGACCTTGCTGTATAGAGCTTATGTGGACTGTGCTTCATAGACCTTATGTGGACGGTGCTTCATAAACCTTATTATTACATTTTATTTATAAGACGCCACAAGTGTTTCGCAGCGCCGTACAAAGGACAGTACAGGGAGACAAACCTTAACATTACAGTAAATAAATAACAAAAAAAAGAGTACAGGTAACAAAAAGCAGCACAATTCTCAATACATAATACAGCTTAGATGTAAGTAGCGAGTGAGTGATCAGCATGCAACTAGGAGCTGGTGGCCATAGATTGTAAGCTTGCGAGCAGAGCCTTCCTACCTCTATGTCTGTCTGTTTTTACCCAGTTTTTTTTCTATTACTGTTGTTCTAATTGATGAGCCTTTACCAGCAGGAGAAAAAAACGGGTAAAGATGGTCGCTGAGTAGGAGAGGGCTGTGAGTGAAATGTGTCGAGAAGAGGGTTTTGACAACAAGAGGATAGAGGGCCCTGCTCTGAGGAGCTAACAATCTAGTAGGAAGGGGCGACAGACAGATTACATGAGGTGCAAGCAAGCGGGAGGTAGCCTAATGGCAGGATGTAAGCAAAGCAGAGATGGTCAAGGCATGAGGCAGGGGGATGGAGGAGCAGCCTCAGGACTAGGTTATGCATCAGAAGGGTACGCTTTGATCAATAGTTCAGTTTTCAGTGCCCGTTTGAAGCTTTGCGAGGTTGGGGAGAGTCTAATGGAGCGGGGTAGCGCGTTCCACTGAAGGGGTGCAGCACGGGCAAAATCTTGAACTCGAGCATGGGAAACAGTGACCAGGGTAGAAGAGAGGCGACCGTCATTGGCCGACCATAGGGGGCGGGAGGGAGTATGAAGGGAGAGGAGGTTGGAGATGTAGGGAGCAGTGGAATTAGAGATGGCTTTGTATGTGAG
Source organism: Pseudophryne corroboree (assembly GCF_028390025.1). NCBI lineage: Eukaryota > Metazoa > Chordata > Amphibia > Anura > Myobatrachidae > Pseudophryne > Pseudophryne corroboree. Next base: position 64,020,160 of record NC_086452.1, on the reverse strand, counting down.
GGTGAGGAGTTTAAAGAGGATTCTGTAGGGGAATGGGAGCCAGTGCAGATTTTGTTGAAGGGGAGTGGCAGATGTGGAGTGGTGGGAGAGGAAGATAAGCCTAGCTGCGGAGTTGAGGACAGATTGGAGAGGAACAAGATGGGAGCAAGTGAGGCCAGTGAGGAGAATGTTGCAGTAGTCGAGCCGTTAGATGACCAGTGAGTGGATGAGAAGTTTAGTTGTACTCTGGGAGAGAAATGGCCTGATGCGAGCAATGTTGCGTAGCTGGAACCGACAGGATTGTGCCAGATCTTGGATGTGGGGTGCAAAGGAGAGGGAGGAGTCAAGAGTGATGCCCAAGCAGCGGAGTTGGGGAACGGAGGAGATGATGGTGTTGTCAACAGTGATAGAGATATTCGTAGGGGGTGTTACTCTGGCTGGGGGAAAGATAATGAGTTAAATTTTGTCCATGTTGAGCTTCAGAGAGTGCTCAGCCATCCAGGAGGAGATGGCGGAGAGGCAACTGGAAACCTGAGAGAGGACAGAGGGGGACAGATGAGAGGAGAGATAGAGTTGTGTGTCATCAGCATAGAGGTAGTATTGAAGGCCAAAGGAGTTAATGAGCGCACCCAGGGAAGAGGTGTACATGGATAACAGAATGGGGCCGAGGACAGAACCCTGAGGGACACCAACAGGAAGGATGGAAGGGTGTGAGGTGGTGCTGTTGGCAGACACAGAGAAGGAGTGGTTAGTGAGGTAAGAGGTAAACTAGTCAAGGACAGTGCTAGAGAGGCCAATGTTTTGGAATGTGCGGAGAAATAGAGGATGATCACAGTGTCAAAGGCAGCAGAGAACCAGAAGGATAAGCAGAGAGAAGTGGCTCCTGGATTTGGCAAAAAGCAGGTCATTGGTGACTTTCACCAGGGCAGTCTCAGTGGCGTGGAGTGGAGTGGGTGAAAGCCAGATTGTAGGGGATCAAGGATGGAGTTGTCAGAGAGGTAACTTGTGATACGGCTGTAGACCAGTTGTTCAAGTAGTTTGGAGGCGAATGGGAGAAGAGAGATGGGGCGGTAGCTAGTGAGTGATGAATGGTCGAGGTTGTTGTTTTTTTAGAATAGGTGAGACTAGAGCACGTTTGAATGGTGAGGGAAAGATGCCGGTACGGTAGAGAGTGATAGGTTGAAGAGGTGATCAAGTTGGAAGCAGGCAGTGGGGGAGAGGGAGCGGAGAAGATGGGAGGGGAGGGGGTCCAGGGGGCACGTTGAGGGGGGGGGGGGATAATATGAGGGAGTTGACGTCCTTGTCTGTAGTGGGATGGAAGGAGGACACACTGGGATAGATGGAGGGGAAGGATGATGGGGGCAGGGGGGCAGCAGAGGGGTGACGGGAGGAGATATCGTGTTGGATTTCCTCAATTTTGGAGGTGAAGAAGGAGGCAAAGTCAGTGACAGTGAGGGAGGATGGGAGGGGAAGAGAAGGGGGGCGAAGGAGAGTGTTGAAAGTTTCAAAGAGACGGTGTGGACTGGAGGACTGAGAAGAGATGAGTACTTGGAAAAAGGAATGCTTGGCGAGGGAAAGAGAAGAGCCGTAGGAGGAGACAATAACCTTGAAATGGAGGAAGTCCGCCAGAGAGTGAGATTTCCTCCAGAAGCCTTCAGCGGAGCGTGAACATTTTTGTAAGAATCGTGTTACTTTGGTGTGCCAGGGTTGGGGTTTAGAGCGGCGGAGGGGGACAGAGGAGAGGGGGAGGGGCACAGAGGAGAGAGCAGAGGTTAGGGAAGATTTATAGAAGGAGGCTGCCTGGTTGGGACAGGTCATGGTGGAAAGACTAGAGAGGAAAGTCTCTTATGTGGACTGTGCTTCATAGAGTTTATGTGGACCATGCTTCATAGATCTTATGTGGACTGTGCTTCTTAGAGCTTATGTAGACGTTGCTTCATAATAGAGCATATGTGGACTGTGCTTCATAGAGCTTATGTGGACTGTGCTTCATAGAGCTTATGTGGACTGTGATTCGTAGAGCTTATGTGGACTGTGCTTCATAAACCTTATGTGGCTTGTGCTTCATAGAGCTTACGTGGACTGTGCTTCATAGAGCTTATGTGGGCTGTGCTTCATAAAGCTTATGTTGACTGTGCTTCATAGAGCTTATGTGGACTGTGCTTCATAAAGCTTATGTGGCTTGTGCTTCATAAAGCTTATGTGGACTGTGCTTCATAGAGCTTATGTGGACTGCTTCATAGAACTTATGTGGACTGTGCTTCATAGAGCTTATGTGGACTGTGCTTCATAGAGCTTATGTGGACTGTGCTTCATAGAGCTTATGTGGACTGTGCTTCATAGAGCTTATGTGGACTGTGCTTCATAGAGCTTATGTGGACTGTGCTTCATAGAGCTTATGTGGACTGTGCTTCATAGAGCTTATGTGGACTGTGCTTCATAAAGCTTATGTGGACTGTGCTTCATAGAACTTTTGTGGATTGTGCTTCATAGACCTTATGTGGCTTGTGCTTCTTAGACCTTATGTGAACTGTGCTTCTTAGATCTTATGTGGCTTGTGCTTCATAGACCTTATGTGGATTGTGCTTCATAGACCTTATGTGGACTGTGCTTCGTAGATCTTATGTGGCTTGTGCTTTATACACCTTATGTGGAATGTGCTTCATAGAGCTTATGTGGACTGTGCTTCATAGAGCTGATGTGGACTGTGCTTTATACACCTTATGTGGACTGTGCTTCATAGAGATTATGTGGACTGTGCTTCATAGAGATTATGTGGACTGTGCTTTATACACCTTATGTGGACTGTGCTTCATAGACCTTATGTGGACTGTGCTTCATTGAGCTTATGTGGTCTGAATTTGTGAAAAAAAAAAAAAGTTTTCCATAACATCATGACACACTGTTTCCCTTTGTCTGTTTCTGGCATTTTTCTAATCAGTGTCCCAGAGATATGGTTGGATGATGTAGATTTTGCCTCCAGAAGAATACATTAAACTGGCCAAAGATTTATATAGAGCAATGGCCTGCGACAAAGACAGGCAGACTGTATAGATCTGTATTAGCACCTAGAATTGTGTAGGGAACACAGAGCTTGTTTATTGCTCAGAATTGGCGGCTCTGTGTTTAACGGAAGATGCTCGGAGTCCTGTAATAGCAGTAATTGACTTGTCTTTGACAGGCCCAATATCACATCTCACAAAGCCATGTGTTAAGTAAAGAAAATTTACACACAAAATTATACGTCTTATGGGTGAAATTGCACTTCTGGTATATATGCCCTGGTTATTTTTACGCTTTATTTCTACCATTGTGATATTCATTCTGTGTCACTCCCTATATTCTATTCTCTCAGCTGTCATCTCACTGTCTTCTCCTCCCAGGATCTCTCTAGTCAATCTCACATTCTGCCTTCAACTATCTGCGCTGTCGTCCGTACTCCTCCATTCCGTCTGCCTCTTATCTCGCTATTACTAACGTTTACACATCTTGTTACACTTTCCATGTACATTTGTAAAGGTTCTAATATCATACATTTTATCCAGCACCGGGGAACAGTAGTACAGCGGCACTCAATATGGCGATGCTATATAAATAAGCAATAATGATAATAACACGCTGCTCTATATCAAGCATTAGAGGCTCAATTAGTGATGTGCATAAAACAATTACTTCTCCCTTTTGCAGCCTTATTTGAGTTATCTATAGCTCTGACAAGTTCCAGAATGTTTGTGCATGTTACTATCAGCGTCATCATCCAAACACCACTTTATTTTTTTGATTTATGTTGTTAATACAAAGTATGAAGTGTTTAAAGGTTTTGTAAGAGATTCACTAAGTGGTGATAACGGGATCTGCCGATCCTGAGAAACATGGGAATTCCCACTTATCACCATTTAGTGAATACTCCCCCTCTTCTCCTATCAGGACCTATTAGGAAAGAATTATAACTGTATTACACCCAGAAACTCGTGGGATTTGGTTCGGCAAGCTCTGCCAGATTCTAACTGGACGGCATCTAGCTGATTTTATTTGTCTATACCGAGTTTCCTCTGTCCGCAATGATTTGAGCTGATTACAGATATTCTTCAGGTGAGCGGAGTCTTTTAGTTAAAGTAAGAATTATTTTTGGAACACAGAGACAATATATTTTATATCATGTACCTTTATTTTGGCTGCTAGTCGAGTTCGGATTTGCAGACGGCAGTGGAACAGCAGAGAGGTTACCCAAACATTGGATGTGCTCAGCGGCAGACACAAAAGCCGTCGTCTCAGCCAAGTAAAGCAAGCGCTGTTTAACTGCCCGGACCTGCGTTCCAGCTTGTGCCCCATGATAAACAGATAAACAGACGCTGACTTAAAAGGGCGAGAAGCACAGATGTATTTCTGTGTACATTATCATCCCATCGGTTCACTTCTTACCCTTAAAGCCAATCTCTGCTGCTTGGGCCTCTAACCGTCAAGGGACAGGTGGTTAGGTCTGTGCACAATGAAAAATGCAAGTGACATGCTAAGAGACATCAGAGGAAGGAATTGAGATGCAGTCAGTTTACCGGCTGTCGTGATCCCGACGTTCAAGAGACCGACGCCGGAATCCCAACAGCCGGTGATATACCGACGGCCGGAATCCCGACCACCACCGGATATTGCTACTCAGTTAGTGGGTCCACGATACCAAACGATTGGGAATAGAACCTGTGGCAAGCTAAGCGGGCCACCGAGCCCAACGTGTGCCTGGCCGCTGGGATTCCGGCCGACGGGATTGCCGCTGACGGTATAATGACAGCCGACATCCCGTCTGTCCGGATATCATATGTATCCCGGAGGAATCCTGTTCTGCTCTAGCTGTTGTAGAACTGCACGTCCCAGCATGCAGTGCCAGCCTTAGTGGGACTTGCAGGGGTTTACTTACTAAAGGTCGATTTGGAGCGATTTCCTATCGATTAAAAAGCGATCTTAATCGATGTTGGGCTTCTAGGGTTAAAACACACATTTACTGATGTTTACAGATAATTTTTTTATATTAATTTCTAAATGTTAGTAAATGTGTGTTTTAGCCCTGGAAGCCCAACATCGATTGAGATGGATATGAAATAGATCAAAATGGACCTTTAGTAAATATACCCAGTAGCCTCCGGTTGCCTGAGTGTAATGTACGTGTGCTGTATACGGGATAACAGCCAGGTTTAACAACTTAACAAGTGACAATTACAGCATGGCCCTGGTAAGCACATTCGTTTCAGACTTCTGTAAGCCGGGAAGCAGTGAGGGCTTGTGACACCACGATTTCTCTTCACGCTGCCAGATGTGATATGGTTACTTTATTGGTATGCGTCCAGACTCCTGAGCTCTACAAGCGCAAACAAGCCAAGGGACGAGTGGAATGGAGACGTCAGATTTGCACCTGATGGGGTGAGAAAAGTTGAACCCAGCTCGTAGAACATGTCTTGCTATTGGGTCTTTGAACATTAGTTCTAAAGGGGGGGAGGGGGGGCAGCTGCACATGAATAAACGAATGACCTAGAAAGCATCAGCAAGGCTGAGGGTCCAAGGCAGGTCCCCGGCTGATTTGGGAATGTTTGTGTCTGGAGAAGCTGAATCGGAAAGGTGGGTGTACCCCCCAATATCCCCCCCTCAGCCCGTCAACCACCACCACCACTCACACACACATCCTGAGAGCCCAACATCTGGGGAAGTAGTTTTCGTCTGAGGGGGTTCCCGAGTGTACTTGGCTCTAATGAGTCGTAATGCCGTAGTACAGTAATAGCCATTCCATGCTAGTCTGGGGATCACTCATTCCTGCTCTGCTGCAATACAGCCCACTCCCACCCCCAGTTCGCACCCGCCCCACGTTTCCATCTGGCTCTTGGTGTCTCGTGCACTTAGGGATTCTCTGCCTCTAATGCTAATATTTTTAACTAACAGCTTATTGGTAAAATGTGTTGACACATTTATTGTCCTGAAGTGAAGAAAAATTGTTCTCCATCCAAATTGCAGCAGCGCGTACGAAGGGGACAAAGTGGAAGAGCTGACAATCCAATCTCTGCCGCAAGCCTGGGTTCTTCGGAATTCTCCCTGTATTCCCATGTCAGCAGTCGGATTATTCCTGGTTTGGGGATAATTAATATAAAGACGTCTTTTTTTCTTTTTCTTTTTTTTAATAAGATAAAGTCGCTCTCTGGCGTCTATCAGCAAGTTACTGTGATATGTTCTGGCTCAAGGAGATTCTCTTTCCTAGTTACATTATCCAGAACTTCGGCGCTCTTCATTCATAGAGTGACCCCGTTTATCTGTTTCGCCAAAAATGTGCTGATTCATTATGTAACAATTCAAGGGATTTGGTGATCTCGGCCCTGTTCCATCTACCCCTGCCCAGACAAATATTTACTTTACTGCCACATTGTCACCCTGCCACCTACCATGACGGCCAGCTCACAGGATCACTTTCTACTAGAGATTCGGGGTGAAGGTGAGGGCACACAGGTCCATAGAGGCCATCTTCCAATGCCATTTGGTAACATTCCTAATGTGAAGGACTGAAATATTCTCTGTAAAGTGCCGCATAATGTATGTGCGATATAGAAACAACGTAATTCTAATAACAATAATAAACAGCTACATACCTCCCAACATCTAGTGGAGGAGTTTCGGGACTCTCCCACACGCCACTGGCGCACATGTCCGAAAAAGGGGGGGGGGGACTCATCAAAGGGGGGGTAGCTTTGCTATCGTGAGTCACGGACCTATTTTTGTCACTGTGGGGGCATCACCAGCGTCTGTTCACCACTGCTCTGCTCTCCTCCCAACTGCCCCCCCCCCCACGGAACACTACGGCCTGCGAATGGGACAGTGGGACAGTCCAGGAAAATCAAGACTGTCCCGCAAAAATGGGGACAGTTGGGAGGTTTACAGCTATATATGAGACAGATGACTGGATGGATCAATAGATCATCAATAGATAGATAGATAGATAGATAGATAGATAGATAGATAGATAGATAGATAGATAGGAAATATTGTATAAAGCTGTAGATAAACAGTACGTTAGTTCAGTGGTCCTATGATCACTCATTGCCACTGACTAGGTAGGCGCTATACAGATGTGTCCTATACACTGTTACTGCAGTCGTCCTAAACAACCCCTCTCGGCACCCTGCTTTGCGAGACTTCACAAATTAGTTTGATACGCGACATTTGTATATCCGATTCAGATTCAGTCGTGTCACATATCAAATGAATCAGTTCAATCTCCAGAAGCGGATTTGTCACATAGCATTGCAATGAAGATGCACGTTCGCGCATGTAAGACACTACACCGCTTGCCACGCGTCACAGATTCGGGGACACATCTATAAATAGATCCTGTCACACATATTGATCCCTAGCTATATCTTTAATTGGGCACTATAACGCGCTGTCTGAAATATGGCGGTTAGGGGCTCCACCCCGGAGCTGGCTGCATGAACGCTTCTGAAGTATAAATACAAGTTAATATCATTATTGTTTAGTGTTCACAGCTGGTTGGGGCTCTACGCTTCCAGTATTCGGCACACAGAAATGGGGGGAAGTCGTCCTCGTTGCATACGGTCGGCCCATAAAACTGCAGGTGTTAGATGCTGGTGTTTAGTCTGCAGCGTGTTGTGTTTTCTCACAGTGGTTCCAAATAATTAGCGCATTACGACTCCCACACCTCTGCTGACGAGATGGGGGTCTGAGCCCACCCTTACAGTGCTAGTAATCTAACTTCCTGTGTTTTATGGACCTAAGCTGCACAGGAGGGGGGCGCTCAGAGTCAATGGCCTTTTACTCCCCCATCTTAATTTCTCCCAGGTTGCCACGGTGACCGGATGCTATTTCCCACTTTACATTCCAGCGATTTCCTGCAAATCCAAAAAAGTCCATTTATAAATAGAGGTAATGGAGTTTTATGATAAAAGTTTGATGGGATTGGGAACCTTTCCCATCAAATTCCCCTTATATTTAGGGTTTTATAAAGAAAATACCGGTCTTCCCGTCTCTCATATGCTTCTGGCCAAGTAATATTGTTAGCGCTAATTTTACCAGGGATACTCGGCCAGCACCTTTTGTTGTAATGGGGGCTCTTTGAATGACGTTAGGTCATGTCAGTAAAGATGGCAGCCACTTTGTTACAGTGACCACCCCAGTTTTATATATATATATTTCAGACCGTGATCACTAAGTGACTTGCTGTATTACATAAACACACGTATGATATTTATCTTTTTATCGCATGTTTATTGCTTTTTTCCTTACTTTTATTTGCCGTTTATTTTCTTTCTTTCTATTTTTTTTTACCTCCAGAAATTGATTTTCTTTCCTTCCTTCCCATTCCCTGGGTCTAAACGCTGAATGTTCGATAATTCATTTGAGAATGCTAATCGTATTACAGCCCTTGACGTTTTACAGATATCATATTATGGGCGCAAATTTGGCAAATTATTAGCGCGGTAATGTATAGCTTGTCAGAGGTATTTAAGAAGCTGAGAGCTCGGGGCTTATCTGAGTTAGCAGAGGGCTTTAGCCGAGCTTTTGAAATGCAGACAGACCGTTATAAAATACGTCTGTCCTCTTTTTCCCAGCAGTTTGGGAGAATATACTGATTGAAAGCCACCTTTATTTACGCGACTGATAAGCAGCCAGGGTTCTCCCCAGTACGGCTCCGTTTGGAAAAGTGAGAAGCATCAGGAACATTTTCCTTTTTCTCTTTACACACACAAAATAATTCTCGTTTAATAAGCTGTACTCTCATTGTGTAGTTATCTCGTGGAGGGAACTGAGAAGCTCGGACACTTTGCAGTTTTGTCACTGGCTGAATTAATTGGCTGTATACGAAGAAAATATATAGAGAGAGAGATTTTTATGTATAAAGAAGAGAACTCGCCGCATTTGATGTAACAAGACTATTGGTGGCAGATAAAGAGCTTTTCTGCCTCGTTTTCTTTCCACTTCAAAGATCTCTACTTCCCATTTGGAATAGAAGTTTGAAAACAGAAGATAATCACTTAGTATGTGATCAAACGGTTTGCGGGCGGTGTGTGCACAATGGGATCTGCAACTGAGGGTGTCCATTTCCCATATAGTGTAATTTCTCCCCTAGAAGTCGCGGCGGTGAGTTGGGCATCTCACCCCCCACCCCCCGTGTCTGGCCACGTCTGGGGTAGCTGCAGTCATGCGTCTCCCTGTATGCGTACAAAAGTTGCCACGAGACGATAGTGGGTTCCTCTGTCATTTTTAAATTGCTGTAATAAGTATGTATGTTTGTTACTTGTTTAATGGACCATAAAACCGATGCCAGCCCCAAAATATGTAGCGGCTGGTGGCACAGATGAAGAGTTAAACGTCTGTGTTTACTGGTGACGTGTTGGCATTCTAGGCTGTGTGGGTAGATATCTGCCCGCGGATTCTGCTTGGTCTGTGGTGGCAGGGGTGCAATGCTTTCTGGTCCCGACTGTAAAAATGTCACTCGTGATCTTTTCTCCATCTGAATTTTAGTCATTTATGAACGATTAGGAAATACATCGTTGGGTTTTAGTACCAAAGTTGTTTTTCTTCCCAGTAATATCATGAACAATTTGCTTTCTAATCTGCCATAAAATCCGCATTGTGAAAATCGTTAAAGGCGATTGGAATGAGCTCCGTGACTGGGCATCTACTGGCTAGTTTAGAGTTAAAATTTAATGGGCAAGGTCACCCAGTGACCTGTGTGTTGTGGGTATTATTACAGCACCCCACCTCTCCCCACCCCTTCGGTCTTAGCCTCCTCTTCCCGAAAGTAAAAATACGTAAGACGGATAACTGTACGTAATACTCATGCCAGGACATGGTTTACCCCTCAGTGTGCCCCCTCCCCTCTCAACCCTTATTCTCCCCCGATGTACACCTTCCTCATTCTCCTGCTCCTCACCGAGGGGAATTTTCCACCACTGCGGTGATAAATCCGGCTGCAGATAATTGGCAAGAAAACAACACTTGTGCAGTATATAATGTTTTATAGCTGTTTCATGTACTTTATTATAATACTAATGAGAAGTTGTATATCAGAGGGTAACGGAACGGCGGATTAGCTTGTTAGCATGATATGAGGTGCTATTGCTGTGAAGTCCCTAGCGTTTTTAACACCCCACAACATATTGTAGTACACCCCCCCGCCTTCCCCCTCTTCGGCTCCCCTGCTCTCTGCACCTCCCTTCGGCAGCCCTTATTCCCATTTGCACTCAGTAATTAGTATGCAAATGAGGCCCCAAGACCACACAAGTTCTAGTATATTACAAGTGTTTTATTATGCACTTGTGAATCAAGGATAAAATCTGCCCATGAAAGCGTCTATCTGTCTGTCCTTTAACCGTCTTCTCTGCGGTTTACTGTCCTGCGACAGACCGCACTTCCTAGAGGAGATCTATCCTGCTTTAATAGTAATTCTTAAATTATTTATAATACGTCAAAGCAGAGAACGGTACTGTATATATTGTCAATTAATGCTATGCATAAACATGGAATGATTGAACAATTAATTTTTATTTACTTGATGACCTGTTTTTCCCCCTCCACAATATAAATAATTAATTAATATAATTAACGGTAATAAGAATTGCGCTAATAACATAGCGAAAACTTGAATATCTGTACCTATGACAGTTAGCTATGAAACCAGATAATCAAAGGGCACGTTCAACCAAGATACATCATTTAATATAGAAAGAACTTAGAAATAATCAAACAACAAAACACAGTAAAACCTTTATCTTGGCCCAGTATTAATGAAAACATCGACTTTTGTCCCAAAAAGTTGCGAATGGATAATAAGGTCTTGGGTGGAATTTAATTCAGCACGATAGTGGTGATGTGTCTTCGGAACAGTCGGACGAAGACACTTCGCAACCAGTATCGATGATAATTGGGTACCGTAATCGATAGTACTGTGTGCAGTTGGGCATTGTGGTACTGTCCGGCAACTTATCACGCAGAATTGAATTCCCACCTTATTGTCCTGTCTTTGTGGCTGTATTACTAAAGAACTGGTATTTTATATTTGAAATCAGTTGGTTTGACTTGGATAAGACAAACACATGTAGATCAGCAATTGATCCGCTACTAATACACAATACAAGAACCATTTATAACGTTACCTATATAGTGCCAATTGGGGGTCATTAGTGTCCGGACAGTCTGATATAGCTGTAAGGAGATCCATAAAACATATCCAGCTGCGAGATCTGACAAAGTGTGAAAGTCATTTATGTAATGGAATAATTGTTCTGAAGAGCTTGCAATCTAAATGTAACGCAGTAGCCAAAAAAGTTAAATGTGGTTTTGCAGAAAACACACTGTAATATCACCAAATAGCACAGTTGCCGGAATAATAAAGCTGCTAATATACTTTAGGACTTTTGGCATTAAGAAAGCAATGATAATAAGTCTTTGTGGCACCAGGAACGTAATACAGCGTTGGGGTTTGGAGCTGAGGGCACTGCCACAAACATTGCCATTGACCAAATACAAATAATGATTGTTATAGCCAGTCCCAGTGGATCGCGCACATCCCATTCTGCGGGAAGCCTTATTACTGTAATGGTCCTGAGTAATATTAATAAACCTAAAAGAGGCTCTAGACAGGGAACAATGTCTGCCTGGAATAATTAGACTCCATAGGCAGAAGCAAGCAGCTTGTTAGGACCCAACCGCAAGGAAAGGGCAGAGGATAAAAGGAGAATGCGGGGATATAGTTTCCATTCTCCAGATCTTTCTGGCCAGATCTGCAGCATAACTTCCAGAAAACGGGGGCAAATTGTTTCTGTCCTTTCAAGGAGATTGAATTCCTTCTCCCATCTGCAGGAAACTTTCCAAACCTATTCCTGTAATTATTAATATCTCTACAGAACAGAACATGGTACCTTCTTTCTATCCACACGTATATATCAGCCTTAGGAATGGTTATTATATATTATTAGCTTATTATATATATTATCAACTTAACAGCTTCGCACACTGATAGACATGCAAATGTTTCCGAGCCTAAATCGAAGTAGTCTCAGGCGTTTGCAACAGCGCCCATCAGAAATTACCCTATAAGCTGTGATCATGTTACCATAGTCTGAGTTATTTGAGAAAGTTAAAATGTTTTGTATCATCTAGACTAGAGTACTGTATGTCAAGTTATCACAACGTTTGTGTAGGCCGTTTGCATGAAATTCCTTCAATAAAAAAAAAAGTTGAAAAAATAGTTCTATCTGAAAGTTAATTTAAAGAACTTTGAAATCATCAATGTGACCACAGTATTCCACAAAGTCAGGGGCATAATATTATCTGACTTTTTTATAAACGGTTTGCCTGCAGTGTCCACTTGCGAGTCTTTTGACGTCTACACTTGTACCAGACTAAAATATATATATATATATATATATATATATATATATTTATATCTCAGTAGCATGATAACAGCCCCCTGGACTTAGCATCCTTTTTGTGAAGTCAGTTACCCACGCTAGTGTGAGTTTTTGCAGACTGTTGTCTGAGGAACACGCCTATAACAGCAAAACGTTGGCTGCTGGCAGTTATTCCGCAGTAGTTTTATCTGTAAGAATAGACAGATTGTCTTGTAGGACGAGTATCACTCACTGCGGCTATGCAAGGGTTACCACTTAACACAGGGCCTGGGTGGGAGAATATTGTGTATATAACTGGCAGCTTTGTGGAGGGGAGGAGAGGAGGCAACACATCAGCCTCGACAGTCCCTGATGCCGAGTCCCAGAATGGATCACAAGAGACTCATTACAGAAAACAAATATTATCGCTCACTGAAATGATTTATGGAGAAAAATAAAATAAAAAAAAACACACACGCACACACGCACACACACAAGCAATGCTGGTTCTTTCCTTCCTTCCCTCCTTATTCAAGGGTTATTTATGGCTGAAAGATGCTTAACTGAAAGCAGCCAGCTCCCAGCTCATTTCACTGCAAACTGTCTACATTTTGAGTTTTATTAGCAACTTAAAAACATCTTTCTTTTTTTTCCGCCCCCCTCTCTCTCTCCCTCCTTGATACTTTTTTTTATATTTTTTTTATGACGTGCAGAGTCGGAAAGATTTGAAACGTAGCGTGCTTGTGTCTTTTGTAATGGTGGAAAAACTGCAGATATAGATTAAATAAAAAATAAAATAAATGACCCAGCCCCAAGCAGTATTTCTCTGACGTCCTAGTGGATGCTGGGACTCCGTCAGGACCATGGGGAACAGCGGCTCCGCAGGAGACAGGGCACAAAATTTAAAAGTTTGACCACTAGGTGGTGTGTACTGGCTCCTCCCCCTATGACCCTCCTCCAAGCCTCAGTTAGGTTTTTGTGCCCGTCCGAGCAGGGTGCAATCTAGGTGGCTCTCCTAAAGAGCTGCTTAGAAAAAGTTTGTTAGGTTTTTTATTTTCAGTGAGTCCTGCTGGCAACAGGCTCACTGCAACGAGGGACTTAGGGGAGAAGAAGTGAACTCACCTGCGTGCAGGATGGATTTGCTTCTTAGGCTACTGGACACTAGCTCCAGAGGGACGATCACAGGTACAGCCTGGATGGGTCACCGGAGCCGCGCCGCCGACCCCCTTGCAGATGCCGAATAGAGAAGAGGTCCAGAAACCGGCGGCAGAAGACGTCTCAGTCTTCATGAGGTAGCGCACAGCACTGCAGCTGTGCGCCATTGCTCTCCGCACACTTCACACCAGCGGTCACTGAGGGTGCAGGGCGCTGGGGGGGGCGCCCTGGGCAGCAATGTAATATACCTATTCTGGCTAAAATATATCACATATAGCCCCTGGGGCTATATGGATGTATTTAACCCCTGCCAGGTTCCAAAAAAACCGGGAGAAGAAGCCCGCCGAAAAGGGGGCGGGGCCTATTCTCCTCAGCACACAGCGCCATTTTCCTGCCCAGCTCCGCTGCGAGGAAGGCTCCCAGGACTCTCCCCTGCACTGCACTACAGAAACAGGGTAAAAACAGAGAGGGGGGGCACTTATTGGCGATATTTATAATATTTGAGCTGCTATAAAGGGAACACACTTATTAAGGTTGTCCCTATATATATTTATAGCGCTTGGGTGTGTGCTGGCAAACTCTCCCTCTGTCTCCCCAAAGGGCTAGTGGGGTCCTGTCTTCTATCAGAGCATTCCCTGTGTGTCTGCTGTGTGTCGGTACGTGTGTGTCGACATGTATGAGGACGATGTTGGCGTGGAGGCGGAGCAATTGCCTGTAATGGTGATGTCACCCCCTAGGGAGTCGACACCAGAATGGATGGCTTTGTTTATGGAATTACGGGATAGTGTCAGCACGCTACAAAAGTCGGTTGACGACATGAGACAGCCGGCAAACCAGTTAGTACCTGTCCAGGCGTCTCAGACACCGTCAGGGGCTGTAAAACGCCCTTTACCTCAGTCGGTCGACACAGACCCAGACACTGACACTGAATCCAGTGTCGACGGTGAAGAAACAAACGTATTTTCCAGTAGGGCCATTTTTATGATCACGGCAATGAAGGAGGCTTTGCATATCTCTGATACTGCAAGTACCACAAAAAGGGGTATTATGTGGGGTGTGAAAAAACTACCGATAGTTTTTCCTGAATCAGAGGAACTGAATGAAGTGTGTGATGAAGCGTGGGTTACCCCAGATAGAAAACTGCTAATTTCAAAGAAGTTATTGGCATTATACCCTTTCCCGCCAGAGGTTAGGGCGCGCTGGGAAACACCTAGGGTGGATAAGGCGCTCACACGCTTATCAAAGCAAGTGGCGTTACCGTCTCCTGATACGGCCGCCCTCAAGGATCCAGCTGATAGGAGGCTGGAGAATACATTAAAAAGTATATACACACATACGGGTGTTATACTGAGACCAGCAATCGCCTCAGCCTGGATGTGCAGTGCTGGCGTGGCTTGGTCGGAGTCACTGTCTGAAAATATTGATACCCTGGATAGGGAGAGTATTTTACTGACTATAGAGCAGTTAAAGGATGCATTTCTTTATATGCGAGATGCACAGAGAGATATTTGCACTCTGGCATCAAGAGTAAGTGCGATGTCCATATCTGCCAGAAGAAGTTTATGGACGCGCCAGTGGTCAGGTGATGCGGATTCCAAACGACATATGGAAGTATTGCCGTATAAGGGGGAGGAATTATTTGGGGTCGGTCTATCGGATCTGGTGGCCACGGCAACGGCCGGAAAATCCACCTTTTTACCCCAGGTCACCTCCCAGCAGAAAAAGCCGCAGGCCTTTCGTTTCTATAAGAACAAACGAGCAAAAGGACATTCCTATTTGCCCCGAGGCAAAGGAAAGGGTAAGAGACTGCAACAAGCAGCTCCTTCCCAGGAGCAGAAGCCCTCCCCGGCTTCTACAAAGGCGTCAGCATGACGCTGGGACCTTACAAGCAGACTCAGGGGCGGTGGGGGGTCGCCTCAAACATTTCAGCGCACAGTGGGCTCACTCGCAGGTGGACCCCTGGATCCTGCAGGTAGTATCTCAGGGTTACAGGTTGGAATTCGAGAAGTCCCCTCCTCGCCGTTTCCTAAAGTCTGCTTTGCCAACGTCTCCCCCCGACAGGGCGACGGTATTGGAGGCCATTCACAAGCTGTATTCTCAGCAGGTGATAGTCAAGGTACCCCTCCTACAACAGGGACAGGGGTATTACTCCACGCTATTTGTGGTACCGAAGCCGGACGGCTCGGTAAGACCGATTCTAAATCTAAAATCTCTGAACCTGTACATACAAAAATTCAAGTTCAAGATGGAGTCACTCAGAGCAGTGATAGCGAATCTGGAAGAAGGGGATTTTATGGTGTCCTTGGACATCAAGGATGCTTACCTTCATGTTCCAATTTGTCCTTCACACCAAGGGTACCTCAGGTTCGTGGTCCAAAACTGTCATTATCAGTTTCAGACGCTGCCGTTTGGATTGTCCACGGCACCCCGGGTCTTTACCAAGGTAATGGCCGAAATGATGATCCTTCTTCGAAGAGAAGGCGTCTTAATTATCCCTTACTTGGACGATCTCCTGATAAGGGCAAGATCCAGAGAACAGCTGGAGGTCGGAGTAGCACTAACCCAAGTAGTGCTCCAACAACACGGGTGGATTCTGAATTTTCCAAAATCCCAACTGATCCCGACGACACGTCTGTTGTTCCTAGGGATGATTCTGGACACTGTTCAGAAAAAGGTATTTCTTCCGGAGGAGAAAGCCAGGGAGTTATCCGATCTAGTCAGGAACCTCCTAAAACCAGGAAAAGTATCTGTGCATCAATGCACAAGAGTCCTGGGAAAAATGGTAGCTTCTTACGAAGCGATTCCATTCGGCAGATTCCATGCACGAACTTTTCAGTGGGATCTGCTGGACAAATGGTCCGGATCGCATCTGCAGATGCATCAGCGGATAAAATTGTCCACAAGGACAAGAGTGTCTCTGCTATGGTGGTTGCAGAGTGCTCATCTGTTAGAGGGCCGCAGATTCGGCATACAGAACTGGGTCCTAGTGACCACGGATGCCAGCCTGAGAGGCTGGGGAGCGGTCACACAGGGAAGAAACTTCCAGGGCGTGTGGTCAAGCCTGGAGACGTCTCTTCACATAAATATACTGGAGCTAAGAGCAATCTACAATGCTCTAAGCCTGGCAAAACCTCTGCTTCAGGGTCAGCCGGTGTTGATTCAGTCGGACAACATCACGGCAGTCGCCCACGTAAACAGACAGGGCGGCACAAGAAGCAGGAGGGCAATGGCAGAAGCTGCAAGGATTCTCCGCTGGGCAGAAAATCATGTGTTAGCACTGTCAGCTGTGTTCATCCCGGGAGTGGACAACTGGGAAGCAGACTTCCTCAGCAGACACGATCTGCACCCGGGAGAGTGGGGACTTCATCCAGAAGTCTTCCACATGATTGTGGTCCATTGGGAAAGACCAATGGTGGACATGATGGCGTCCCGCCTCAACAAAAAACTGGACAGGTATTGCGCCAGGTCAAGAGACCCTCAGGCAATAGCTGTAGACGCTCTGGTAACACCATGGGTGTACCAGTCAGTGTATGTGTTTCCTCCTCTGCCTCTCATACCAAAAGTACTGAGAATTATACGGCAAAGGGGAGTAAGAACGATACTCGTGGCTCCGGATTGGCCAAGAAGAACTTGGTACCCGGAACTTCAGGAGATGCTCACGGAAGATCCGTGGCCTCTACCTCTAAGACGGGACCTGCTTCAGCAGGGACCGTGTCTATTCCAAGACTTACCGCAGCTGCGTTTGACGGCATGGCGGTTGAACGCCGAATCCTAAGGGAAAAAGGCATTCCGGAAGAGGTCATCCCTACCCTGGTAAAAGCCAGGAAGGAGGTGACTGCACAACATTATCACCGCATTTGGAGAAAATATGTTGCGTGGTGTGAGGCCAGGAAGGCCCCGACGGAGGAATTTCAACTGGGTCGATTCCTACATTTCCTGCAAACAGGATTGTCTATGGGCCTCAAATTAGGGTCCATTAAGGTTCAAATTTCGGCCCTGTCGATTTTCTTCCAGAAAGAATTGGCTTCAGTTCCTGAAGTCCAGACTTTTGTAAAAGGAGTACTACATATACAGCCCCCGGTTGTGCCCCCAGTGGCACCGTGGGATCTTAATGTAGTTTTGGATTTTCTCAAATCCCATTGGTTTGAGCCACTCAAATCGGTGGATTTGAAATATCTTACATGGAAAGTAACCATGCTACTGGCCCTGGCTTCAGCCAGGAGAGTGTCAGAATTGGCGGCTTTATCGTATAAAAGCCCATATCTGATTTTCCATTCGGACAGGGCAGAACTGCGGACGCGTCCTCACTTTCTGCCTAAGGTGGTTTCAGCGTTTCACCTGAACCAGCCTATTGTGGTGCCTGCGGCTACTAGCGATTTGGAGGATTCCAAGTTGCTGGACGTTGTCAGAGCATTGAAAATATATATTTCAAGGACGGCTGGAGTCAGAAAATCTGACTCGCTGTTTATACTGTATGCACCCAACAAGCTGGGTGCTCCTGCTTCTAAGCAGACGATTGCTCGTTGGATTTGTAGCACAATTCAACTTGCACATTCTGTGGCAGGCCTGCCACAGCCTAAATCTGTCAAGGCCCATTCCACAAGGAAGGTGGGCTCATCTTGGGCGGCTGCCCGAGGGGTCTCGGCATTACAACTCTGCCGAGCAGCTACGTGGTCAGGGGAGAACACGTTTGTAAAATTCTACAAATTTGATACCCTGGCTAAGGAGGACCTGGAGTTCTCTCATTCGGTGCTGCAGAGTCATCCGCACTCTCCCGCCCGTTTGGGAGCTTTGGTATAATCCCCATGGTCCTGACGGAGTCTCAGCATCCACTAGGACGTCAGAGAAAATAAGATTTTACTTACCGATAAATCTATTTCTCGTAGTCCGTAGTGGATGCTGGGCGCCCATCCCAAGTGCGGATTGTCTGCAATACTTGTACATAGTTATTGTTACAAAAAAATCGGGTTGTTATTGTTGTGAGCCGTCTGTTCAGAGGCTCCTACGTTTGTCATACTGTTAACTGGGTTCAGATCACAAGTTGTACGGTGTGATTGGTGTGGCTGGTATGAGTCTTACCCGGGATTCAAAATCCTTCCTTATTGTGTACGCTCGTCCGGGCACAGTATCCTAACTGAGGCTTGGAGGAGGGTCATAGGGGGAGGAGCCAGTACACACCACCTAGTGGTCAAACTTTAAAATTTTGTGCCCTGTCTCCTGCGGAGCCGCTGTTCCCCATGGTCCTGACGGAGTCCCAGCATCCACTACGGACTACGAGAAATAGATTTATCGGTAAGTAAAATCTTATTTTTTGTCTGGTAACTAAGAGCGCATGGCACTGAGTAACCACACTGTGCCCCAATCAGGGCACTTCCAACATGCTGGTGGTAACTGGTGGTAACAGATGATCTTTAAAAGTTAAGCAACATTCAATTCGGCCTTGGCAAGAGTTAAGGCAGTACCAGGGGCGTAGCCAGAACTTTGTGGGCCCCATAGCAACATTTTGAAGGGGGCCCCATCCCAATGCTTCTAGAGAGACACTTCTCTGCAGCAGTTGTTAATGTTATGCCCCATAATAGTGCCCTAGTTCATTTTCTGAACCATAGTAGAGCCTTATTTAATGTTATGCCCCATAGTAGTGCCCTAGTTTCTTTTATGAATCGCAGTAGTGCTTAAGTTCACCCTATGTCACATTTCATAGCTGCCAGTACACATTATGCCGCACAGTTCCCCCAATTCACATTGTGATATATAGTACTCCCCGTTCATATTGTGCCTCATTACAGTGCCCCGGTGCATATTATATAACATTAAAATGCCCTCCAGTTCATATTATACCACACTACAATGAGCAGGTGCAGTGGCATACCTAGATATATTGCAGGCCCCAAGAAAAAGGTTTGAAATGACCCCTACGTACGACCCAATGGCGGAAAATGTATATAACACATGTAACTGTGACAGGGAAGGTGGGCTCCTCTCAGCTCTGGGCCCCATAGCAGCTGCACTGCCTGCACCTATGGTAGCTACAGCGTTATAGAAAATGGGGGCATGGTGGCCTTATTTTCTGGTCGTGCTGAAGCCAGTTGCGGACGCAGCTTCACTGGCCTCCGCAGCGTGAGTTCACCGGACATCCTGAGTAATCTGAGAGTTACCCAGATGTCCGATGGTCACGCAGTTGATCCGATGCTACATTCTCAGGGGGTGCAGCAGAGGATCACGGAAGCCGACGTCTTTTAACTTAAGACGCCTCCTGTGGCTTTTGCAGATTTTCGTACCACAGTTAGTGTCCACAGCTGAATCGGCCTCTTTGGCAACACAGCTTTGGAATAAATACATATATGCATAGTAGTAGGCATCTTTGTGAGCGGACCACCCTCATCTGTACGCATGGTCTGATACCTACCATCATCATCACTTGCATCAGCCCTATCTTGGCGCCAAAGATGCATCTGGAGACAGGCACTTTCAGCTGCTCTAGGCAGCCCGCAATTCCATTGATACAAGCATTCCCCACGTAAGTGTACCCCGTAGCTGCCAAGGTATGCCCCTAGAGTCACAAGTGAAGATGAAGTTACAATGCGTACGACTCTAAAACACCCGTACTCGCTTAGATTTAGTTCCAGATCATGTGCAGTGTGAGATTCACAAACAAGTGTCAGTCCCTAAAGGGACTACAACCAGTTCCTGGGGTTTACAGTAGGCAAATGTTTTT
The DNA here is from genome assembly GCF_028390025.1 of Pseudophryne corroboree. NCBI lineage: Eukaryota > Metazoa > Chordata > Amphibia > Anura > Myobatrachidae > Pseudophryne > Pseudophryne corroboree. The sequence continues at coordinate 63,999,928 of NC_086452.1, read as the reverse complement.
GCTCGCACCTCTATGAACAATGGCCCTCATTCCGAGTTGTTCGCTCGCAAGGCGAATGTAGCAGAGTTACACACGCTAAGCCGCCGCCTACTGGGAGTGAATCTTAGCTTCTTAAAATTGCGACCGACGTACGCGCAATATTGCGATTACAAACGAGTTAGCAGTTTCTGAGTAGCTTCAGACTTACTCTGCCTGTGCGATCAGTTCAGTGCTTTTCGTTCCTGGCTGACGTCATAAACACACCCAGCGTTCGCCCAGGCACTCCCACCGTTTCTCCGGCCACTCCTGCGTTTTTTCCGGAAACGGTAGCGTTTCCAGCCACACGCCCCTAAAACGCCGTGCATCCGCCCAGTAACACCCATTTCCTGTCAATCACAATGCGAACGTCGGAGCGATGAAAATGCCGTGAGTAAAAATACTTTCTTCATAGTAAAGTTACTTGGCGCAGTCGCAGTGCGAACATTGCGCATGCGCACTAAGAGAATTCTCACTGCGATGCGATGAAAAACTCCGAGCGAACAACTCGGAATGAGGGCCAATGTTTCTTACCAGAATCCTGCAGAGTCTCATTACTGGAAATTCTTACTAGACCTCACACTTAATTGAGTCTACTGCTTAATGCCCAAATGTATTAAGCCTTAACAGGAGATAAAGTTAAGACGCATAAGGAGTGATAAAGTACCAGCCAATCAGCTTCCTAACTGCCACAGGCTGTGTTTGAAAAATGACAGGATCTCGTTGGCTGGTACTTATCAATCTTTATGCGACTCAACTTTATTTCTTTTTAAGGCTTAATACATTTGGGCCTAAGTTTTGTGCAGTATCTTTTTCCTAGTCTCCCACAATGTACAGTTCTGACATTGGTGCACTACAATCGGTTTGGGTACGGGATCCCGACTGTCATAATCCCTTCACATTATGGTAAGTACTGGAACCCTTACCCTTACTCTCCCCCTAACCCACCCCTCCTTCAGCCTGATTCTAACCCTCCCCTCCAGCAGCCTATCCCTAACCTCCCCTTCATGCAGGCTAACCCTAACCTCCCTTTCCCGCAGTCTAAACCTAACCTCCCCCTCCCAAAGCCTAACATTAACCACCCCTTCCATAGCCTATCCCTAACCCACCCTTTCCACCACCTAACTCTAATCCTCGCCTCCCTCAGCCTAACCCTAACCGTTGCCTCCCGCAGCTTAACCCTAACCTCCCCCTCCTGTAGTCTAACCCTAAACTCCCCTTCCCGCAGTCTAACCCTAAACTCCCCTTCCCGCAGTCTAACCCTAACCTTTCCCTTCTGTAGCCTAACCCTAACCTCCCCTTCCCGCAGCATAATCCTAACCTCTCCTTTACACAGCCTAACCCTAACCTTCCCCTCTCGCACCCTAACCCTAACCCACCACTCCTGTAGCCTAACCCTAACCTCCCCTTGCCGCAGCCTAACTCTAATCCTCCCCTCTCCAGCCTAATCCTCCCTCAGGCTAACCCTCCCGCTACCGAAGCCTAACCCCAACCTTCCCCTCCCGCAGCCTAGCCCTAACCTCTCCTTCCCACAGCCTAATCCTACCATTTTAACCGTGCCCCCCCGCCGCACAGCCTAACCCTTACCTCCCCCTCCTTCAGCCTAACCCTAACCACCCCTCCCACAGTCTAACCTTAACCCACCGCTCCAGCGGCCTAACCGTATCCTCCCCCTCCCGCAGTCTAACCCTACCTTTCCCCTCCCACAGCCTAACCGTCCCCCTCCTGTAGCCTAACCGTAACCTCCCCCTCCCGCTTCCTAAGCCTAACCTCTCCCCCCTGCAGCCTAACCCTATCCTTTTCCTCCCGCAGCCTAACCCTAACCTCCTTCTCCCGCAGCCTAACCCTATCCTTTTCCTCCCGCAGCCTAACCCTAACCTCCTTCTCCCGCAGCCTAACCCTAACCACCCCTCCTGCAGCCTAACCTTAACCTCCCCCTCCTGCAGCCTAACCCTAACCTCCCCCTCCCGCAGCCTAACCCTAACCTCTCCCCCCTGCAGCCTAACCCTATCCTTCCCCTCCCGCAGCCTAATCCTGACCTCCCCCTCCCGCCGCCTAACCCTAACCCACCCCTCCTTCTGCAGCATAATCCTAACCCTATTACTTACTTACCGGTGGAATGTGAAGGTATTCTGACAGTCGGGATGATGCTGTCGGTATTGTGACCGTCGGCATCCTGACTGTCAGGATACTTACTACATCCCCAGCAATGACCATCAGGATGTCTTTATAATGAACTTGGACAAAATGTAAATAGTTTTACATATTGAATACTCCTCTTCAATAATTGCGAATGGAATAGAACTGCATTTATTGTACTGAATTAGAGTACTGTCTACTTGAAAAAAAGGGACATACAGAGATGGACGCAAATTCTGTAGCCACTGAGATCCCATATGTAGTGGATCTGCGAAAATATGGTAATCCCACAGCCACGGGTATTTAAGAGGCCCACCGGCAGCGTCTATAATCCTCCACTTGCATACAAAGACGCACCATCGTATTTCCGAGCAACCCTATGGTTGCTTAGAATGTCTGTCGCAAGTAAGCCACCGGAGCATTTACAGCTTTATATAGAGACACAGTTGGAGGACCAGACACGCCCCTGAAACGGTCGCGACACGCATATGTTTCTAACATCCCCCCCTCCGTTACCTCCTACAGATGCTCACTATCTGTCACTCACTTGCCAACAGATCCTCAGTGAAACCGTCGCCGCTAATCAATTGCCGAGCGCACCACTCTGACATATGCGCAGTACAAAAACAGAGTGCTCAACTGCACAACTATGCATTGTGTCCACCTCTGCATTAGGCTTACCAACACCGCAGTAACTTCAAATCTCTGTGAAAAATAGGGACAGTTGACACCAACGCAGTATGGTCTTAGTCACACTTTCAGAATGAGCCCTGTATTGTCAGCGACTGAACAAGCTGGGGCAGCCTGGGAAGAAAGGATGAAAAGTCTCAGAGATATTTTGGTGAATTAAAGTATTGAAAACACTTCACATATATAATCACACACGTGTAATGGAGAAAGACCCTTCTCCGGAGAAAAGCCCCCTCAGTTGGTGATAACTATCGCTGGTTATCACCATTGCAGAGTCTATCTGGAACTGTCTTCCTGACGCTAAACACAGGGAAAACAAATCACAGTTTCTCTTACGTCCTAGAGGATGCTGGGGACTCCGTAAGGACCATGGGGATAGACGGGCTCCGCAGGAGACATGGGCACTTTAAGAAAAAACTTTAGGTATGGGTGTGCACTGGCTCCTCCCTCTATGCCCCTCCTCCAGACCTCAGTTAGAGAAACTGTGCCCAGAGGAGACGGACAGTACGAGGAAAGGATTTTTGTTAATCCAAGGGCAAGATTCATACCAGCCCACACCATTCACACTGTGCCCAGAGGAGACTGGGTGCATTACAGGGAGCTCTTCTGAGTTTCCTGAAAGAAAGTATTTTGTTAGGTTTTTTATTTTCAGGGAGCCTGCTGGCAACAGGCTCCCTGCATCGTGGGACTGAGGAGAGAGAAGCAGACCTACTTCTGTGAGTTTCAAGGCTCTGCTTCTTAGGCTACTGGACACCATTAGCTCCAGAGGGATCGGTATGCAGGTCTCACCCTTGCCGTCCGTCCCAGAGCCGCGCCGCCGTCCTCCTCGCAGAGCCGGAAGATAGAAGCCGGGTGAGTATGAGAAGCAAGAAGACTTCAGAGGCGGCAGAAGACTTCAGATCTTCACTGAGGTAACGCACAGCAGTAAGCTGTGCGCCATTGCTCCCACACAGCACACACAGGCAGACACTGTAAGGGTGCAGGGCGCAGGGGGGGTGCCCTGGTCAGCAATAAACCTCGTTTTCTGGCAAAAGTGTATATATACAGCTGGGCACTCTATATATAAAGAGCCCCAGACAGGTTTTTTTTACATATTTGAGCGGGACAGAAGCCCGCCGCTGAGGGGGCGGGGCTTCTTCATCAGCACTCACCAGCGCCATTTTCTCCACAGCACAGCGCTGAGAGGAAGCTCCCCGGACTCTCCCCTGCTTATCCACAGTGAAAGAGGGTTTTAAAGAAGGGGGGGGGGGGGGGGGGGCACATAATTTGGCGCAAAAATAAAGATTACAGCGCTATCTGGGTAAACATATTGTGTGTTTTTTCCTGGGTCATTAGCGCTGGGTGTGTGCGGGCATACTCTCTCTCTATGTCTCTCCAAAGGGCCTTGTGGGGGAACTGTCTTCAGATAAGAGGACTCCCTGAGTGTGTGGTGTGTCGGTACGTGTGTGTCGGCATGTCTGAGGTAGAAGGCTCTCATAGGGAGGAGGTGCAGTAAATGACTGTGGTGTCTCCGTCGGCAACACCGACACCTGACTGGTTGGATATGTGGAATGTTTTAGTGCTAATGTGAATTTATTGCACTGAGTCTAGAGAATGTACAGGCGTCAAACCCTGCCTTTCCCCTATGTCACAGGGACCCCCGGGGTCTCAAAAGCGCCCACTATCCAAAATAGTAGACACTGACGCCGACACGGATTCTGACTCCAGTGTCGACTACGATGATGCAAAGTTACAGCCAGAATTGGCAAATAGTATTCAATATATGATTATTGTAATAAAAGATGTTTTGCATATCACAGAGAAACCCCCTGTCCCTGACACGAGGGTACACATGTACAGGGTAAAGAAACCTGAGGTAACCTTTCCCCCATCTCATGAACGAGTTATTGAAAAGGCTTGGGAATCTCCAGACAAGAAACTGCAGATTCCCAAAAGGATTCTTAGGGTGTATCCTTTCCCGAGTAAGGACAGGATACGGTGAGAATCTTCCCCAAGGGGGGAAAAAAGCGTGGACACGCTTATCCAAAAAGGTAGAGCTGCCATCCCAAGATATGGCTACCCTCAGGGATCCTGTTGATCGCAAACAGCAGGCTACCTTAAAGTCCATTTACATACATTCTAGTACCTTACTCAGACCGGCGATAGTGTCGGCTGGAGTTTGTAGCGCTGTAGCAGCGTGGATAGGTACCTTATCGACGGAAATTGATACCCTGGATAAGGGTACCATTTTATTGACCCTGGGTCATATTAATAATGCTGTCTTATATATGAGAGATGGATCCCTGGGCAATAGAAATTGTTTCTCAGGGTTACAAGCTGGAATTCGAAGAGATGCCTCCTCGCCGGTTTTTCAAATCGGCCCTGACGACTTCTCCCCCAGAAAGGGAGATAGTGTAAAATGCAATTCGCAAATTGTATCTTCAACAGGTGGTGATCAAGGTTCCCCTACTTCAACAAGGGAGGGGATATTACTCAACCCTGTTTGTAGTCCCGAAACCGGACGGTTCGGTCAGACCCATTTTAAATTTAAAATCCTTGAACCTATACTTGAAAAGGTTCAAGTTCAAGATGAATCGCTCAGAGCGGTCATCGCCAGCCTGGAAGGGGTGGATTTTATGGTATCCCTGGACATAAAGGATGCATACCTTCATGTTCCCATATATCCACCTCATCAGGCGTACCTGAGATTTGCGGTACAGGATTGTCATTACCAATTTCAGACGTTGCCGTTTGGGCTTTCCACGGATCCGAGAATTTTCACCAAGGTAATGGCGGAAATGATGGTGCTCCTGCACAAGCAGAGTGTCACAATTATCCCGTACTTGGACGATCTCCTCATAAAAGCGAGATCACGAGAGCAGTTACTGAACAGCGTGTCACTTTCACTGAAGGTGTTACAGCAACACGGCTGGATTCTCAATATCCCGAAGTTGCAGCTGGTTCCTACGACTCGTCTGACCTTCTTGGGCATGATTCTGGATACGAACCAGAAAAGGGTTTATCTCCCAATGGAAAAGGCTCAAGAACTCATGACTCTGGTCAGGAACCTATTGAAACCAAAACAGGTGTCAGTGCATCACTGCACTCGAGTCCTGGGAAAGATGGTGGCATCTTACGAGGCCATTCCATTCGGCAGGTTCCATGCGAGGACCTTCCAATGGGACCTACTGGACAAGTGGTCCGGGTCACATCTACAGATTCATCAGTTGATCACCCTGTCCCCCAGGGTCAGGATATCTCTCCTGTGGTGGCTGCAGAGTGCTCACCTTCTAGAGGGCTGCAGGTTCGGCATTCAGGACTGGGTTCTGGTGACCACGGACGCGAGCCTCCGAGGTTGGGGAGCAGTCACACAAGGAAGAAACTTCCAGGGTCTTTGGTCAAGTCAAGAGACTTGCCTTCACATCAACGTTCTGGAGCTGAGGTCCATATACAATGCCCTTCGTCAGGCGAAGACCTTGCTTCGCGATTTACCAGTTCTGATCCAGTAAGACAACATCACCGCAGTGGCTCATGTAAACCGCCAGGGCGGCACAAGGAGCAGAGTGGCAATGGCAGAAGCCACCAGGATTCTTCGCTGGGCGGAAAATCATGTAAGCGCACTGTCAGCAGTGTTCATTCCGGGAGTGGACAACTGGGAAGCAGACTTCCTCAGGAGACACGACCTGCATCCAGGAGAGTGGGGACTTCATCAGGAAGTCTTCGCACAGATTGCAAGTCAGTGGGGACTGCCCCAGATAGACATGATGGCGTCCCGCCTCAACAAAAAGCTGCAGAGGTATTGCACCAGGTCAAGAGACCCTCAGGCGGAAGCTGTGGACGCCCTAGTGACACCGTGGGTGTTACAGTCGGTCTATGTGTTTCCTCCTCTTCCTCTCATCCCAAAGGTGTTGAGAATAATAAGAAAAAGAGGAGTACAGAAAATTCTCATTGTTCCAGATTGGCCACGAAGGGCCTGGTATTCGGATCTGCAGGAGATGCTCACAGTAGATCCGTGGCCTCTTCCTCTAAGACAGGACCTGTTGCAACAGGGGCCCTGTCTGTTCCAAGACTTACCGTGGCTGCGTTTGACGGCATGGCGGTTGAACGCCGGATCCAAGCGAAAAAGGGAATTCCGGATGAGGTCATTCCTACTCTGATAAAGGCTAGGAAGGACATGACAGCTAAACATTATCACCGTATATGGCGAAAATATGTTTCTTGTTGTGAGGCCAGGAATGCTCCTACGGAAGAATTCCATCTGGGCCGTTTCCTTCACTTCCTACAAACTGGAGTGAATTTGGGCCTAAAATTAGGCTCCATTAAGGTTCAGATTTCGGCCTTATCCATTTTCTTTCAAAAAGAATTGGCTTCTCTCCCAGAGGTACAGACTTTTGTGAAGGGAGTGCTGCATATTCAGCCGCCTTTTGTACCTCCGGTGGCGCCTTGGGACCTTAACGTGGTGTTGAGTTTCCTTAAGTCGCACTGGTTTGAACCACTTAAAACGGTGGAGTTAAAATATCTCACTTGGAAGGTGGTCATGTTGTTAGCCTTGGCTTCGGCTAGGCGAGTGTCAAAAATCAACGGCTTTGTCTCATAAAAGCCCCTATCTGGTTTTCCATATAGATAGAGCGGAATTGCGGACCCGTCCTCAATTCTTGCCTAAGGTGGTGTCATCTTTTCATATGAACCAACCTATTGTGGTGCCTGTGGCTACGCGAGACTTGGAGGATCCGAGTCCCTTGATGTAGTCAGGGTTTTAAAAATTTACGTGGCCAGAACGGCTAGAGTCAGAAAAACAGAAGCACTGTTTGTCCTGTATGCAGCCAACAAGGTTGGCACTCATGCTTAAAAGCAGACTATTGCTCGCTGGATCTGTAATACGATTCAGCAGGCTCATTCTACGGCTGGATTGCCGTTACCAAAATCGGTAAAGGCCCATTCCACTAGGAAGGTGGGCTCTTCTTGGGCAGCTGCCCGAGGGGTCTCGGCACTACAGCTGTGCCGAGCTGCTACTTGGTCGGGTTCAAACACCTTTGCAAAGTTCTATAAGTTTGATACCCTGACTGAGGAGGACCTTCTGTTTGCTCAATCGGTGCTGCAGAGTCATCCGCACTCTCCCGCCCGTTTGGGAGCTTTGGTATAATCCCCATGGTCCTTACGGAGTCCCCAGCATCCTCTAGGACGTAAGAGAAAATAAGATTTTAAACCTACCGGTAAATCTTTTTCTCGTAGTCCGTAGAGGATGCTGGGCGCCCGTCCCAAGTGCGGATTACTTATGCAAGACTTGTATATAGTTTTGCTTACATAAGGGTTATGTTATAGTTTTTATCGGTTTCGGACTGATGCTATATTGTTTTCATACTGGTAACTGGGTAGTATATCGCAAGTTATACAGTGTGAATCTTGCCCTTGGATTAACAAAAATTCTTTCCTCGTACTGTCCGTCTCCTCTGGGCACAGTTTCTCTAACTGAGGTCTGGAGGAGGGGCATAGAGGGAGGGGCCATTGCACACCCATACCTAAAGTTTTTTCTTAAAGTGCCCATGTCTCCTGCGGAGCCCGTCTATCCCCATGGTCCTTACGGAGTCCCCAGCATCCTCTACGGACTACGAGAAAAAGATTTACCGGTAGGTTTAAAATCTTATTATTACATGTACACCTGCTCTTGTCTTATCGCTATTACCAGCTCAGCACGTTGATAGCGGGCGATCATTGGAGGTCCAAATGTTTTATTATTTCAATAGTCATTTTTTCTATTTTGAATGTATTAAAAAAATTCTATTATTATTTTTTTTTTGTAGTGGAAGTTCACGTCCTGGGGGTATATTTACTAATGGTTGATTTTGTTTGTTTTTGTTTGATGTTAGAGCGATTTTAAATCGATTTTAATCGATGTTGGTCTTCCAGGGTTAAAACACACATTTACTAGCAGATGATTTTTTATATTGATTTTTAAATGTTAGTAAATGTATGGATGGTGTAATAGTTAGCATTACTGCCTCACAGCACTGAGGTCATGGGTTCGATTCCCACCATGGCTCTAACTGTGTGGAGTTTGTATATTCTCCCCGTACTTGCGTGGATTTTCTCCGGGTACTCCGGTTTTCTCCCACAATCCAAAAATATACTGGTAGGTTAATTGGATCCCAACAAATTTAACCCTAGAGTGAATGTGTGTGTGTGTACATGTGGTAGGGAATATAGATTGTAAGCTCCACTGGGGCAGGGACTGATGTGAATGGGCAAATATTCTCTGTAAAGCGCTGCGGAATATGTGTGCGCTATATAAGTAACTGATAATAAATAAATGTGTGTTTTGACCCTGGAAGCCCAACATCGATTAAAATCGATTTAACATCGATCTAACATCGAACAAAAAACAAACAAAATCAACCTTTAGTAAATATACCGCCTGGTTACCAGCCCACTGTGTATGTGTGACTGGCAAAGCCCAGCACTTGTACCGCTGCCAACCAGTATTGCAAGGAGAGCTGAGTTCCACTCAGTTTCTCTGGAGACATTTTCCTATTAAATTGAGGCAAAACAAGATTTCTATCTCTGCAGTAAGCGGCGATGAAAGATCTTAGTTATTGCCACCCCTTAGTAAGGAGGCCCCGCAGTTATAAGTTAGACATTTCAGTTTTAAATATTTGCATTTCAGGGTCACTATTCTCCTACTAAATTATAGAACTGTGTAGCTTCATAGTTACAGTTTCCTGAGCCATTTATTAACACGTATTTAAGTCAGTGTGGTGCTGAGACAGCAGCCTTGTCACTCCACCAGCTCTTGGCTCATCTCCCTCCTTCTCTTTCTCTTATTTCTATTCCTGAGTTGGGACCTCCAAGTGAACTAATAAGCCCCCTTCCCCTCCCCACACTCGCTGTTAGGTCTGATTTGCGTTTCTATGGTGCCTATAACTATGCAATGGGTTAATTCAACTGAACACCTGCAGAAGCGGGCTAAGGCAGATAGAGGGAGAGATGGGAGGAGGAGGAGGAGAGGCAGGAAGGCTGGGAAGAATGAGAATCCGTGACAGAGTGATGCTGGTGGTACTATTATAGTGGGCTTAGCAGGACCCCGGCCATTCCATTGTCACACTGGCAAATACATAAATAAAAGCACTATGTCCTCCCGCTGGGGACCACAGGAGGTTAACAGCTGTACATGACATGACAAAGTGGGGCCTTTTCTCCAGCCATTGATATAAGCAGCATAGAGAAAGTCCAAACTGCAGGGGGGTAACAAGGCTGAGCAAGTGGGGGGGCTTCATGAATCCTCTCTCCTGCCAGAAACATGCTGAAGATCTTTAGTCACCATGAACAACATGAAGTCAATTTGCAGGAGGAGTGAAAGTGAGAGAGATTTCTGCTCCTATTGTCAGTGAATTAAGTGGACAGCCGTATAGTGCAGAAAGATCATTTTCTCTGCCCGGGGATTAATGAGTTAACAAACCTTAATCACATAACATTAAGTGGTCCCAAATAAGCTGCTTTTGCCTGTCACAAGTTATGTCAGCAGTATTATATCCACAAGAGTCCTCGATTTTATACGCAAAAGAAAAAGTTTTGGGGCAATCTCATTCATGCACAAACTTGTGAGCTACTTATAAATGTTGTCTTTATTAGAAGGGTTCCTCTACTGTACATTACAAGGGTGTTAGACAGCGCAGAAGCGGACCGTACGCATGTAAAGACTGCAGCTTCTAGAGGTTGCTTCACAATCATTTACACTGAGGAGGCATTGGGGGTCATTCCGGGTTGATCGCTCGCAGCTGTGCAAACGCATAGTCGCCGCCCACGGGGGAGTGTATTTTCGTTTTGCAATCACTTCAGTCGTTTTGTTGCCGGAATTGACGTCAGACACCCGCCCTGCAAACGCCTGGACACGCCTACGATTTCCCAAACACTCCCAGAAAACGGTCAGTTGACTCCCAGAAACGCCCTCTTTGTGTCAATCACCTTGCGTTCGGTTGTGCGATTGGAATCTTCGCTAAATTCATTGCCCAGCACCGATCCTCTTTGTACCCGTACGACGAGCCTGCGCATTGCGGTGCATACGCATGCGCAGTTTTGACGTTTTTTTTACCTGATCGCTGCGCTGCGAAAATTAGCAGCGAGCGATCAATTCGGAATGACCCCCATTATTCCTTATTTTACACACATTTTCTAGAGGAACACAGGAGAGATGACATCATAACTTACCAATTACAAGCAATGACATCAGAATACCTCCAACTATACAGATATTATTCCATTGTTACAGAGGTTTATATATTATGTATATTAGAATTATTTCTGTCTTAGGATAAAACAGAGGATTTGACGCTTCTTGTTTACAGTGCGTCGGTAGGGGATGCATTTGCATCCTCGACGGTCATGTGACCGACGCCGAATTCCTGACACCATTTAGGACACTGGCGCCGTAACACCGTCAGACGACAACCCATAGGTAAGTATCGGGGTTCAGGTTAGGGCCCATGGTTTAGAGTTAAGCAGTAGTGTGATTTAGGGATAGGCACAAGGGTGGGTTAGCCCTAACCGCCACCCCCCAAGGGTTAGCCCTAGCCGCCACCCCCGGAAGGTTAGCACTAACCGCCACCCCCGGATTGGTAGGGGTAGGGGAGGGTAAAATTCTTACCCCCTCCGATGTCGGGATCTTCATTGTCAGGATGCCGATGTCGGTCATGTGACCGCCAGCATCCTGACCGCCAGGATGTCAGACCGAACACGTGGGTAGCAATGGTACAGGAAGTTATGAAATCGGAGAGGTGTTACTGTGTCCCTCCTGCACAGGTCCTAGGGTGCTGTCTCGGCCCAGCAGGACCAGTTCCCAGTTCAGGGGGATTCGTATTCACAATCTTGATATCTCGCTGGTGTCTAGTCTCCGATATTGGGCCTGCGGCACCCACTGGCACACAGACTTGCTGGGCTATCCTGGACTGGCAGACCTTCCCACAACTATGGAGCTGTGGGTGGGAGCAGTGTTATGTCTGTTTAGTGACACAGACAAATATCTCCCTGACACAGTGACAGGAGGTGGTTATAGTTTATACCCCACACCCCCACACCCATCCACCCGTCAATTCTATCTGTTGGACCCTAACATGACATGAGAACAGAAGAGGCCTGACAGGTTGGTGCTCGCATGTCCCTGTTACTTCCACAGAAAACAAGGTCTGTCTGTGCATGACCGCTACCCAGAATAATTTTTATTATTTACAACAAACAATGAACAAACACAAAATGCAAAGAAGTTGGGTTTTCCAGTGATATTCGGGGCCCGTTTGCATAAGAATTTCCCACAACCACCACAATGGAATTGATTTGTGTACAATTGTGTGTAAAAGGCGTGTAACAATGAAAATAAGAGTTCTGTACATACATGTAAATGAGATTTTATTTAACTTTTTAGTATTTTTTTTTGGTTCATGGTTTGGGAAACGGAACTTTAGTTTCCATTCGCCACTTCCACATCATTATGAGGAACAGATGTGTGCTTTGAGCAAGGGGTAGCTAGGTGTTTAATCACTGATACAAAGGGGCCAAAGAACACACAACATCATTAAAAGTGCACCCATGCAGCAGCCCCACCCCTGGTGCAAAGGCGCCCCCACTAAACGTTGCCTAGTTGGCATCCTGTTGTGCCCCACTTATATGCAAGTGGAGATACATCTGAGATGCCTACAACTCTACTGGTGCGTTGCATTTTTTTCTGGTGGAGTTATTGCATGTAGTAGTCAGTTTTCATTGGCATCCAAAAAACGTTAGCTGCCAAAATATAGCAGCATCTATAGACCACACATGTGCCCTATGTAGAACGGCAGCCTTGCTGCTCCTGAGCCGCCTTTTGCGGGGATTTGGCTGCGGATCACAGATTTCGTGCAGGAAGAATTTATGGGCCCATATAAAATCTTTGCCAGTACCTATACATGTGGATGAAGTAAACTTTTCTTGCAAAGTCATTTTTGCAATACATTGTCAATGTCCCTTTTTGGATAATGACATCAATGCTCCTCCCTTAAAATAGCTAAAGATGTTTGGGGTATTATTCCGGCATTCATGCCATAAATGCGGCCTGGAGTCCAGAGCGTGATTCAATTTGGAGACCTTTGTTTACAGACGTCTGGCTATACAGGATCATTTATTGAATTTCACATGAAATGTTGCTCCTTTAATTCTGTAAAGCATGGTTTGCTCACATCTCTAGGGGTCCGTGCTTGAGGATCAGGTTGCTAAAAGATGCATCTATTTTTTGCTCTATCTCCCATCCCTCCGTGCAGCGGCCTCCCCCTTGCTGCACCATACGATTTTGCAGACCCATTGTCACCGCTTTCTCTTGTACACTTACTGGCCACATAAAAAAATCACCCTTTGTTCATAAATAGACACACATCGTATGATAAGACGCCTCCTATAGATTATATACTATTTCCAGGCTTCTCTATACTCTCTGTGCAAATCGTTCCACTTTCCTATGATAGAAAGAAACTTTTTAGTTGGGTGTTTCTCAACGGGCCTAATTCAGAGTTGATCGCAGCAGCAAATTTGTTAGCAGTTGGGAAAAACCATGTGCACTGCAGGGGAGGGTGGGGAGATATAACATGTGCAGAGAGAATTAAATTTGGGTGGGGTATGTTCAAACTGAAATCTAAATTGCAGTGTAAAAATAAAGCAGCCAGTATTTACCCTGCACAGAAACAAAATAACCCACCCAAATCTAACTCTCTCTGCACATGTTATATCTGCCCCCCCTGCAGTGCACATGGGTGGTCATTCCGAGTTGATCGCAGCTAGCAACTTTTAGCTGCTGCTGCGATCAATAGTCCACGCCTATGGGGGAGTGTATTTTAGCTTAGCAGGGCTGCGATCGCTTGTGCAGCCCTGCTAAGCTAAAAAAAATTAAAGCAGAAGAAGAGTAGCCCTGGACATACTTACCCCGTGCGATGGATCCAGCGATGATGGGCCCGGCTTTGACGTCACTCCTCCGCCCTCCGTTGTCCTGGACACGCCTGCATTTTACTCACCACTCCCTGAAAACGCTCTCCAACAGTGTGGATCCACGCCTCCTTGCTGTCAATCTTCTTAGCGGTCGCCGCTGCGATCGCTCCCGTCGGTAGCCGCGACGTAACCCGGTGACCCCTGTCGCCGGGCAACGGCACGCGCGCGCCCTGCGCCCACAACGCATGCGCATTCCGCACCCGTTCACACAGCAGCGAAAACCGCTGCGTGCGAACGGGTCGGAATGTTCCCCCATGGTTCTGCCCAACTGCTAACAAATTTGCTGCTGCGATCAACTCTGAATTTACCCCCTCCGTCTCTTTTAGTTTCTTGCCCAGCAGCTGATGACTGCGAGGCAGGAAGGTTCAGTGCATACACTGCATTATCAGGTGCCAGGACACCCCTCACTGGACAGAAATCTGATTTTATAGTTCCAATCTGAGATCATAATTACACCTGACCTCTGTTATCGCATGTTAGATTCTAGGCCCTCATTCCGAGTTGTTCGCTCGCAAGCGGATTTTAGCAGATTTGCTCATGCTAAGCCGCCGCCTACTGGGAGTGAATCTTAGCATCTTAAAATTGCAAACGATGTATTCGCAATATTGCGATTACACACCTCGTAGCAGTTTCTGAGTAGCTTCAGACTTACTCGGCATCTGTGATCAGTTCAGTGCTTGTCGTTCCTGGTTTGACGTCACAAACACACCCAGCGTTCGCCCAGACACTCCCCCGTTTCTCCAGCCACTCCTGCGTTTTTTCCGGAAACGGTAGCGTTTTTCCCACACGCCCATAAAACGGCCTGTTTCCGCCCAGTAACACCCATTTCCTGTCAATCACATTACGATCGCCAGAACGATGAAAAAGCCGTGAGTAAAATTCCTAACTGCATAGCAAATTTACTTGGCGCAGTCGCAGTGCGGACATTGCGCATGCGCATTAAGCGGAAAATCGCTGCGATGCGAAGATTTTTACCGAGCGAACAACTCGGAATGACCCCCCTATTTTTTTATTTGAGGTTGTTATTATGGTTTTTAAAGCTTGTCATTGTTCATCTTTTCTCTCTGGGGTATATTTGTCATTACAACCACAATTACGGTAATAAATTTTTTTATTTAATTTTTTTTTCATTCTTTTTGCAGAGTTAGGAAAAATTGCTGTCATTTAAGGAAAAATCTCTCCAGGGTGACTGAGTGATTCTGGCCTGTTAAGGGTTAATTTACCACTTCAGCAGGCCATCGTCTGTGTACGACTTGGCTTGGTGGAACTTAAATAGATTACATATATTAAAAACATTTTAAAAAATACTGTATTTAAAAAAAAAATGCTTTATTTTGAAAATAAGGCAAATATAGTGTGATATTTTATTTTTTAACATTATCCTATAAAACACAGTTATGAAATCCATTGGCTAGCTCCAGCATGGGCGTCTGAGGGTGAGGTGGTGGGAGAAGAAAAAGTGCAAAAAGGGCACCAGCATGGTAATTATATTAATATATTAATCACTACTATTTGGCCTTTTTTCCACGGTCTTATATTCCCTTTGCCACGCAGAAATCCTGCAACAGGTCTGCTCTGTTTTCTGCAGAGCTGTGTTCTATTACATAAGGTTCTATGTAATACCTATAGAACCCAGAAGATCCTATGGTGGTGGTGTAAATTCATTACATTGTTTAATGTGTATGTACATGAGCTATATACATTTTCTCCAGGAATCCGGCAAGAGGAATGGACATGCAGTTTTCTTCGGTGTGGTCCAAAGTCGTTAGTCCTCTTTCAGCCTCAAATGTTCCAAAAGTGATTTAAAAGCAAAGGAAAAAATAAATACTGCAGTAAGTAGAAGAGCCGAAACCCCGGGGGCTGCGATGTAAAATAAATGCTGTCTTGTTGGGGTGACATATGTTTCACATGTTAAGCAAACAAGCAGCATGAGGTCCCCGCGTTCTGCTTGTTCGCACCACCCAAACTGCAAAGAAAGGACAACACCACCCATAGGGTTCAAGAAGAATCCAAACCGCCCCAGGAATGGATATGAAGTCACCGTTACTAGTGGTTGATCAGCAGAACTCGCATTACCTACAATTAACTGCTAAAGTGTGGAAATTAAAAGCCAAGAGTTGCAGAATAGCAAGTTACAGAGGCAGCCAAGGTAGGACCCTCCTTGAACCTTTTATGTTCCTAGAAACCTGCAATGACCTGTACTTCACAGGATATTGCCCTATTTCTGCTGTCACAACATTTTCAGTCCCAATGAAGCATCTCTGTTTGTCAGGCTGCTTCTCACTCTCCTTCACTCCCTCCTCCTTTCTCCTATCTCTTTCCCTACATTTTTCTCTTTCTCCTCTCTTACCCTCTAGCTGTCTCTCTCTACCACTCCCCATCTCTCACCCCTTTCTTATTCTCATCTCCCTTCTCCCCTATCTCTACTCTGTTAACTTCAAACTCTTCCTATCTCCCTCCCAGTTCCTGTCTTTCTCTCTCCCTCTCTTTCTGTCCCTCCTTGTCAGTGCCTCTTACTCAGTCCCTCTCTCTCTCTCTCTCTCTCTCTCTCTCTCTCTCTCTCTCTCTCTGTCCCTCCTTGTCAGTGCCTCTTACTCAGTCCCTCTCTCTCTCTCTCTCTCTCTCTCTCTCTCTCTGTCCCTCCCTGTCAGTGTCTCTTACCCAGTCCCTCTATCTCCCTCTCTCTTTCTGTCCCTCCCTGTCAGTGCCTCTCACCCACTCCCTCTCTCTGTCGCTCTGTCAGTGTCTCTTACCCAGTCCCTCTCTCTCTTTCTGTCCCTCTCTGTCAGTGCCTCTCTTTCTGTCCCTCCCTGTCAGTGTCTCTTACCCAGTCCCTCTATCTCCCTCCCTCTCTCTTTCTGTCCCTCCCTGTCAGTGTCTCTTACCCAGTCCCTCTCTCTCCCTCTCTCGTTCTGTCCCTCCCTGTCAGTGCCTCTCACCCACTCCCTGTTGCTCTCTCTTTCTGTCCCTCCCTCCCTGTCAGTGTCTCTTACCCACTCCCTCTCGTTCTGTTCCTCCCTGTCAGTGTCTTTTACCCAGTCTCTCTCTCTCCCTCTATCCTCTCTTTCACTCCCTATTGCCTCTCTCTCTTTTTCTCCCTCACAGTCTATGTCTTTCTTTCCCTCTACACTCTCTCTCTCTCTCTCTCCTTCTACACTCTCTCTCTTTCTCTTTACTGCCAGAATGTGATTATTCAGCTGTTGTACAAATTACTTCAAAGCTCCTAGATGCAGAATATTACCCACTGTGAGCGCTTCATCCGAATCTCGTATCACCTGTGTTACAATCTGTGTGTGGTCCATCCTTTTGCTCTCTGATGCGTAAATCCGAGGAAAAGTTTGTCCTGTATAAACTGAAAGCCATCCGTCCCCCCACCTATGGCGATTATCGCCACGTCAGCAATGGAGAATGTCTCTAATGTTATACAGGGCCATTACCATACCATAGTCAAATAGTTATTTATTGGGGGGGAGGGGGGGGGGAGGGGTATGAAACTTGCTTTAACAGATACTGATTATTGAACTTCAGAATAGCTGGATCTCAAATCTAACATATATTCTCTGTAAATGTATGTAAATATGAATGACCTTGGTGACCCTAACTATTCCACAATTAGCTCCATCCATTATCCATATGTTAATGTTAGTGTGTTCAGTGGAGCTCACTTTCATTTCCTCTCTAATTTGTAAAGCCTTACCTAGAATCCCACTCACATAGGGTGTGGGGGACAATAATAGCCTTTTCCCAAGGTTCACATTAGGCCAAACCTGAAAATAAGTGACACCGGCTGCACATGCCACAATATTTATAGCAATAATAGCCATCTTGTCCGATATCACAGCGTGTAGGGTCCTAAAATGTATCAGAATGTCAATATAAAATATTATATGCTAAAACACAAATCAAGATTGAGTAAAAAGGATTATGTATGTAAAACAGTAGTACCGCAGTGTAATATTAAATTAGCAGCATTCCCCTCTGCATTATTACATTTGTGGAATTTTACCAATAATATTAAAGCTCCTTCATTACTTTAATGATAGAAATACAAGTTTTTGAAAGATCACAACGTTTTTTTCTTCTGTTTTCATTATTCTTTTGGAATATTGTTGAGATGCAGCAATTGCCGCAGATGTAGGTCTAGCAGGACATTGTCTTCCATCTGTACTCCACATCCTAGTCCTGATTCTCCATAACCGACATATCACCTATTTTATGGCAATCAACCTTTTGCCTCTGGCCTGACATCCCCCCTGTCGATTGCTCACCAGGACATGAAAATGTCAAATGTCCAAATACGCTGATACTTGACCTTTCATGAAGATGGATGGATGTTTTGAACATGTTGAGCTGTAGATGAACATATGGATAAGATAGGGGAAGACAATGGAATGATGAGAGTTCTAACTCAGAATGAAGAGTTGGGCTGCTGTCGGGGCCGTGTGTTCAGCTTTGATTATCTCATGAGCGGTAAGGTGATATCATTAATACCCACCCCTCCCACCCCTGGCCTTCTCAGTATTGTTTAACCTTGCTGACATTCACCCAAGGCATCACACGTACTGTTTTGACTCATTGACAAGTCTCACAATTTGCTCTGTGCTGTGGATGGCTGAGAAGACAGTCATGGCTCCCCCTTTAAATTATTGAGTTGCAGGTTTGTGTTACAACCTCAGCTCAGGGTTTGAAATGCTCACACTCCGGCTTAGAAAGGCCTCGGAAGCCTGCTGTGTGAAATCCATTGATCTGGACATTTAACATGCTGACACAATTGAATCCAGGAGGTTCGAGTTCCACCTTTCTTTTCAGGCTCTTGTCACGAGCGCCGGACCCTGATGAGGGGGCTTCCTTCCCCAGAGCACAGATGCCAGAGTGTGGGATTTACACTGGGTCTCTGCATCTGTACTCCCAGGGCTGCCAAAAATAATACACTGCCTAATTTCTTGATATCTCACAACGTTTAAAAGGCTTGCAGAAGCTGTGGAGCACATGTGGCTGGAGTTGTTAAATGCTCTTTGTTTCTGCCATTCAAAGGATTAGGAAAAAATGTTGTTCATCCTGATCATGGAGAAAATCTTCAGACAGTTGAAAGAGTTTTACATTCCGAGATTTGACCTATTCGGGATGATGTGGAGTAGAATTCAAGTTGGCAGTTATTCCTCCTGCAGTTATGTGCATGTTTGCCCGTCGGAGAGTTCCGCGCATCTCTACATCACCTATCCGTACGCTTGGTTTAATAGCTGTCTTCATTGTCAATGCTCAGTTGTCTAAGAACACATAATTGGGTGTATACAAAATGTTCTATAGCCCGCAATTCCGTTAATGCATCCTCAACTAACTTTGCCTACATGCAAAAGGCCCTTTACCACTCCAGAGTCTGTAGGGGGGGGGTTGCTTTTTTGGAATCTATGGCTATCCCCTACACACTTATTTTAATACACATAGATATTCATGAAAATATTAAGGAGCTATTTCAGCATTATATGCTATAGTGCTAAAATCGCTATTTGCTGATTTTAGCACTTCAGCGAATGTGCGTACCGGCGTGAAAGGTCTTAAACTGCGTTTTCTTCAGAACGCAGTCTTAAGTGCTGTCGGTGGGCGGTGACAGGGGGCGTTAATGCTGCATTTTGTGGGCGTTAACTCCTTTGGGAGGGGGCGCGGTCTGGACAATGGAGGTGTGTCCGGACTGTTAGTGGGGCGGTCTGCAGCGGATGCGTGATGTCACACGAGGCCCCTGTGACCCAAAAGATGGCTGACCATCGACTGCTTTCACAGTTAGGCTACGTTGGCAGGGGGCAACCGTAATCATGCGACTGCTTCGTTGCTGAGTGAAGCGCTTGCATGTTAGAGGGAGGAAGGGGGGGCAGGACACGGCATGCGGGGGGACACTTGTCCTGTGCTGAGCATCCCCCCGCTCAACACAGAGGACTAACGACTTTGTTGTTGTGCCATTTTTCACACAACTACAACCCATGCTGAATCAGGCCCAAAGTTTGTCCCAAATGCTTATTGATCTTTTGTTGACAAATAAAATTAACTCCTGTATGTATTGAAGCTTTTCCCCTTTTGCCTAATTCTGCTCAAATAACACCGCATATGTCTGGATGTATGCCGGTTGCCTCCAGTGAGGATGGTTGTTATAAATGCAGTGAGTTGCTCCAAGTGGATTAGGACCCTCTGGTTGTTGCAGCCATTGATTGCCTCTCCCAAACTGGGGGGAGACGCAGGGAGGGTCTGGTGTCTGATTCCTCCATTAGGACCAAATCAATACACAAAATGAGAAGAGGGAATAAAAGGAGCGGGAAGGGGGTAGGGACAGGACCTATCAAAGCCAAATAACTGCAGATTACAGAGCAAATGAAATTACCATCTTGGGAGCCACAACACAGAACTTTAACCCCTTTACTTGGCCAATTAGTGGACAAGGAATTAACCACACAGCTGCCTCGAAAATCCGCTACAGCTTTAGGAAGTTTTCAGTGCTGGTGGGTTAATTGGCCCAGGGTCCCAGCTTGGAGATGTGTTGCTGTTAGTATGAATTCTGGGGACAGTGTGATAGATTTGTGGCAGCTGGGTAGTGGGTCGCAGCCTGATGTGAGCCTGGGCAATGCAACAGACATGAACAACACACACTGCAAATGCACACTTCAAATACAACAAAACACACACACTACATAAACAATCTTCCTCTTATATGCTATACTGTGCTGATTTTTCTCAGGACATACCCAGCATTGTGTTATTAATCGTACTGCGCATTATTTATAATACCATGCAGCAACCCAGCCCCACCCCCCCCCAATCTGCCATCCCCTCCGCCACAAGGGTTCCGCAGCGCCCAATTACAGAGTACATAAACAAATAACAATATAGCACAAGTACAGGGTAAATAAACATAGCTACATCAATCTTCTATATCTTTGATTAATGAAGACTAGAGTAACTATAGTTAATAATTAGCAGCGATTAGAGGGATAAAGATTTTAGGATGCAGCTTATATTTTCTCTATAGTAATACTATTATAGCACCTTCTCATCTGCGCTGAGTGGCGTGGACCCCATTCTGAAGGATGCAGGCTGTCTGCAGTAAGTAAAGTATCATGTTCATTTAACACCGCTAATTACTGAACATTTAACACTTTGTTTTCCTTGTGCTGGAAATGCATCCAGACAACACATAGCTGACCTCCGACCTCTCCTGTGACCCCACGGAGGTCAGATAACTCATTGTCAGCATTTGTTGTGGGTCTGCATTTTGGACACCTGTCTCCATGCGATGCACATGACCCAGCAACACGGACCTGTCTTGTCTGTGAATAACATGTTTAATGTCAGACATCTGTTGGTCACTAGCGGTACCTAATTCGGTGTCAAAAGAACAGAGGTCAATGGCATCTTCAGCCCTTAAGAAAAATTGTTTTCAAACTCTACACCACTTAAACGCTGACTCTCTCCCAAATATGTTGGCAAACATTTCTTCCTTCCGGAAATAGTAGCTTCTGATTTCCACATTACACGGATTCCAGATAATTCTTTGTATACAAACATAGAGAGGCCACCTGCAGTGGCATCATACTCTCCACTTCCGCTTGCCCCCATTTCTAATTGCCTGATTGATCCTTTAGAGTCCATAAACATAAACACCAGCAGCGTGGTTCCACATCGGTCGCCAGGCTGCCTCTCAGCACTGGTGCTCGAATTATCCACTCACCACCAATCCCATACAAACTGAACCACTACCCCCCCATCCCACCTGAACGGAGCCACTACCTGGTTCTTCCACAGCAAAACTCAAATACCCCATATGGCCTTCACTCTTGAGCTTCCCCATATAAGCATTGCATCCTTAATGTCCACCCCATCCTCAGTTTACAGAATTTCTCCACATCCTCCAGCGCATGTCCTATATCTTTATCTGTTGCATGTCCCCAAGATTATAGTCCCATGTTGCTTATCTTGCCCACTGTAATGTAGTGGGCCAAAGATGACTGCCTCACCTGGTATCTCGTGAGTGGTATGAACAATCTGTGGATGGGATTAGTCTATTTGCGGGTTGTATGAACAATCAGTGGGGGGAATGAGGGTATTTGTGGGTAGAATGAACAGTCGGTGGATGGCATGAGGCTATTCGTGGGTAGTATGAACAGTCAGTGGATGACATGAGGCTATTCGTGGGTAGTATGAACAGTCAGTGGATGACATGAGGCTATTCGTGGGTAGAATGAACAATCAGTGGATGGCATGAGGCTATTCGTGGGTAGAATGAACAGTCGGTGGATGGCATGAGGCTTTATTTAATATTTTATATTCTACATATCTATATATAGAAATGTGAAAGCCCTCACTGACTGACTGACTGACTGACTGACTGACTGATCACTAATTCTCTTACTTCCCGATACGTTAGGAAACTGAAATTTAACATAGGTATTCTTCAGGTGGGAAGTAGGCAAACAACATAATTCGAATTTTAATAAACCTCCTCTAAGGAGATGAAAAGGGGGTTGACATAATGACGTCATTACTGATGCGTGGCTTACGTTGCGTGAACGATAACGCCCATGCGGACAATTGGATCAAAATTTGGATTGCTCCTCCAGTGAGTAGAATTTAATAAACTACAAAAATGGTCCTGTCACTTTTTACCGTATCTGCTACGGGTGCTCCTCGGGTAACACCAAGAACCATGGATTAATATTTACTTACATTTAGACGTCTAAAATTTACATCTCTATAGATTTACCCAAATTTTGTTGCAATTACAACCGTGAAAATCAGAAACTCCCGTGCGAAGAATATGTAGAACAGCTAGTTTTATATTTATTTTATATTCTATAGTTTCCCCAATGTGCATCAGAGTTGTTAATGTGATATAACAACCAACCTATACCTTACACATGTTGATGTTAGTTCATATTAGAGTATAGCAGGCTGATTAAGCCTGGCTGATTGATCCAGGGTGTAGGACTCGAAGGGAGTAGGATCAAAGGGAGCAGATATGTAATTTTAATATCAAAGCCTGGACTTAGCCTGGACTTAAACTGGACGAAAAACTGAAAGAAAACCTCAAACAACACAAACAACAACAGATGAACTACTTATCAATATCAACTGTATTTGCAAATTTATCACCCTCCAACTTTCACTCTGTGAACACTATGCAACCCATTTGCAGAAAAGAACATACAGTATGTAAGATCAAGTTTCCATCCATAATCAGGATCACAAAGATCTTCTTTGGGACAATTGTGAGTTCATCTTCTCATCTACAAACACTTAAAAAATCAAACAGAATTACCATTGCTTCTTAACCCTCTCACAATCCTTTCATTTCTTACAGCCCAAATACATTTCTGCACCCATTTTATCTACGCTTTTGACTCATTTCATACTAAATCTACACCCATTGAGCCTACACTGCTTTTCTCACCTGTATTTCTGCAATTCTTCTGCTTTGATTCCCTTACAGTCTCCTCTCCTACTTCCACTTTCCCTCAACCTATTTACCTACTTAACACTATGTCAAGGCTTTCTTATACTCCCCACATCACTCAGTGTCTACCAAATAATGTATCTTTATCCTTCCACCCTAGTCTCCTACACCTCCTCCTCTGTCTCCCCTCCATCCCTCTGTTTCCTTCCCCCTCCTTTACTGTTACCCCACTTTCATTTACCTCTGCCCCATGGTCCTGCTACCCCACAACTCAGCCCTGCTCCCTCTCTCCCTTCCCTGTCACCTCCCCACACCCCCATCCACATCACACTGACCTCCCTCCCTGCCCACCTCCTGCAGTTTCCCCTCCTAGCTCAGGCACCCGTACCATCACTACTCTCTCATCATCCCTGCCCTCAAAGTTAATCTCACCTCGTCGCTACAGCAACCCTGAAAATCTCATTCACATCTCTCCCACAAACTCATACCCCCTATCCTGTGCCCTCTGGAATGCCAGATCTGTTTGTAACAAACTGGTCCCCACTCATGACCTTTTCATTTCCAATTCCCTACACCTACTAGCCATTACTGAAACTTGGATTACACCGTCTGACACTACTTCTCCTGCTGCTCTCTCTGCTGGAGGCCTCACATTCACACACACACCCCGAGCTGGGGGTCGCCATGGGGGTGGTGTTGGGGTCCTTTTACCTTCTAGTTACTCCTACCAACTCATACCACCCGAACCATCCCTTACATTCTCTACATTTGAGGTCCATGCCATACGCCTCTTCCAACCAGTCCATCTTAGAGTAGCTGTCATTTACCGCCCTCCTGGCACTGCTTCCAAATTCATCGACAACTTTGCCTCCTGGCTTCCTCACTTCCTCTCTTCTGACATTCCCTCCATTATCATAGGCGATTTCAACATCCCTATTGACATCCCCACACAATCCCCTGCTTCTAAACTCCTTAACCTCACCTCTTCACTTGGTCTCTCCCAGTGGACCTCCTCACCCTCCCATGTCAATGGGAGCTCACTGGATCTGGTCTTCACTCACCGCTGTGATATTTCTGATTTTTCCAACTCCCCATTTCCCCTCTCTGACCTCCACCTGCTCTCCTTTAACCTATCTCTCTCGACTTCCCCATCTCTACCTCCTAAGGCTACCATCACTAAGCGTAACATTGAAGCTATTGACACCACATTCCTTTCCTCCCTGTTTGACTCACTTCTCTCTCCTATTCTCTCTCTCTCATGCCCTGAACAAGCCACTTGCACATACAATGCATCCCTTACTTCTGCTCTTGACTCTGTTGCTCCACCAACCACTATTCACCCTCGCAAATTAACACCTCAACCCTGGCACACCAAATGCACCAGATATCTGCAAAAATGCTCACGTACTGCTGAGCGACACTGGAGGAAATCGCGCTCTAAGGCAGACTTCCTCCATTTCAAACTTATGCTCTCATTGTCACAACTGAGGGCCTGAGCTGACAGGAGGCAGCCTCAGTTGTAGGGGCTGAGGTATAGTGGAACCTGGGAGGTTGTATCAGACCCCTAGACATGTAAGTAACATGTAACAGAATTGCCCGAAGGCGTGACCACGACAACCAGGATAAAAGTCAATGATGTTTATTTATGACAAAACTCCGTAACACAGCAGTAGTAAAAAGAAAACATAAAAATCAGCAGAGAATAAATACAGTTCCTGGGTACTACAGGGTGGCAAGGGCCACAGGGCTCTGGTAGTGTGAGATAGTTCTTATAATCTTCTAGGTGGAAAGTCCTTACCAGGCCCGACTGTAGCAATGGAAATAGCCCAGGATCGTACCAGCTGGTGTTCCAGGAAAAGCTGGGCTGCTGTGGGTAAAACGGCTGCTGTGGGTACTGGCTGGAACCAGACTGATGTTGACACGGAGTGAATACTGGCTGGAACCAGTTAAATAATAAATGTAACTTGAGAGCGATGAAATATGGAATGAAGTTTGGAGATTGAGAGCGGTGAAATTATAATGCCGGTGATAAATGATAATATGTAGAAAAGGGTACCGGCACTTTAAGAAGAGCTGACCTCTGCTGGAAGCTGGATGCTGAAAGCAGGTGGTTCTGTAGCTGGAAGCAGATGAATCCAATGAGGATAGGAGAGTCAGGCTACACCGCAGGTGGAATGCTGGTGCGGGTCTCTTTAGTGGAGGTTTGGAGATAGGAACTGGAACCTGGAAAACAACCACAGGAGAGAGACAAACTGGAACTAGGTTTGACAACCAAAGCACTGACGCCTTCCTTGCTCAGGCACAGCATATTTATACCTGCAGCAAGGAAGGGGTTGGCTAGGCAATTATGCAGATTAACAATACAGGCAGCAGATTGGTGGAAATGATCAGATGACAAAATCCAAGATGGCTGCGCCCATGCAGACACTTGGAGGGAAGTTTGGTTTGTAATCCATGTGAGAATTGAAACAGCAATGGCGGCGCCGGCCACAGGAGACAGGAGACGCCAGACTGATGATTGCACATCTAAACCACGCGGGCACAGCGGAGGCCGCGGCTGACGTAATCGCCACTCTGACACTCTGCATGCAGGAACTCAGGGACAGCGGTGGAGGCCGCGGGGAACGCCATTCCAGATGTAACATGGCGCCGCGGTGACCGCGTCTCAGAGTGACAGGAGAGGAGGCAGGAATGTGGACATCAGTGTAACGGATGGGATCCGGTCCTGGAACGCTGAGCCAGCCTCAGGAGGCATCTGAAGGGTAAGTAATGGCGTCCAGATACCCGGATCGTGACAGCACCCCCCCCTTTAGGAGTGGCCCCAGGACACTTCTTTGGCTTTTGAGGAAACTTGGAATGGAATCTCCGGACCAAGGCAGGAGCATGGACATCAGAAGCATTGGTCCATGAGCGTTCCTCAGGGCCGTAACCCTTCCAGTCAATAAGATACTGTAGTTGACCGTAACGGTGACGTGAGTCCAGGATCTTGGCCACTTCATACTCAACGCCTCGTTGAGTTTGGACTTTCGGAGTTGGAGGAAGTGAGGAATGAAACCGATTCAGGATCAGCGGTTTCAACAGGGAAACATGGAATGTCCTGGGTATTTTTAAGAAGGGAGGCAACTGGAGTCTGTAAGCAACAGGATTGATGACTTGTTCAATTTTAAAAGGACCGATGTAGCGAGGTGCAAACTTCATACTGGGAACTCTTAACCTCAAATTCTTCGTGGATAACCATACCCGATCACCCACCTTGAGAGCAGGAACTGCTCTACGCTTCTTATCCGCAAACTTCTTGTACCTGAACGATGCCTTGAGCAGAGCTGATCGTACGCTCTTCCAGTTATTTGCAAACTGATGCAAGGTGATATCCACTGCTGGAACAGAAGTTGCTGGAAGCGGTTGGAACTCAGGGACTTTAGGGTGGAATCCAAAGTTAGTGAAGAATGGTGTTGAAGAAGATGAGGAATGATACTGGTTGTTATGACAGAACTCGGCCCAGGGAAGTAATTGAACCCAGTCATCTTGAGAGGAAGACACATAGATGCGGAGGAAGGCCTCCAAGTCCTGATTCACCCTCTCAGTTTGACCATTGGTCTGAGGATGGTAAGCCGTGGAAAACTTTAGTTTGACTTGGAGGACTTGACATAAACTTCGCCAGAATTTGGCTGTGAATTGAACTCCTCGATCTGAGATAATTTCTTCAGGAAGACCGTGGAGTCGGAAGATCTCTTGTATGAATACTTGAGCCAACTTGGAAGCTGACGGAAGACCGGTGAGAGGAATGAAGTGCGCCATCTTGGTGAACCGGTCAACTACCACCCAGATGGTATTGAACTTGTTGCACATGGGTAAGTCTGTAATGAAATCCATCGACAAATGGGTCCATGGTCGACGGGGAACGGATAGAGGAACCAGTTGCCCCGCAGGCGACTGGCGGGATACCTTATGTTGGGCACACTTTGGGCAAGATGCAATAAACTCCATGACGTCCTTTTTCAGAGTTGGCCACCAATAGGACCTAGAGATAAACTCCAGGGTTTTTTGGATACCTGTATGTCCGGCAAAACGGGAAGCATGGGCCCAATGCATGAGCTTCTTCCTTAGCATCGGCTTCACAAAACTTTTCCCTGGTGGGGGCGTAGAGTCCATCCCTACCGTGGAGAATGCCAACAGATTTATAATAGGATGCTTGTCTGAAGACTCTGACTCATTTTCTTGCTCCCATGAGCGGGAAAGGGCATCGGCCTTGCGATTCTGAGAGCCCGGACAGAACTGGAGTTTAAAGTCGAACCTGGAAAAGAAAAGTGCCCATCTGGCCTGACGAGGGTTGAGACATTGTGCGCCTTTCAGATATAAAAGGTTCTTGTGGTCTGTAAGTATGGTGATTGAATGAGAAGCTCCCTCCAACAGATACCTCCACTCTTCTAGAGCGAGCTTGATGGCTAGCAACTCCTGGTCGCCAATGGCATAGTTGCGCTCAGCTGGGGAGAACTTCCGGGAGAAGAAACTGCAAGGGTGTAAATGGCCATCTTTAGCCCTCTGAGATAACACCGCTCCTACTCCAACGGAGGAGGCATCCACCTCTAAGATGAAAGGAGAGTCGATGTCAGGCTGTTTCAGAACAGGCGCAGAGATGAATCTTTGTTTTAAAAGATGAAATGCTTGCATGGCTTCTTCAGACCACTTGGACGGGTTAGCACCCTTCTTAGTGAAAGCAGTAATAGGCGCCACAATGGTGGAAAAGTCTCGTATAAACTTTCGGTAATAGTTGGCGAACCCCAAGAACCTCTGGACCCCTTTGAGGGTTAAGGGTACCGGCCAATTTTGGATTGCTTGTAGTTTCTCAGGATCCATCTCTAGTCCGGAACCGGACACAATGTACCCTAGAAACGGAATGGACTTGACTTCAAAGACGCATTTCTCTAATTTGCAATAGAGATGATTGACACGGAGACGGGACAGAACCTCTTTAACCCAAAAACGATGTTCCTCTAAATCGTTGGCAAAAATGAGGATATCGTCTAGATAGACCACGACATGACGGTATAGAATGTCTCTGAAGATCTCATTGACAAAATGCTGGAAGACAGCTGGAGCATTGCTCAATCCGAAGGGCATGACGAGGTACTCATAATGTCCGTCACGGGTGTTAAAGGCGGTCTTCCACTCGTCACCCTCACGGATCCGGATGAGATTGTACGCACCTCTCAAGTCCAGCTTTGTGAAGATGGTAGCTCCGCTAACTCTATCAAAGAGCTCAGTAATCAGGGGTAAAGGATAGCGGTTCTTGATGGTAATGTCGTTCAAACCTCTATAGTCGATGCACGGCCGCAGACCACCATCTTTCTTCTTTACAAAAAAGAAGCCTGCGCCGGCTGGAGAAGAAGAAGGTCGAATGAACCCCTTTGCTAGGTTCTCTTTAATGTATTCCTCCATAGAATGCGTCTCAGGCAGAGACAACGGATAAGTTCGGCCTCGAGGTGGAACCTTCCCTGGAACGAGATCAATCGGGCAGTCCCATTCTCTATGAGGAGGAAGGATATCAGCAGAAGCTTTACTGAACACATCCGTGAAATCTTGATATGGAGGAGGTGGAACATCAGACGACCTGGGGGAGGAAGAACAGACAGGCAATACTTTAAACAAACATGTCTCAGCACAGGAGGAACCCCATGCCAGAATTTGCGTAGTCGTCCAATCAATTGTAGGATTGTGAAGACGGAGCCATGGAAGGCCCAGGACCACAGGATGTGTGGCTCTTGGAATCACTAAAAAAGAAATAAGTTCGGAATGAAGAACTCCCACTCTCAGACGAACTGGTAGAGTCCTTAGAGAAATAACTGTATCAAAAATCTTGCTGCCATCCACGGCAGTTAAGGAGATGGATGAAGGAAGTCTTTCGGTGGGTAGGGACCACCGTTTAACATAGGCTTCGGTAATAAAGTTCCCAGCTGCTCCGGAATCAAGGAGGGCAATGACGTTCCGATAACGTTGAGCAACTTGAAGCGAGACTGGGAGATTACAATCATGAGGAGATGGAGAGGAGATCATTACTCCTAGCCGGCCCTCTCCTGGGCGAGCTAGGGTTTGGAGTTTTCCCGGACGTTCGGGACAGGCATTGATGGTGTGAGACGGAGCTGCACAGTAAAGACAAAGAGACTCAAAGAGACGTCTTCGGCGCTCAGCAGGAGCTAAACGGGAACGGCCAATTTGCATGGGCTCATCCCTAGATGGTGACAGTTGGCGAGGAGGAGGAGCAGAAGACTCTGGAGCAGACGATCCTCCACGCTCAGTTGCTCTCTCTCTGAAACGCAAACCAACCCCCGTGCAGAGTGAGACTAGCTCATCCAACCCGGAAGGCAAGTCTCTGATAGCTAACTCATCCCTAATACGCTCAGATAAGCCATGCCAGAATGCAGCATACAGGGCCTCGTCGTTCCATGCCAGCTCGGATGCCAGGATCCGGAACTGCATAAGACACTGTCCCACAGCACGTGATCCCTGGCGCAAACGGAGAATCCCAGATGAAGCCGAAGCTACCCGGCCTGGCTCGTCGAAGATACGCCTGAATGTTGACACGAATGCAGTGTAGGAGGATAGCAGGGTGTCAGACCTCTCCCATAACGGTGATGCCCAATCAAGGGCCGAGCCACTGAGAAGAGAGATAATGTAGGCAATTTTTGTACGGTCACTGGGAAAATTGCCAGGTTGTAGCCCAAACTGAATCTCACACTGGTTGAGAAATCCCCTGCAGAATCTTGGAGATCCGTCAAATTTTGCTGGCGTTGGAAGATGAAGACGTGGAGCAGAAATGGGTAAGGTGGGTGGGGTTATAGCTGGAGTCACTGTGGTTGACGCACCGGACGCGTCTGATCCACGGAGGGTTGTCTGAATCCCATCCAGCCGAGTAGAGAGATCCTGGAGACAGCGGATGATGTGGCCCTGTGCAGCCTCCTGATGTTCAAGTCGGGCTGCCAGTTCTTGCATCGGCCTGGCCGCTTGATCCTGGTCTCCGGCTGGATTCATATGGTCAGTGCTTACTGTCACAACTGAGGGCCTGAGCTGACAGGAGGCAGCCTCAGTTGTAGGGGCTGAGGTATAGTGGAACCTGGGAGGTTGTATCAGACCCCTAGACATGTAAGTAACATGTAACAGAATTGCCCGAAGGCGTGACCACGACAACCAGGATAAAAGTCAATGATGTTTATTTATGACAAAACTCCGTAACACAGCAGTAGTAAAAAGAAAACATAAAAATCAGCAGAGAATAAATACAGTTCCTGGGTACTACAGGGTGGCAAGGGCCACAGGGCTCTGGTAGTGTGAGATAGTTCTTATAATCTTCTAGGTGGAAAGTCCTTACCAGGCCCGACTGTAGCAATGGAAATAGCCCAGGATCGTACCAGCTGGTGTTCCAGGAAAAGCTGGGCTGCTGTGGGTAAAACGGCTGCTGTGGGTACTGGCTGGAACCAGACTGATGTTGACACGGAGTGAATACTGGCTGGAACCAGTTAAATAATAAATGTAACTTGAGAGCGATGAAATATGGAATGAAGTTTGGAGATTGAGAGCGGTGAAATTATAATGCCGGTGATAAATGATAATATGTAGAAAAGGGTACCGGCACTTTAAGAAGAGCTGACCTCTGCTGGAAGCTGGATGCTGAAAGCAGGTGGTTCTGTAGCTGGAAGCAGATGAATCCAATGAGGATAGGAGAGTCAGGCTACACCGCAGGTGGAATGCTGGTGCGGGTCTCTTTAGTGGAGGTTTGGAGATAGGAACTGGAACCTGGAAAACAACCACAGGAGAGAGACAAACTGGAACTAGGTTTGACAACCAAAGCACTGACGCCTTCCTTGCTCAGGCACAGCATATTTATACCTGCAGCAAGGAAGGGGTTGGCTAGGCAATTATGCAGATTAACAATACAGGCAGCAGATTGGTGGAAATGATCAGATGACAAAATCCAAGATGGCTGCGCCCATGCAGACACTTGGAGGAAAGTTTGGTTTGTAATCCATGTGAGAATTGAAACAGCAATGGCGGCGCCGGCCACAGGAGACAGGAGACGCCAGACTGATGATTGCACATCTAAACCACGCGGGCACAGCGGAGGCCACGGCTGACGTAATCGCCACTCTGACACTCTGCATGCAGGAACTCAGGGACAGCGGTGGAGGCCGCGGGGAACGCCATTCCAGATGTAACATGGCGCCGCGGTGACCGCGTCTCAGAGTGACAGGAGAGGAGGCAGGAATGTGGACATCAGTGTAACGGATGGGATCCGGTCCTGGAACGCTGAGCCAGCCTCAGGAGGCATCTGAAGGGTAAGTAATGGCGTCCAGATACCCGGATCGTGACACTCATCCTTCAGTGCTGCCCTTTCTCTTGCTAAACAGTCATACTTCAAGAACCTCATCTCCTCCCAGTCTTCCAACCCCCGGCGCCTCTTTGCCACTCTCAACTCACTCCTCTGTCCACCTCCACCTCGTCTCCCTTCCTCACTCTCTGCTCTTGACTTTGCCACTTACTTCACATCCAAAATTGACTCCATACGTCAGGACATCACATCACACCAGACCATCAGTAACCAGCTTTCTCCCATCCCTTACCAACCCTCCCCATCCCTCGCATCTACTCTGACATCTTTCTCCCATGCATCTGGAGAGGAAGTCATGGCCCTCATTCGTTCCTGTCCCCTCACTACCTCCCCACTTGACCCTATCCCCTCCCGCCTCCTCCGCTACCTCTCTCCTTCTGCTTGTTCCCACCTTTCCCACCTTCTCAATCTATCCCTCTCATCAGGCACTGTCCCCTCTGCCTTCAAGCATGCACTCATCTCTCCTATTCTTAAAAAACCTACCCTTGATCCAAACACTCTCTCCAACTACCGACCCATCTCTCTCCTCCCTTTTGCCTCCAAACTCCTTGAGCGTATTGTCTACAACCGCCTTACTTCCTTTCTTTCCTCACACTCACTGCTTGACCCATTCCAGTCTGGCTTCCGTCCTCTCCACTCCACTGAAACTGCCCTTACAAAAGTATGCAATGACCTCCATGCTGCTAAATCTAAGGGACACTACTCTATACTTATTCTACTTGATCTCTATGCTGCTTTTGACACTGTGGACCATCCTCTCCTACTGCAAATTCTTCACTCCATTGGTCTGCGTGACACTGCCCTCTCTTGGCTGTCCTCCTACCTTTCTGACCGTTCTTTCTCTGTCTCCTCTCATGACTCCCCCTCCCCCTCACTTCCACTAACTGTAGGGGTACCCCAAGGTTCTGTCCTTGGTCCTCTTCTCTTCTCTCTCTATACGTCCTCACTAGGTAAGCTCATTAGTTCATTTGGTTTCCAATATCATCTCTATGCTGATGACACCCAAATCTATCTTTCCTCTCCAGACCCCTCCCGCATAACCTCACCTCCTACAATCTCATTATCTATTGATGGCACAACTATCTCCTCTAACCCCCAAGTGCGCTGTCTTGGAGTAATCATTGACTCCTCCCTCTCCTTCAAACCACACATTCAGCACCTCTCACAAACCTGCCATTTTCATCTAAAAAATATTTCCAGGATCAGACCCTTTCTGACCCAGGATGCTACTAAGACTCTTATCCACTCACTGGTCATCTCCAGACTGGACTCCTGTAATCTCCTGCTGACTGGCATTCCTGACAAATACCTCTCTCCACTCCAATCTATCCTCAATGCTGCTGCCCGACTCATCTTCCTCACCAAACGCACTACGTCCACCTCTCCTCTCTTACTAGACCTTCACTGGCTCCCCTTCCCTTTCAGAATCCATTTCAAGCTTCTCACACTCGCTCACAAAGCCCTCGCCCACTCCTCTCCCATCTACATCTCTGACCTTATCTCCCTTTACACTCCCACCCGTCCTCTTCGCTCTGCTAATGTGCTGCACCACTTCTCTGGAATTCCCTACCTCTCCCCCTCAGACTCTCCACCTCTCTACAAAACTTCAAACGGGCTCTCAAGACCCACTTCTTCACCAAACCCAGCCAAATCTCATCCTAACCCTCTGTTCTACGCTCTCTATGTACCCCATATGTGTCACCCCTGTCTGTCTACCCCTCCCCTTTAGAATGTAAGCTCTCACGAGCAGGGCCCTCTTCCCAAATCCAGCAGTCTTCTGCTACCTGATACTTATTCCAGTGTCATCTGCTGATGTAACTATGTTTATTTACCCTGTACTTGTCCTATACTGTCATCAACTGTAAGTTGTTGTTTTCCTGTTTGATTATTTGTTTATGTACCCTGTAATTGGGCGCTGCGGAACCTTTGTGGCGCCATATAAATAAAGGATAATAATAATAATAACCAGCTCCTAACTGTCATTTTTCAAACACAGCCTGCAACATGACAGTTGGGAGCTGATTGGCTGGTACTTTTTCTCTGTCCACATTATCTTTCTCCACGGCTTAGTACATTGACCCCCAAGTCTTGGAGACATTCTGACGTCCTTCCCAGGGTTTTGGCTGTTTGATCACTTGGTCTCATTTCTAAGATGAGTGCATAGCTTGTGTGTTCCATTCGTTCCGTAAGTTCTCACCAATTTTCATGGTCGACCTTCAAACAGATCTGCCAATGATTCCTGTATCAGCAAGCATTATTACGCTTCTAATCTTTATCAATTTCATATAAAAAATCTGTCACTTGTTTTGGGATCACAGGCGTAGACTGATCTATACAGAATGATCATTATTAAATATCCATCTGCATTTTCGTATCTCGCAAATGGCACCTCTACCTACTGCGGATCAAAATGGCGGTTAATGCCGCACCCGAATGTCAAGGAGACGGCACATCCCTCTATGGAACAAGCTCAGGTTAAATAGACTGACCAGCCTGCAAGTGATTAGTAATAAAATTTTAACAGGCGGCCCTATGTGCGTCTCTCTGTCAGTTTTATGTGGCCATTTACTGCCAGAGATATGGGAAGGTCTTAAATCTCCTCTGACCGAAGGGGTCTGCACATAGCTGAGTCCACTGTGTCAGTGGCAGTCTCCCCCCTGGAGGAGAAAGACATTATGGTGGTAGAGTGAGAGGTAACTGAGGAGATGAGGAGGGCGACAAGAGGGGAACTTTAATAGATAAGGGAGAAAGTGCAGAAACGGGAGAAATCTGGTTTAAAAAAATAAGTCACACAACAGATATAGGGCCTAATTCAGACCTGATCACAAAAGCAAAATCTTTCTCTAATGGACAAAAAACCATGGCCCTCATTCCGAGTTGTTCGCTCGCAAGCTGCTTTTAGCAGCATTGCACACGCTAAGCCGCCGCCTACTGGGAGTGAATCTTAGCATCTTAAAATTGCGAACGAAAGATTCGCAATATTGCGATAAGACATCTCTGTGCAGTTTCTGAGTAGCTCGAGACTTACTCTGCCAGTGCGATCAGTTCAGTGCTTGTCGTTCCTGGTTTGACGTCACAAACACACCCAGCGTTCGCCCAGACACTCCTCCGTTTCTCCAGCCACTCCCGCGTTTTTCCCAGAAACGGTAGCGTTTTTTCCCACACGCCCCTAAAACGGCCTGTTTCCGCCCAGAAACACCCACTTCCTGTCAATCACATTACGATCACCAGAACGATGAAAAAAACGTGAGTAATATTCCTAACTGCTTAGCAAATTTACTTGGCGCAGTCGCAGTGCGAACATTGCGCATTAAGCGGAAAATCGCTGCGATGCGAAGAAAATTACCGAGCGAACAACTCGGAATGACCACCCATGTGCACTGCAGGGGGGGGCAGATATAACATGTGCAGAGAGAGTTACATTTGGGTGGGTTATATTGTTTCTGTGCAGAGTAAATACTGGCTGCTTTATTTTTACACTGCAATTTAGATTTCAGTTTGAACACACCCCACTCAAATCTAACTCTCTCTGCACATGTTATATCTGCCCCCCCTGCACTGCACATGGGTGGTTATTCCGAGTTGTTCGCTCGGTAATTTTCTTCGCATTGCAGCGATTTTCCGCTAATTGCGCATGCGCAATGTTCGCACTGCGACTGCGCCAAGTAAATTTGCTATGAAGATTGGTATTTTACTCACGGCATTACAAGGTTTTTTCTTCGTTCTGGAGATCGGAGTGTGATTGACAGGAAGTGGGTGTTTGTGGGCGGAAACTGGCCGTTTTATGGGAGTGTTTGAAAAAACGCTGCCGTTTCTGGGAAAAACGCGGGAGTGGCTGGAGAAACGGAGGAGTGTCTGGGCGAACGCTGGGTGTGTTTGTGACGTCAAACCAGGAACGACAAGCACTGAACTGATCGCACTGGAAGAGTAAGTCTCGAGCTACTCAGAAACTGCACAGAGAAGTCTTTTCGCAATATTGCGAATCTTTCGTTCGCAATTTTGATAAGCTAAGATTCACTCCCAGAGGGCGGCGACTTAGTGTGTGCAATGCTGCTAAAAGCAGCTTGCGAGCGAACAACTCGGAATGACCACCATGGTTTTTTGGGGCTCATTCCGAGTTGATCGCTAGTGAAACATTTTCGCAGCGATTAAGTGAAAAAGCGGCACTTCTGCGCATGCGTATGAGGCGCAATGCGCACGCGCAACATACTTTCACAACGGCCGATGTAATTTTACACAAGGTCTAGCGACACATTTCAGTCGCACTGGCTGCCTCAGAGTGATTGACAGGAAGAGGGCGTTTCTGGGTGTCAACTGACTGTTTTCGGGGAGTGTTCAAAAAAACGCAGGCGTGGCTGGCCAAACGCAGGGCGTGTTTGTGACGTCAAATCCGAAACTGAACAGTCTGAAGTGATCGCAAGCTAGGAGTAGGTCTGGAGCTACTCTGAAACTGCACAAATTATTTTTGTAGCCGCTCTGCGATAAAAACATTTGCACTTCTGCTAAGCTAAAATACACTCCCAGAGGGCGGCGGCTTAGCGTTTGCATGGCTGCTAAAAACAGCTAGCGAGCGATCAACACGGAATGACCCCCTTTGTCCATTAGAGGAAAATGTTGCTGTTGCGATCAGGTCTGAATTAGGCCTATAAAACGAAGCACAATGAGCTACTAATGGGGGTAATTCCAAGCTGATCGCAGCAGGAATTTTGTTAGCAGTTGGGCAAAACCATGTGCACTGCAGGGGAGGCAGATATAACATGTGCAGAAAGAGTTAGATTTGGGTGGGTTATTTTGTTTCTGTGCAGGGTACATACTGGCTGCTTTATTTTTACACTGCAAATTAGATTGCAGATTGAACACACCCCACCCAAATCTATCTCTCTCTGCACATGTTAAATATGCATCCACTGCAGTGCACATGGTTTTGCCCAACTGCTAACAAAATTCCTGCTGCGATCAACTTGGAATTACCCCCAATATGTGGCATTTAAGGTTGAATGGTAGAGAATAAAAATGACATTATTACAAAACGTGTATTGGGAGTAAAAAACATATTTCAGCCTTAGTCTTATAGCAACGAAAATACCTTTCTCTATCGTCCTAGTGGATGCTGGGGTTCCTGAAAGGACCATGGGGAATAGCGGCTCCGCAGGAGACAGGGCACAAAAGTAAAGCTTTCCGATCAGGTGGTGTGCACTGGCTCCTCCCCCTATGACCCTCCTCCAAGCCAGTTAGATTTTTGTGCCCGGCCGAGAAGGGTGCAATCTAGGTGGCTCTCCTAAAGAGCTGCTTAGAGAAAGTTTAGCTTAGGTTTTTTATTTTACAGTGAGTCCTGCTGGCAACAGGATCACTGCAACGAGGGACTTAGGGGAGAAGAAGTGAACTCACCTGCGTGCAGGATGGATTGGCTTCTTGGCTACTGGACATCAGCTCCAGAGGGACGATCACAGGTACAGCCTGGATGGTCACCGGAGCCTCGCCGCCGGCCCCCTTGCAGATGCTGACACATGAAGAGGTCCAGAATCGGCGGCAGAAGACTCCTCAGTCTTCTAAAGGTAGCGCACAGCACTGCAGCTGTGCGCCATTTTCCTCTCAGCACACTTCACACGGCAGTCACTGAGGGTGCAGGGCGCTGGGAGGGGAGCGCCCTGGGAGGCAAATGAAAACCTATTTGGCTAAAAAATACCTCACATATAGCCTCCGGGGCTATATGGAGATATTTAACCCCTGCCAGAATACACTAAAGAGCGGGAGACGAGCCCGCCGGAAAAGGGGCGGGGCCTATCTCCTCAGCACACAGCGCCATTTTCCTTACACAGCTCCGCTGGTCAGGACGGCTCCCAGGTCTCTCCCCTGCACTGCACTACAGAAACAGGGTAAAACAAGAGAGGGGGGGCAAAATAGTGGCAAAAATTATATTATAAAAGCAGCTATACAGGGAGCACTTATTATAAGGCTATCCCTGTCATATATAGCGCTTTTGGTGTGTGCTGGCAAACTCTCCCTCTGTCTCCCCAAAGGGCTAGTGGGGTCCTGTCTTCGTTAAGAGCATTCCCTGTGTGTCTGCTGTGTGTCGGTACGTGTGTGTCGACATGTATGAGGACGATATTGGTGTGGAGGCGGAGCAATTGCCTGTAATGGTGATGTCACTCTCTAGGGAGTCGACACCGGAATGGATGGCTTATTTAGGAAATTACGTGATAATGTCAACACGCTGCAAGGTCGGTTGACGACATGAGACGGCCGACAAACAATTAGTACCGGTCCAGACGTCTCAAAAACACCGTCAGGGGTTTTTAAAACGCCCGTTTACTTTAGTCGGTCGACACAGACACAGACAGGGACACTGAATCCAGTGTCGACGGTGAATAAACAAACGTATTCCTTATTAGGGCCACACGTTAAAGGCAATGAAGGAGGTGTTACATATTTCTGATACTACAAGTACCACAAAAGAGGGTATTATGTGGGATGTGAAAAAACTACCGTAGTTTTTCCTGAATCAGATAAATTAAATAAAGTGTGTGATGATGCGTGGGTTCCCCCCGATAGAAAATTATGGGCGGTATACCCTTTCCCGCCAGAAGTTAGGGCGCGTTGGGAAACACCCCTTAGGGTGGATAAGGCGCTCACACGCTTATCAAAACAAGTGGCGGTACCGTCTATAGATAGGGCCGTCCTCAAGGACCAGCTGACAGGAGGCTGGAAAATATCATAAAAAGTATATACACACATACTGGTGTTATACTGCGACCAGCGATCGCCTCAGCCTGGATGTGCAGAGCTGGGTGGCTTGGTCGGATTCCCTGACTAAAAATATTGATACCCTTGACAGGGACAGTATTTTATTGACTATAGAGCATTTAAAGGATGCATTTCTATATATGCGAGATGCACAGAGGGATATTTGCACTCTGGCATCAAGAGTAAATGCGATGTCCATATCTGCCAGAAGATGTTATGGACACGACAGTGGTCAGGTGATGCAGATTCCAAACGGCACAAAGGTGTATTGCCGTATAAAGGAAGAGGAGTTATTTGGGGTCGGTCCATCGGACCTGGTGGCCACGGCAACTGCTGGAAAATCCGCCGTTTTTACCCTAAGTCACATCTCTGCAGAAAAAGACACCGTCTTTTCAGCCTCAGTCCTTTCGTCCCTATAAGATCATATCTGCCCAGGGATAGAGGAAAGGGAAGAAGACTGCAGCAGGCAGCCCATTCCCAGGAACAGAAGCGTTCCACCGCTTCTGACAAGTTCTCAGCATGGCGCTGAGACCGTACAGGACCCCTGGATCCTACAAGTAGTATCCCAGGGGTACAGATTGGAATGTCGAGACGTTTCCCCTTCGCAGGCTCCTGAAGTCTGCTTTACCAAGGTCTCCCTCCGACAAGGAGGCAGTATGGGAAAAAAAAAAATTCACAAGCTGTATTCCAGCAGGTGATAATTAAATTACCCCTCCTACTACAAGAAAAGGGGTATTATTCCACACTATATTGTGGTACTGAAGCCAGAAGGCTAGGTGAGACTTATTCTAAAAAAATTTTTTTGAACACTTACAAAGGTTCAAATCAAGATGGAGTCACTCAGAGCAGTGATAACGAACCAGGAAGAAGGGGACTATATAGTGTCCCGGGACATCAGGGATGCTTACCTCTATGTCCCAAATTTGCCCTTCTCACTAAGGGTACCTCAGGTTCGTGGTGCAGAACTGTCACTATCAGTTTCAGACGCTGCCGTTTGGATTGTCCACGGCACCCCGGGTCTTTACCAAGGTAATGGCCGAAATAATGATTCTTCTTCGAAGAAAAGGCGTCTTAATTATCCCTTACTTGGACGATCTCCTGATAAGGGCATAGTCCAGGGAACAGTTGGAGGTCGGAGTAGCACTATCTCGGATACTGCTACAACAGCACGGGTGGATTCTAAATATTCCAAAATCGCAGCTGATCCCGACGACACGTCTGCTGTGCCTAGGGATGATTCTGGACACAGTCCAGAAAAAGGTGTTTCTCCCGGAAGAGAAAGCCAGGGAGTTATCCGAGCTAGTCAGGAACCTCCTAAAAACAGTGCATCATTGCACAAGGATCCTGGTAAAAATGGTGGCTTCCTACGAAGCAATTCCATTCGGCAGATTTCACGCAAGAACTTTTCAGTGGGATCTGCTGGACAAATGGTCCGGATCGCATCTTCAGATGCATCAGCGGATAACCCTATATCCAAGGACAAGGGTGTCTCTCCTGTGGTGGTTATAGAGTGCTCATCTTCTAGAGGGCCGCAGATTCGGCATTCAGGATTGGATGCTGGTGACCACGGAGCCCAGCCCGAGAGACTGGGGAGCAGTCACACAAGGAAAAAATTTCCAGGGAGTGTGATCAAGTCTGGAGACTTTTCTCCACATAAATATACTGGAGCTAAGGGTAAATTTATAATGCTCTAAGCTTTGCAAGACCTCTGCTTCAAGGTCAGCCGGTATTGATCCAGTGGGAAAAACATCACGGCAGTCGCCCACGTAAACAGACAGGGCGACACAAGAAGCAGGAGGGCAATGGCAAAAACTGCAAGAACTTTTCGCTGGGCGGAAAATCATGTGATAGCACTGTCAGCAGTGTTTCATCCCGGGAATGGAAACTGGGAAGCAGACTTCCTCAGCAGGCACGACCTCCACCCGGGAGAGTGGAAACTTCATCGGGAAGTTTTTTCCACATGATTGTAAACCGTTGGGAAATACCAAAGGTGGACATGATGGCGTCCCGTCTGAACAAAAAACGGGACAGGTATTGCGCCAGGTCAAGAGACCCTCAGGCAATAGCTGTGGACGTTCTGGTAACACCGTGGGTGTACCAGTCGGTGTATGTGTTCCCTCCTCTGCTTCTCATACCTAAGGTGCTGAGAATTATAAGACGTAGCGGAGTAAGAACTATACTCATGGCTCCGGATTGGCCAAGAAGGACTTGGTACCCGGAACTTCAAGAGATGCTTACAGAGGTCTTATGGCCTCTGCCGCTAAGAAGGGACTTGCTTCAGCAAGTACCATGTCTGTTCCAAGACTTACCGCAGCTGCGTTTGTCGGCATGGCGGTGGAAAGCCGGATCCTAAGGGAAAAAGGCATTCCGGAAGAGGCCATTCCTACCCTGGTCAAAGCCAGAAAGGAGGTGACCGCACAAC
The DNA here is from genome assembly GCF_028390025.1 of Pseudophryne corroboree. Lineage (NCBI taxonomy): Eukaryota > Metazoa > Chordata > Amphibia > Anura > Myobatrachidae > Pseudophryne > Pseudophryne corroboree. Next base: position 63,959,122 of record NC_086452.1, on the reverse strand, counting down.
ATTATCACCACATGTGGCGAAAATATGTTGCGTGGTGTGAGGCCAGGAAGGCCCCACAAAGAAAGTTCAACTCGGTCGTTTCCTGCATTTCCTGCAAACAGGAGTGTCTATGGGCCTCAAATTGGGGTCCATTAAGGTTCAAATTTCGGCCCTGTCGATTTTCTTCCAGAAAGAATTGGCTTCAGTTCCTGAAGTCCAGAAGTTTGTCAAGGGAGTATTGCATATACAACCCCCTTTTGTGCCTCCAGTGGCACTGTGGGATCTCAACGTAGTTCTGGGATTCCTCAAATCACATTGGTTTAAAACCAGTCAAATCTGTGGATTTGAAGCATCTCACATGAAAAGTGACCATGCTCTTGGCCCTGGCCTGGACCAGGCGAGTGTCAAATTGGTGGTTTTTTTCTCAAAAAAGCCCATATCTGTTTGTCCATTCGGACAGGGCAGAGCTGCGGACTCGTCCCCAGTTCTCTCCCTAAGGTGGTGTCAGTGTTTCACCTGAACCAGCTTATTGTGGTGCCTTGCACCTACTAGGGACTTGGAGGACTCCAAGTTGCTAGATGTTGTCAGGGCCCTGAAAATATGTTCCAGGACGGCTGGAGTCAGGAAAACTGACTTGCTGTTATCCTGTATGCACCCAACAAACTGGGTGCTCTTGCTTCTAAGCAGACTATTGCTAGTTGGATGTGTAATACAATTCAGCTTGCACATTCTGTGGCAGGCCTGCCACAGCCAAAATATGTAAATGCCCATTCCACAAGGAAGGTGGGCTCATCTTGGGCGGCTGCCCGAGGGGTCTCGGCTTTACAACTTTGCCGAGCAGCTACTTGGTCAGGGGCAAACACGTTTGCTAAATTCTACAAATTTGATACCCTGGCTAAGGAGGACCTGGAGTTCTCTCATTCGGTGCTGCAGAGTCATCCGCACTCTCCCGCCCGTTTGGGAGCTTTGGTATAATCCCCATGGTCCTTTCAGGAACCCCAGCATCCACTAGGACGATAGAGAAAATAAGAATTTACTTACCGATAATTCTATTTCTCGGAGTCCGTAGTGGATGCTGGGCGCCCATCCCAAGTGCGGATTATCTGCAATACTTGTACATAGTTACAAAAATCGGGTTATTATTGTTGTGAGCCATCTTTTCAGAGGCTCCGCTGTTATCATACTGTTAACTGGGTTTAGATCACAAGTTGTACGGTGTGATTGGTGTGGCTGGTATGAGTCTTACCCGGGATTCAAAATTCCTCCCTTATTGTGTACGCTCGTCCGGGCACAGTACCTAACTGGCTTGGAGGAGGGTCATAGGGGGAGGAGCCAGTGCACACCACCTGATCGGAAAGCTTTACTTTTGTGCCCTGTCTCCTGCGGAGCCGCTATTCCCCATGGTCCTTTCAGGAACCCCAGCATCCACTACGGACTCCGAGAAATAGAATTATCGGTAAGTAAATTCTTATTTTTAACCACTCCTGGGTGAAAAGCCGGGGTATCTTGCCCCCATATGGGGAGGATGTGTCACCCTGCAGTTTTATTCTCTAGAGCTACGACAAATGAGTTAATGACACTTTTTTTGCGGTACGATTTTCCCAGCGTGAACTTTACATCCCCTCCGCTGTGTAGTATTTGCATCAGCACCAGGTCAGCAATTCAACAGCAGAAGAGATGGTCATGCTAAAAAATTCATTACCTAAAGAGGCAAGTCGTAATCAGAGGCCGCGCAGAGCCAGAGGCCGTATACCGGCTGCTAGCGCAATAATCTCGCTGGCTCATTCACGCCGTATGTTTTAGTCAGATCCAAAAGCCCTTTACATCCCCCCTTGTGCCTTTAAATCACTTGAGGTTTACGGTAAACTGGGGGGGGGGGGGGGGGGGGAGTAAATTAAATCCCTGTAACCCTTCAATATACAATACAATAAAACATGATTGCAAAAGTTGACGCCCCTGAGACCTTTCTTGCGAAAACTATTTCTGTGCATCATTTATTGTGTCCGATCGTTCACCTAATATGGCAGAAATTATTTGTGGAAAATGAAAGAAAATGTAATAGTTTTGTTGCACATTATTGTGTGAAAGTCACTTTATAACAGACTGAGATGTATTTAACAAAATTTCCTGAGATTTTTAAGTCTGTTAGTTACCTTTATATAGGTGTCCTTTTACACTGTGGCTTCAGTCGCGTCAAACAGTCCCTCCCGGTGCGCAAGGTTCCAGATATTCATTTAACATTTGCACAAATTAAACTAACTGTATTGCTAGCATACGCATATCACTAGGATTTGTGACTTTAATACATCTGTGTGTGACTGAGGGGTGGGATGTAGCAATGTGTAATTTGCGGCCAAACCTTCGAAAACGGCGTATAGCGTAAAGTTGTTCAGTATATGAGGGAACATCTATCGAAAAAAATAACAATACATCAAAGTTTATCTTTAGAAAAAAAACATAAAAAATCCATATTCCATAGCTCTTAATTAATAGATATATTTAGTAAATAGGCTACGTAATGACAGTTTCCTATAGGCTAGATGCAATTTATTTGGGGTTAGACTATAAGACACTGATTTGGCTTCATAAAAAAGTGGTGTCACTAGGGGTGGGGTTACAGACTGGCAAGGTCAAAAAGGCAAAGTTTCTGTGGAGGTGAATATCCAGTAAAGGCTATTTTACAGCGTCAAACTCCTTGTGAGCGGAGTAACACGGTTAAAAAGCAGTGACTGAGGAGGAACTTGGGGTGAGTGCATCTATAAACCGATTAAATCTGCCTAATGTCGCCTGCAGCGCGCAGAAAGCGCTTAATAATGTGTCAGCCCTGGAGCAATTCTGTGTCGCTCTATTCCTCAAACGGCTAATGCCATCGCCCTAACTGAATTACCCACTCTCGCGTTGAGGTGAGCTCGGGGGTGAACGGCTTTTTAGCACGTCGTCCAGCTGCCCAACGGAGATGAGACGTTTCTGCAGATGGACTCGTTGTAAGTTTCATATGTTTCCGTCATCCATGTTCTACACAGATTTCACTAGAAAGTAATGCGTCACAGAGAGAAACCTGGGTCTGCCATCTTGTTGTAGCCTGTGTGACAGTTTTACTCACTCGGTTTGTGTAAACGTTTGAAAAAAGAATGAGAAAACCAGAGTCCACTCTCATCTATCCAGTTATCAGCATCATGACCATTGGGACCAGGAACTAATCCTGCCTCTCGTTTTACCATAAATTACAGGTAATTGGACAGTGATTGGCCAGAGATGGAGCAGAGACCAGAAGGGTCACACCGGATGACCCCTCTGACTGCCCTCCCTATTCTGTACCAGTAATGATGGTAAATGTGGTGACTGAAGGCACTCATGTTTTTCTCCAGCCAATTTCATATACAGTCACAGAACAATATACTAGAAAAGGATAGTAGTACTATAACATGGTGCAATTCCATAGATACCTATAGCAACTAATCAGATGGCTCATCCATTAATTATCGTACTCCAAGCTGGTGAATGCTAATATCCGGTGGGCTGCTCTGGTAGTCTGGCCACAGTATGTGGTCCATAGTACAGTGTGTAGAGGAATAGGATGCAGTTTGTGGTCACAGTGCTTATGTGAGGAGAATAATAATAATAATAATAATAATAATAATGCACATTCCATGGGACCTCCTACAAGAGTCCTTCTGCACTGTCTAATCACTAAACAGAGAACACCAATGTTACACCTACATGCATGGCTTATACGGGTTGTGCTAAGCGTCCTGGCTGACGGGATGCCGGCAGTCATGTGACCAACGCCTGAATCCCGATATCACTGAGGTGACCGGCGCCGGATCACCGACAGCTGACATCCCAAAGGTGAATATTGGGCTTCAAGCTTAGGGAGGAGGAGGGGGGGGGGGTTAGGCACTAGGGGGTCTAGGGTTAGGCAATGGTGTGGGAGGGGTGTCAGCCCTAGCCACCCCTCCCTGCGGGTTAGCCGTAGATTACACCCCTGGAGGGTTATCCCTAGCCGACACCCTCCGAGGGTTAGGGCTTCAAACTTAGGGAGGAGGGGGGGGGGTAGGCACTAGGGGGGGCTAGGGTTAGGCAATGGCGTGGGAGGGGTGTCAGCCCTAGCCACCCCTTCCTGAGGGTTAGCCGTAGATTACATCCCTGGAGGGTTATCCCTAGCCGACACCCTCCGAGGGTAGGGTAGGGTCAGGGTAGAATAGGGTAGGGTCAGGTAGAATTACTTACCCCCTTCTATATTGACATCTTCAGTCTTGGGACCCCGTGGTCGGTCATGTGACCGCCAGCATTTCCTATGTATTCCGGCTTATACATATTTCTCTACATCCCTCATACCACAAACAAATGATTAATAATTTAGGGATTTGATTTGATGGAGAATAGTGGAACAAGTATGAATAGAAAGAAACCCTGACTTACTTATTGGACAGCTGGAAGCTGGGTATAGAGGTATATATTATTCTAGATATAGGAGTACATTACAGAGATACATTATACAGCGGCAGCAGCTGGACCCCTTCACTGATCATCACAAGTATGTATGTAACATGTCTCTGATAACAGGTTTCAGTATGGTTCAACTGATCTGATTCAGAGGCTGCGATTTCTCACGGATTCTCAAGTGTGAACATATGAAAATGGCAGTGTAAGCATTTCCCCTTGTGCATTACCGTGCAACAGACTTCACAAGCCTAGGATTCAAGGTGGTCATTCCGAGTTGTTCGCTCGCTGCCGATTTTCACTATGCTGCGATTTGTTGCTAAATGCGCATGCGCATGGTACGCAGGGCACATGCGCTAAGTTATTTAACACAAAACTTAGTAGATTTGTTGGTGTTCGTGCGACGCTTTTCAGTCGCTCTGCTGATCGGTGAGTGATTGACAGGAAAGGGGCGTTTCTGGGTGGTAACTGAGCGTTTTCCGGGAGTGTGCTAAAAAACGCAGGCGTGTCATGGAAAAACGCGGGAGTGTCTGGAGAAACGGGGGAGTGACTGGCTGAACGCAGGGTGTGTTTGTGACGTCAAACCAGGAACTAAACGGACTGAGGTGATCGCAGTCTAGGAGTAGGTCTGGAGCTACTCAGAAACTGCAAGAAAATATTTAGTAGCAAATCTGCTAATCTTTCGTTCGATATTCTGCTATGCTAAGATACACTCCCAGAGGGCGGCGGCCTAACGTGTGCAATGCTGCTATAAGCAGCTAGCGAGCGAACAACTCGGAATATGTGTAACCTGGGAGAGACCCAAACAGTCCCCCCATTATTTGTGCTGATGCAGCCGCTAATCGTAACAATGGTATTTTTTACTCATATGATGGAAGAGTAGCGGGAGCTCCCCCAAACGGTTTGACAATTTGGCCTTTAGTTTCGGTATACCGATGTTTTTGTCTGATTACTGTTTGAAATTAAGAAAATGTTTCACAATAGATAATTTTTTTAACGTTATGGTATTTTGTGTTAATCGGTGAAAAGAATTCCCGAATGAATACAATGAAATGCAAATTTAGGCGAATATTGTTACTTTATAGCTGCTAACCCAGCAATACAGATCAGTCAAAGTACAAGCAGGACATTTGGGACCCTGGGGCATTCTCTTGCCCTGCACTTAGGTTAGCGAGGCACCAGACAATTTGTGAGGCACCTTACAACCTTTGTGAAGCACTATCCAGCCTGTGAGGTACTAGCCACTCTGGGAGGTACCATGCAACCTCTGTGAGGCAAAAAGTCCTCTGTGAGGCACCAGGCACTTTGAGGCACCAAATCCTCTCTAAGGCACCAGCACCCCTACGAGGCAACGCATTGATGTGATATCATCACAAAGAGCAGTACATATCCCAGTGGACCTTATTTCCCCCTGTGCCAGCTAATTTGCCCTTTTTCCCTTGCCCCCCTTCTTCTACTCCCTCTATGACCCCCAAACGCTTCTCTCGACAAAAAAAGACAATTATAAAGACTTATTGTCATTATGATGAGTCTCCTTCTGAAAGGAGAAAATCTTTCCCATTCATAATTTATACCCTCAATTACTATTAATAAAGAAATATTTCAGCAGAGAGCCGCCTGGGAAAATTGCACGTAACATTGCATTAACATTCTGTTTGAACATTTTCATCACATTTGTTAGGGAGTTAATAAGAGAGAACCGCTTCTCTGACTTCTTGCTGAAATTATGGGCTGACGATGATGGTTTAATCTTTTAGACTTTATATAATATATTCACTTTACTAATTGAGCTGTTGCAGTCTGCGGGAGCGGATGTGCTGACTGAGTGCAAGACAATGCTCTGGGTACACTGCCACTTTAAGGTGGTTTTGTGACACCTGCCCCCTCCCAAAATAAAGGTGACAGATGTTTCAGTGGCTGCGCATACAACTGCTCCCCCCCCCCCACCCCACCCCCCGTAACGTGTGTTCAGGAGACAAGTACTTAACTAACCTGGGGTCACATCATCGCATGTATATTTTTATGTATATTTTCTGAGTTGTTCGCTCGCTAGCAGATTTTAGCAGCATTGCACACGCTAAGCCGCCGCCCTCTGGGAGTGTATCTTAGCATAGCAGAATTGCGAACGAAAGATTAGCAGAATTGTGAATAGAAAATTCTTAGCAGTTTCTGAGTAGCTCGAGACTTACTCCTACACTGCGATCAGCTCAGCCCGTTTTGTTCCTGGTTTGACGTCACAAACACGCCCTGCGTTCGGCCAGCCACTCCCCCGTTTCTCCAGACACTCCTGCATTTTATCCTGGCACGCCTGCGTTTTTCCGCACACGCCCAGAAAACGGTCAGTTTCCGCCCAGAAACACTCACTTCCTGTCAATCACACTCCGATCACTTCAACAATGAAAATTCTTAGTTCGGACGTGAGTAAATCTGCTAAGTTTTGTGCTAAAATACTTAGCACATGCGCACTGCGTACCATGCGCATGCGCATTTTTGCCTTAATCTCTCCGTTGCGAAAATCTGCAACGAGCGAACAACTCGGAATGACCCCCCATAGAGCCTCATTCAGATCTGATCGCAGCAGCAAATTTGTTAGCTAATGGGCAAAACCATGTGCACTGCAGGTGGGGCAGATATAACATGTGCAGAGAGAGTTCGATTTGGGTGGGTTGTTTCTGTGCAGGGTAAATACTAGCGGCTTTATTTTGACACTGCAATTTAGATTTCAGTTTGAACACACCCCACCCAAATCTAACTCTCTCTGCACATGTTACATCTGCCCCCCCCCCCCCCTGCAGTGCACATGGTTTTGCTCATTAGCGAACAAATTTGCTGCTGCGATCATATCTGAATTAGGCCCACAGAACAAACAAGGTAATTGGTAGAAACCCAGCATGGCGGTGTATCATGGGGGCATGGCCATTTATCCAAAATGTACTGTTTTTCTTTAGATAATAGAAATATTTTATTATTTTGACTCAGTTTTTAGATATTATAGCCCCAGTGCTAGTGTTGCAGTTTTTCATAAGTTTTCAGTATATTTAAGCCTGGATTTATCAAGCCTTGGAGAGTGAACAATTGCACAGTGAGAAAGTACAAACCAATCAGCTCTTAACTGCCATGTTACAGGCTGTGTTTGAAAAATGACAGGAGCTGATTGATTGATTGATTGATTGATTGATTGATTGATTGATTGGTACTTATTCATTCTGCAATTTATCACTCTCCAAGGCTTGATACATCTGGGCCTTAATTTTTAGCATTCTGCCCCTAGCGTCTAAATTTGAGCTGCGACTGTAAAAACAAAACAGGGCTGCCTGCGCGGTGTGACTGAGATACACGCACAGACGACAAACTGCGTTCCTCTACGTTCGCCATTGCCGCTGCGTTCGACTCAAAACCAGCCTCATAAATGTAGACTTTGTAAATATTTTCTAGTGAAAGGAACATTGTTCATTGGGAATGTCCACATTTCAGAACATTCCACCATTGGCTGAATTTTAAGAACAGAAGCTATCGCTGTACCCACCATCTCTAGACAAAGTGGAAGGAACCATTTGTGGGATGAACTGTTCTTCATGAGAATGCAGACTATTCACTTGTTGTTACTGACATCAGTGAGGCAGGAGTCCCCTGAATATTGGTTTAGTCCACTGCACCTGTTCTTACATTTTACATGTTCTTTTATTTTTAACAAATGAAAAGGTTTAAAAAATGTTTTTTTATTTTTTGGCTCCAACTGCCCCAGCAATATTGGTTTGATAGATTTCAGGAATGGTTTAGCCCCTATCGATCCCCAAAATAAGGTTATTTTCTTATAAGGGAGGCAGAATGTTCACATTTTCACTCTCGTTCCAGATATAGATACAGAAAGCACTAAAGCAACATGGAATTTGGGTGAGGGCCCTTGGAGGGTGAGAGATCACGGTGCAGTGTGCTGGGTTCACTACCAAATCGCATTACAACAGGCTGCCTGCTTCATCTTGCCTGGGCAGCCGGATTGTCAAACCTGATTTTATTACGTTTAAGAACGTCTGAGAAAACAAATGGGTGCTGGCTGGGAAAAGGGGATTCATTAATCAGGAGGCCCGAGAATGCCCCAGTAATGAAGGTTAACATGGCAGCTGCTCACAGCCAGCGCGGGGTTAATCTACACAGCACCTGTGGGGGCTCGACAGGTTATTCTGCCTCCTCGGGAAGTCAAGGCTAATTTCTTTCTCTTAATTATTATTTTTCCCACACCACGGCCGCACATACACATAACTCTATTGGAAAAACGATTTTTATACCCATGGCATATTGTCCGGGTGTGATATAAAATCCAATGACATGTGACATTTGGAAAAGGTCACCTCTCCCATCAGGATTCATTAGCTGCTTCTGAGTAGCAGCCCAGGAAGGTCCACTCTCTAAATCCCCCCCCATCTCCCCCTCTCTCATCTCCCATCACTTATCTCCTATTGCACCCTTCACTCATCTTCCACCTCACCCTTCCCTTTCCCCCTTCTGTCACCTCTCACCTCTTTCACCTCCCACCTCACATTTCTTTCATTTCTTACCTCACTTTTCTCTCATCTCCCACTCCACCACTCTCTTATCTCCCACCTCACCTCTCACTCATCTTCCTTGTGAAGTCACCCCTCTCTTATCCCTCCTCTCACCCCGTCATCTCCACTCTCTCGTTTCCCATCTCTCTCCCACTTCACCACTCTCTCATCTCCCATCTCCCACCTCACCACTCTCTCATCTCTCACCTCACACTCATCTTCCATGTGACGTCACCTCTCACTCATCTCCCATGTGACGTCACCCTCTCTTATCTCCTGCCTTAACCCTCTCTCATCCACCACCTCACCACTCTCCCATCTCAATCTCCCACCCCACTACTCTCCTCTGCCACCTCACCTCTCACCATGTCCCATGTGAAGTCACCCCTCTCTTATCTCCCCTCTCACTCATCTCCCACCTCACTCTTCCCTTTCCCTCTTTTGTCATCTCTCACCTGACTCCTCTATCGCCTCCCACCTCACATCTCTTTTATTTCTTACCTTACCTCTCTCTCATTTCCCACCCCACCAGTCTCTCATCTCCCACCTCACCAATCTCTCATCTAATCTCCCACCTCACCTCTGGCTCATCTCCCACCCACTACTCTCACTTCTCATCAACTCATACCTCACCACTCTCTCATCTGCCATCTCACCTCTCTCTCTCATCTCCTACCTCACCTCTCTCATCTCCCACCCCACCACTCTCCCATTTCATCTCCCACCTCACCCCTCTCTCATCTGCCACCTCACCTCTCTCTCATCTTCTACCTCACCTGTCTCATCTCCCACCCCACCACTCTCCCATTTCATCTCCCACCTCACCCCTCTCTCATCTGCCACCTCACCTCTCTCTCATCTTCTACCTCACCTGTCTCATCTCCCACCCCACCACTCTCCCATTTCATCTCCCACCTCACCCCTCTCTCATCTGCCACCTCACCTCTCTCTCATCTTCTACCTCACCTGTCTCATCTCCCACCCCACCACTCTCCCATTTCATCTCCCACCTCACCCCTCTCTCATCTGCCACCTCACCTCTCTCTCATCTTCTACCTCACCTGTCTCATCTCCCACCCCACCACTCTCCCATTTCATCTCCCACCTCACCCCTCTCTCATCTGCCACCTCACCTCTCTCTCATCTTCTACCTCACCTGTCTCATCTCCCACCCCACCACTCTCCCATTTCATCTCCCACCTCACCCCTCTCTCATCTGCCACCTCACCTCTCTCTCATCTTCTACCTCACCTCTCTCATCTCCCACCCCACCACTCTCCCATTTCATCTCCCACCTCACCCCTCTCTCATCTGCCACCTCACCTCTCTCTCATCTTCTACCTCACCTCTCTCATCTCCCACCCCACCACTCTCCCATTTCATCTCCCACCTCACCCCTCTCTCATCTGCCACCTCACCTCTCACTCATCTCTCATGTGATGTCACCCCTCTCTTATTCCCGCTCTCACATCTCACCCCCTCATCTCCTGCCTCTGCTCTATCTCATCTCCCACCTCACCCCTCACTCATCTGCCACCTCACCCCTCACTCATCTGCCACCTCACCCCTCACTCATCTCCCATGTGATGTCACCCCTCTCTTATTCCCGCTCTCACATCTCACCCCCTCATCTCCTGCCTCACCTCTCTCTCATCTACCACCTCACCTCTCTCTCATCTACCACCTCACCCCTCGCTCATCTGCCACCTCACCTCTCTCTCATCTACCACCTCACCCCTCTCTCATCTGTCACCTCAACCCTCACTGATCTCCCACCTTACTCATCTGTTCCCATGTTTGCACCCCCAAATTAGTGCTCTCTGCTCATTGGATAGCTGTGCACCCCTTTCATACTCCTCTCACTCATCTGCAACCCACTCTTCCTTTAGTGCAAACAACCAGTAACATAAACTTGTAATGTCAGGTAATTGATGTAGAAAGGTGAAAATGAAAACCTGGTACCAGCAGTATGTCACTCACAGGCGTGTTACACAAGGGTGTCAGTGCCTGTTGCGTTAATTCTTAGGTCAGAGGGATCCATGTGTCTACTTCTGGACTGTGAATACACAGGGTCTTACACTTCTCAGTACATCTGGTCACTACTCCCCTAATTCCCTCCTGCTTCGGAAATAGTTGTATGTGTCACTGATCACCATGAAACCTGCCAAACACACTGCAATCGATTCTCTTGAAATCTCGCACTGTTCATTAACCTCCTCTCTCACCTTTACCTGACTTATTTATCTGCAAACATTTCTCGCAGGCTATTGATCCCAGTTTTAGTTACTCATACTTTTAAAGAAAGTGTTCCATTTTGCATTTTAATCATTGGTTGTTGAACGTAATGCTCAGTTTTTGACACATATATTGAATTAATAACTTTTATTATAACAATCAAATAAAATATATGTCTGTATAAGCTGCAAATGTAAACAAAATATGACTTTATTTGTCGGTGTCATCACATAGTGTGCCGTAGAGTGCAAATAAGTTATGACGGCAGCTTCCTAAAAAAAAAAGAAAAAGTTAATGGATTAAATATAAGGATGGCGACTGGGAAGCGTGCGATATATCTATTGCGTGTGATATTTGTCTGCTTTTATTTGTAGAATTTCTCACAGGGCTCAGCGAGAATCAGTGAAAGCAATTAGCGTTGGCGGCATCAGGTTGTACATCCTATAAAAGAAATTCCAGTCAAGCTGTCTGGCTGGTTAATAGCGGAGACCTTAGAAAGAGGAAAGAGATTTTTCATGGTGATCTCATATCGACACATCGCATGAATTCCGCACATGGGATAATCCCCCATTAACTAAAGTATCTAGTACTTACCCCCAGGCAGGGACACACAGGGATGTGAAGCAGAATAAAGAAAATTGGGGCAGATGTATTAACCTGGAGAAGAGATAAAGAATTGATAAAGCAGTGATAAGTGTAAAGTGATAAGGCACCAGCCAATCATTACCGGTCTGAAAAATGACAGTTAGGAGCTGATTGGCTGGTGCATTATCACCTTGCACTTATCACTGCTTTATCACTTCTCCAGGCTTAATACATCTGCTCCATTGTGTGGTCTATTCAAGTATATTGCACATCGGCCCTCATTCCGAGTTGATCGCTCGCTTGCTGCTTTTAGCAGCAATGCACACGCTAGGCCGCCGCCCTCTGGGAGTGTATCTTAGCTTAGCAGAAGTGCGAATGAAAGATTAGCAGAACTGCTCGAAAATCTTTTCATGCAGTTTCTGAGCAGCTCAAAACCTACTCCTACCTTGCGATCACCTCAGTCCGTTTAGTTCCTGCTTTGACGTCACAAACACGCCCTGCGTTCGGCCAGCCACTCCCCCGTTTCCCCAGGCACGCCTGCGTTTTTACCTGTCACGCCTGCGTTTTTTTAGCACACTCCCTGAAAACGCCCAGTTACCACCCAGAAAAACCCACTTCCTGTCAATCACTCACCGATCAACAGAGTGACAGAAAAGCGTCGCTCGCCCTTGTGTAAACTGCATAGTTTTGTGTGAAAGTACTTCGCGCGTGTGTACTGCGGCCCGTATGCATGCGCAGAAATGCCGCTTTTTCACCTAATCGCCGCGCTGCGACCGAAAGCAGCTAGCGATCAACTCGGAATGAGGGCCCAAGCCTCTAATGCTCCAGACCTTATGTTAGAATACAGATAATAAGCCCCTAAACGTCTGAATGTAGCTATACAATGTATTGTGATTTACCCATCATCATAATTATCTTTTTTATTGCGCCAGCATAATACACAGCACTGTAAGATCAGAAAATGTATTCCGACACACTAGTCCCTGCCCTGGCCAGCGGAGCTTGCACTCTACCACAAGCTCAAAAAAAATCACAGTACCAGAGACAGCTTTTCTGAGGCCAGTGTAAGTAGGGATGTGTCCGTCTTTATTGTTTTATCTTTACTTTGGCTGCATTAGTAACATTGGGGTCATTCCGAGTTGTTCGCTCGTTGCCGATTTTCGCTATACTGCGATTAACCGCTAACTGCGCTTAGTTATTTTACACAAAAGTTTGGTATTTTACTCACGGCATAACAAAGCTTTTTCATCGCTGTGCAGATCGTAGTGTGATTGACAGGAAGTGGGTGTTTCTGGGCGGAAACTGGACGTTTTATGGGAGTGTGCGGAAAAACGCAGGCGTTCGAGTTCCAAAACGCGGGAGTGGCTGGAGAAACGGGGGAGTGGCTGGACGAACGCTGGGTGTGTTTGTGACGTCAAACCAGGAACGAAAAGGACTGAGCTGGTCGCAATGGCAGAGTAAGTCTGGAGCTACTCAGAAACTGCGGGGTAATCGTTACGAGAAAATTAGCGAAGCTTTCGTTTGCAATTCTGCTATGCTAAGATACACTCCCAGAGGGTGGCGGCTTAGCGTGTGCATTGCTGCTAAAAGCAGCTAGCGAGCGAACAACTCGGAATCACCCCCATTGGGCGGTATTCAATTCTTTCTGCCACCTTCCACACCCGTTCTGGTTCTGCTGACGGGTGTGGTATCATCATTTCAACCTGCTTACCCCGGGGTAGCGAGGCGCCCTAAACCTGATTACTATGGGCTCAATATGCGCGATAAGGGGATCACTTTAGAAAGGAGATTGGGCGTGACATATTTGAATACCGCCCAATGGGGGTCATTCCAACCTGATCGCTCGCTGCAGTTTGTCGCAGCGCAGCGATCGGGTCGGAACTGCGCATGCACCGGTGCCGCAGTGCGCCGGCGCATGGCAGTCGTCGGTGCCCAGCGATCGCCTCTGAGACAGAGGCGGTCGCTGGGCGGGAGGGGGCTGAACGTCGGCGGCCAGCCGGATCGACAAGTAACTCCCGGCCAGTCGCAGGAGCTGCGCTGGCTGGGAATTTCTCCTCAAATACAAAGGCATCGCAGCTGTGCGATGCTTTTGTATTTGTGCGGGGGGGGGGGGGGGCACAGACATGCGGGGCGGACTGGCCCTGTGCTGGGCGTCCCCCCGCATGTCTGAGTTTATGATCGTAGCTGTGCTAAATTTAGCACAGCTACGATCAACTCGGAATGACCCCCATTGTTTTTACGTGGAAGTCGTAGGAATGTCTGGGACCAGGTCAGATGCCGCTGGACAGTTATATGTTGCCGAGGACCTATTTGTCCACCTTTACCTGTACGTTCAGGCACTTGTCTCTGTGACAACCTCGGCTGCTCCAGGTGAGTGCACCCTACAGTCCATATGTTCTGCAATGTAAATTTGTGCTGACGGCCTTCGAAGAGATAACTTCACGTGTCCTTTACTAATGTAGCCGTATGGATGAGCCTTGTCCGGCAGCCGAGGGGTTAAGGCCGTGCGGCTCCTGAGACAAATGCCCCATTTCCAAACGCAGAGCAATGACTTATGGGCATCACAGCCTATAATTTGTAATTGCTTGTTCAAGCAGCCACAAAACAGGCTGTGGACAAAGATGCTGATGGACTCGTACATCAAAAGCCTTAATGTATTATCATCACACATCAGAGCAGCGTGACCTCATATTTATATCTGGCAGGCCGGCTGGAAAATCACCCTGCTCTGCATTGTGAGGAGGGGGTTTGTCAGAAGCGGGCGATTATCCCCGGCACAGAGATATTTATTACATAACACAAATGACACAAGAGAAGCTGGATGTGGACAGATGCAGGAGTAGTGCTCAGATTGCACGTTGGTGGAGCTGCGGCTCGGCCGGGGGGGCGCAGATGGTCTTGTGGGCTCACAGATGTGATCGGTTTGACACCTTGGCAGGATTTACAGGTTTGGTGGGCAGCCTTTCCTGAACACGGTGCTGAGTGCGTTGGGGCAGTTGGGGGGTTATTTTGAGTCTTTTAACGGCTGAAGGAAGGGTGACTGTGCTTTCGCTTTCTGTGAGTGTATGTCCTTATAGTGATGGAATATATATCCCCTAGCAGTTGTACAGAACAACTCCTGGAACAAGAGCACCTGGCGCCATGCTCAGTTTCTCTAATCAGTGCCAAACAGCTGGTTATCTCCTGCAGACTTATTTAAAGGGTGTGTCCCGTAGTCTGTAACCTGTTTCCCAATGCACAGTATAGATCTATATTACATATGTAACCTCACGCCTGTTCTGGGGGTATAGATATGGTTTACGCTATTGCCCACAGATCGCCCTGCAGCACCATCACTCAGGTTCACGCTATTGCCCACAGATCGCCCTGCAGCACCATCACTCAGGTTCACGCTATTGCCCACAGATCGCCCTGCAGCGCCATCACTCATGGTTTGGCAGTGAGCTTGCACCAGGTAGTAGGGCATACCTATAGGTTAACCCAAGCCTTGAACATGTACTGTACACAGGGGTGTAGTATGGTTTGCCGGCAGTCGGGGTCCCGGCAACCAGCATACCGGCGCCGGCATTCCGACAGCTGGTCAAGCGCCAATGTGCCATTTGCGGGCTCTCTGCGCTCACCACGCTGGGGGCACGGTCGCGCACACTGTCTATTCTCCCTCCAGGGGGGTTGTGGACACCCAAGAGGGAGAAAAGATGTCGGTATGCCGGCGGTCGGGATTCCGGTGCCGGTATGGTGGTCGCCCGGAGCCCGGCCGCCGGCAACCTGAAGACCACCCGTACACAGGATAGACTGAAATATGTTGCATAAGGTAACATGTTAATCAGAGTTCGGAATGGGATCCCGGCTGTTGGGATGTCGGCAGTCACATGACCAACACTGGCATCCCGACATTGAGAATGCAGACAGGGGACGGGGTATTACTTTACAGTGCAGTGCCAGGATAGATATAATCCCCTTTCCGGCTGCTCCATCTCCTCCCTCACCCGCCTACAGGGCCCTCCTCCGCTCTAGCTCCTGCCACTACAGTTGACACAGGTCAGTCAGGCATCGGGAGTTCTGTGTTTAATAACCTGTCCCGCCCATGTAAGTCAGTTCAGAAAATTTAGGGGTACATTTACTAAGCAGTGATAAGAGTGGAGAAGTGAGCCAGTGGAGAAATTTCCCCATCAACCAATCAGCAGCTCTGTATGTTGTTATAGTATGCAAATTATAGATGTTACTTCAGTGCTGATCGGTTGCCATGGGCAACTTCTCCACTGGCTCACTTCTCCGCTCTTATCATTGCTTAGTAAATGTTCCCCTTAGTTTGATTTAAACCTCATGAGACCTTTGACAAGATCCTTGATTTGTGACCCCTGTGTTGTAGTATTCCAGGCTGATTGTTGCCCACTGGGCTCTAGGCAGGAGGGGATACGGTCATTAGGTCGACCACTATTGGTTGACATGCATTAGGCCGACATGGTCACTAGGTCGGCATGTGATATGTTGACTTTGAAAAGGTCGACATGAGTTTTTTTCACTTTAAAAAAACAACAACTTTTTCATACTTTACGATCCACTTGGACTATGATTGGGAATGGTAACCTGTGCCGAGCGCAGCGGTAGGGGAGCGAGGCACCTTGCCCGAAGCATGGCTAGTGACGCGAGCCATACGAGGGGACACAGTGCACTAATTGGGCTTCCCCGTCACTTTACGAAGAAAACAACACCAAAAAAAGTTTTCAAAAATCACGTTGACCCTTTTCCATGTCGACCTAGCGACCATGTCCCCCTAATGCATGTCGACCAATAGTGGTCCACCTAATGACTGTCAACCTAAGTGTGGTCGACCTAATGACCCATACCCGACAGGAGAGCCAGACTGCATAATGGATCTCTATCCTGGAGACATTCCAGACATAAAACGGTAATACAGTGCCAGTCTGACATGTTCTCGCAACCCGGATAGACAACTAACATTTTGCCAACATGTCATGTGCTCTCGTGGTCACACGTGACCTAGTCACCTGAAAGAAGGCTGTGACAGTGGCCATATAAAGTCTGTCTTACATATACATGCTGCGATGGTGACTGCTGTGGACACCTGACTGTATGTGGTACCAAAAGCAATCATTCCATTTGTTAGTTTAACCTCACATGGGGAAATATCTTTCCACGTAATTGCCACCAATTCCTGGATCAGTCATGCTAATAATTGGGGTAATTCAGACTGGATTGCTGCAGCGGCAGCGATCGTAGTCTGAAGCCCTTTGTGCGCGTGCGCACTCCGGGAGGCCCAGTGAGATGCTAACAGCGTCTCAGGGCTGCAACTGCCTCTGTCTGATTGGATTGGGGGGGGGGGGGGGGGCGGTCCAAACAACGCTGGCGTGTCCAGACCATTGCGGGGGCGGCCCGCGACAGCTGCATTACGTCACACGCAGCCGTTGCGACCCGGAACGCGGCGAGTAGCCGCCTGCCAGCAGGCAGGGAGCTACTCAGCGGGTAAAAAAAGAATTGATGCCGTGCTATGCTTTTGCACTCTTGGGGGGGAAGGCCGGTAGGGCCTGCATACGGGGCAGACTAGCCCTGTGCTGGGCGTCCCCCCACATGTCAGAGTAACTGATCATGGATGTGCTAAATTTAGCACATCTATGATCAGATCTGAATTACCCCCAATGTCCTTTAGGGACATTGAATATTTAGGGACAGTATAGGTATAGGGACAGAGAATATTTCATCTAAGACAGGATTCAATTCTTTTAGTAGGCATTGTGTCATCAGGTATTCCACAACTTCACTGCTCTTACTGTAAAGAATCCTTCCTATCTACTCCATTCAAACCTGAAGATTGTCCTCTGTCAGGTCCTTGGAACTAAAAGTTTATTCAACATATCTTTTGCTGACCTTGAAAATATTTTAATATTTAATCTATAAATATGTTTGTTAACAGCCCACCGCGGCTTGGCTATATGAATCACCACAATCAATCTGCAATCTCTATTAAGATGATTAAAAGGAAATAGATCATTATTTCTGATTTGTGAACATTGACCTGGAAGTCTGGTGAAGGGGTGGGTGACAGTCGGGTGGGCGTTGGAGAAGGGTGGGGGTAACAGTGAAGGTGACGTGTAAAAACACACTGCTAAAAGTTAATTACTTTTTTACAACTCCTGTCAAATTCCAAACCAAGCAATAAATTCATTAGTCCCCAACATTAAGCACATGCAGCCGATTTACTTGCCATAAACAAGATCATTTAGATGTTGATTTTCCTATTTTTTTATGGCATGTGCAGAAAATAAAGGGATGATAGAAAGGTTTTCAGTTATTAGAGGGGAGCCTTGGCGTCGAAGGCTGCGCTTATCAAGAGCTTTGATGAACTTAAGGCAGTTGTACTTTTTCTTTAACCCTTCTTGTCTGAGACGCTACTATTGATTTTTTTTGCATAGGAGCGGCAGTCATTATCTTCTGGGCTAGGTATAGCGAGTGAAATTATTTTGTTGGGACGTTCCTGGCAAAGTTTCACGTTGTGGCTGAGTTAAGAGAAAAAAAAAAACCTTACGAATTTCCAGTAAAATTCCAAATGTTCCATTTAATGCAAAACGGTTCCTGGTCAGTATGTAAAGAGGGTGCGGATCATTAGAGCTACGAACAAAGGGGGTCATTCCGACCCGATCGCTCGCTGCAGTTTGTCGCAGCGCAGCGATCGGGGCGGAACTGCGCACGGCAGTCGTCGTTGCCCAACGATCGCCTCTGAGACAGAGGCGGTCGCTGGGCGGGAGGGGGCTGGACGGCGGCGTTAATCCACCGTTTAGGGGGCGCGGCGCGGCCAACGCAGGCGTGGGTGGACCGTTGGGGGGGGCGGAACGCGGCGGCTGCATGACATCTCACGTAGCCACTGCGGCCAGCGGCAGGGACGAACAACTCCCGGCCAGCGCAGCTTCTGCCGCTGTGCAATGCTTTTGTATTTGTGCGGGAAGGGGGAGGGGGGCAATGACATGCGGGCCGGACTAGCCCTGTGCTGGGCGTCCGCCCGCATGTCAGGGAAGATGATCGTCGCTGTGCTAAAGTTAGCACAGCTACGATCAACTCGGTATGACCCCCAAAAGTTCTACAGTCAATAGGTCGATCCCTCAAGGTCGACATGGAAAAGGTGGACAGGTTCAAAAGGTCAACACGTCATTAGGTCGACATGAGAATGGTACACATTAGAAAATGTTGACAGAGTCAAAAGGTCAACACGTAAAAAGGCCTACATGACAAAAGGTCGACACAACATTTTTAAGGGTTTTTCTTTGTGTTGTCTAGTTTACGTGGATGGTAAAGTATGAAAAAGTTGAAAAAAATAAAATAAATAAAACCCTCATGTTGACCATTTGAGTGTCGATCTTTTGTACCGGTCGATCATAAGCACTGTCGGCCATTTACATGTCGACCTAATGTCGATCTTTTGTACTTGTCGACCATAAGCACTGCCGGCCATTTACATGTCAATTTAATGACTAGGTGGACTTTTTGACCATATTGATCTATTTGGTGTCGACCTGTTGACTGTCCATCTAGACACTGTAGCTCTATATACCGGATACCATGTAAAGAATATGTCCGCCATCTGCATCATTGGCCTTAAATAACTAGAGACATATTTAAGACATTTTTATCCTTTTATTTTTAATATCACAAGACATCTTAAGAGATGAGAAACAGGGACCATTTAAAAATCTGTCACCTACAGTAGTGCCTCATGATTGCAATTTCTGCACGGGATGTTCCCCAATATCTTTTAAGATTAAAGAGATCAAAGTCGCTGCCTCTCAATTCATCCGATACAGTATGTTAAACGTTATTGATGTGGTGGTGAACTTGCCGATCAGCTATCAGGTAAACGGGGCATTTGTATCTGACATTTCAGCTCCTGACCGCTTCCTCTCTCCCCCTCCCTGCCAGGTTTTTCTGAGCAGTAGCTGAGAAATCTAATAACTTTATGATTTGTAAACGGAGGTGTTTATCATAGTTTATGTTCTATTTATATGACTTTGGGCTGGAGGCTAGGCCTGATAAACTCCAGGTGAGAACAAGGTCTGTGAAGGCGGGTAGAGGGAACAATTGCTGATGCACACATTTTTAGGGTATGCAGTTCTATAACAAACGGCAAGTGCAGCACAAACTGTAGTGATCCTTGGGGCTGATTCAGATGCGGTCGCAACTTTGATGGTGTTGCAACTGAGCGATTATCGGCAGTCCGTTCATGCATCACGGCTACGGTGTGCACGCCCCAAGGTACCGTTGCGATGCTGCGCACAGTAAGGAATCAGTCGCAGAGTGAGTGACAGGAAGAGGCCGTTTGGTGGGAGGTAACGGGGAGTGTCTGCAAAAACGCAGGCATGTCGTGACCGTTTTCTGGGGGCGTGTGTCTGCGATCTTGTACGCATAAAACATGGTAACAGCGTCGCAACTCTTGCAGCCATTCTGCATGGAAATACAGGTGGTCATTCCGAGTTGATCGCACGTAGCAACCTTATACTGCTGGTGCGATCAACTAGACGCCGCCTATGGGGGAGTGTATTTTAGCATAGCATGGCTGCGATCGTTGTGCAGCCCTGCTATGCTGAAAAAGTTTCCTGCAAAACAAGAGCAGGGTCAGACCTACTTACCCTGTGCGACGGATCCAGCGACGAAACTCCCGGGATTGATGTCAGACATCCGCCCTCCAAACGCCTGGACACGCCTGCGTTCGGATCTCCACGCCCGGAAAACGGTGAGTAGACGCCTCGGAATGCCTCCTCCCTGTCAATCTTCTTGCGATCGCGCTAACGATCACTTTCTTCTTTGTTCTGGCCGCTGCCCGACATGGCGGGATGCAATTCATTTCCCGGCTGTCGGCATACCGGCGGCCAGGATACCGACGCCGGAATACCGACAGCCAACAATGCCGGCAGCAGGAATCCTGGAACACAGGGGCTATTCCCACTCGTGGTTGTCCACAACACCCATAGAGTGGGAATAGAACCCGTGGCGAGCCTCCGAGCTCGCAGGAGAGCTCTTTGCGCTCGCATCGCTGCCGGCATTCTGGCAGGTGGTATGCCGCTGTCGGGATCTTGACAGCCAGCATCCCGTCCGCTGGGAATACATATTATTCGGACATAGGAACATATAATCAGTGTCAGCATGCTGAATGTCAGAATGATGTCTGTCTATCAACATTATCACCATTTCGCCAGTATGAATGTTGACATGGTCACCGTCGAACTAGTATAGCAAACCCATA
Source organism: Pseudophryne corroboree (assembly GCF_028390025.1). NCBI lineage: Eukaryota > Metazoa > Chordata > Amphibia > Anura > Myobatrachidae > Pseudophryne > Pseudophryne corroboree. The sequence continues at coordinate 63,938,086 of NC_086452.1, read as the reverse complement.
TTAGCTCTGGTGCCTGCTCACTGGGCAATTGTGCTCTAGAGTTCTCAACTGTGACCAGACCCCGGAGCAGAGGCTGAGTTTAACCCTCTTCATCCTGGAATTTTTATTGGGATAGTAACCATTTTCGCTTAATATATTTGCGGATATTCTTCCAGACAACCTGGACTAGCAGCTACACCAAGGAGGAGAGGGCCGTGCCATGGTGATGCAGCTTGATTTGTAAATCCCCACACTCATCAGTGAGTGCTGAGCGTGCAGTCACATAATGACACTGGTGGTCATTCCGAGTTGATCGCTTGCTAGCAGTTTTTAGCAGCCGTGCAAACGCTATGCCGCCTCCCACTGGGAGTGTATTTTAGATTAGCAGAAGTGCGAACGAAAGGAACGCAGAGCGGCGGCAAAGTTTTTTTGTGCAGTTTTAGAGTAGCTCCAGACCTACTCAGAGCTTGCGATGGCTGCAGACTGTTCAGTTCCGGATTTGACGTCACAAACACGCCCTGCGTTCACCCAGCCACGCCTGCGTTTTTCCTGGCACGCCTGAGTTTTTTCGAACACTCCCTGAAAACGGTCAGTTGACACCCAGAAACACCCACTTCATGTCAATCACTCTGCGGCCAGCAGTGCGACTGAAAAGCTGTGTGAAACTACATCGTTCGTTGTATTAGTACATCATGCGTGCGCATTGCGCCTCATACGCATGCGCAGAAGTGCCATTTTTTTGCCTCATCACTGCACAGCGAATGAATGCAGCTAGCGAACAACTCGGAATGATCCCCACTGTCCGTTCAGGAGACGAGATATGAAAGTGTTAAGTCAAATTGCAGTGTAGCTGAGGCTTAATCAGAACAATGGGGGTCATTCCGAGTTGATCGCTCGCTAGCAACTTTTTGCAACGCTGCGATCAGATAGTCGCCGCCTATGGGGGAGTGTATTTTCGCTTTGCAAGTGTGCGAATGCTTTTGCAGCCGACGGCACCAAAAAGTTTTTTGTAATTTGTGAGTAGCTCTGGACTTATTCAGCCGCTGCGATCACTTTAGTCTATTTGGCCGCAGAATTGACGTCAGACACCCGCCCTGCAAACACTTGGACACGCCTGCGTTTTTCCAAACACTCCCAGAAAATGTTCAGTTGACACCCACAAACGCCCTCTTACTGTCAGTCACCTTGCGATCGGCTGTGTGAATGGATTCTTCGTTAAATCCATCGCCGAGCACCGATCCTCTTTGTACTCGTACGACGCGCCTGCACATTGCGGTGCATGTGCAGTTTTCCCGAGATTTAACCTGATCACAGCACTGCAAAAAGTTGCTATCGAGCGATCAACTCGGAATGACCCCCAATATACACACCTTGGCTGAGTTACATAGGAAAAGAGACATTATTATTAAATATTCTTTTTAGCATAACTCCAATTGTCCAACTTTTGTGGGCCAGTCCCGCTTTTTGGGCACCATCCTGCTATCCCGCCAATGAACCACAATGTGCAGTGGTGGTGGGGTGCTGGAAGGTTGGTGGAAGCACTCTTTCACTGCTGCAGGTGAGAACATCATGTGACAATGGTGGGGGTGAGGGTAGGAGGCTGGGAAGCCCAGGACCTCGCTGATGTTGGTAGGTCTGTCTATTGGTAGTATTGCTATTAAATATTTGCAAATTGCCAACATAAACCACAATGCTATGCAAATATTGGGGGGCTTCAGTAACCAACATAAGAGATATGGGGGGTGATTCAGACCTGATCGCATACTTACCTACATTGTAAGTCTCCTCTCCTGGAGAAGCCCAGAGAGGAGACCCTGCAGGTGTCTTCGGGGGGCGGGGGCGGACTGTGACATCACTAAGCCCCGCCCCCGTATCGGGAAATGCCGCGATTCGCAGGTCCGCAGGAAGGGGGCGGGGCTAAAATGACGCAATTTGCGTCATTTTAACCCCTTCTCCACCCGACGGACCCGCGAATGCGGGAGGTTGTCTCTCCATCCTGCTCGCATCACTAGGGTGCGAGCAGGATGCGGGAGACCTGCCCACTCTTCCGGGAGAGTAGGTAAGTATGCCTGATCGCTGTGCTGCAAATTTTGTTGTCCTGCGATCAGATAGTCGCCACCCATGGGGAGTGTAAATTCGCCCGTGCAAGTGTGCGATCGCATGTGTACGCCGTGCGAAAATGTCCCTCAGTCAGCGGACAGCTGCAAATCCGTTCGCAACTCACTCACCATCGAATGATTTGCCCTGTGTGTGCAGTCTGTGCACAGCCGAGGACTTACTCCTACAGTGCGATGAGAACGGGCTGATCGGGGCCGGAGCTGACGTCACACACGCTCCCTGAAAACACTTGGGAACCTCTGCGGTTTCCCTGACACCCCCAGAAAATGGTCAGTTACCACCCACAAACGTCCACTTCCTGTCAATCAGCATGCAAATGGCTGTGCGATCCAAATTTTCGCACAAGCTTGTCGCTGTTCGGCGACGCGCGTGTGCATTGCTGTGCATATGCATGCGCAGTCATTTGAAAGCGCACAGCAGCGATCTGGTCTGAATCGGGCCCATGGTATAGTAGTTCCTGATCAAGAGAGCTTACAATGCAAAGATAAAGGGAATGTGTGAATGTGTGAGGGGGAAAGGAAGAATAAAACAAAGTAAGGGAATTAGGGAAAATGTCCCCACATAGCCAGAGCAGGGCTGACCGCAGAACATATATGTAGTTACTGTAGGACAGGAGACATAACACGGAGAGGTACAGTAAATGAGGAGGGGATGAAGAAACGTTAGGAAAACCAAAAATAATGGTTAATCCAAACTTTAATTATTTTGTGGTGAAATCCAAATGATGTTGCATCTAATAGTAAACAGCTACTCCAGCTGAATTCCTGCCCGGGTACAAGAGGTTCTCTCTTCCTGTTACACTCTGCGGGTCCCCGTAATGGGAGACGCTACAATCATTGGATTCCATCCCTTAATGTCATTATTCCAGGAAATCAATATAAAATGGGTACATTAAGCACAAGACAACAACTGTTTAAAAGTCATTTTGACAATTAAAATGCACCTCACAGTGTGCCTCGTGCCTCTATGAATTGGTAGGCCGCATTCTTATGACCATTGGTGGCTCCCGTGGCATAGTGGCTGTAGAAAACTTTACATGGATGGAAGAAAAGAGCGCCAGGCCTCAGACCTCCCAGAATCCTCAGTGGGGTATTGCTCAGTATACCTCCCTCTCTCTGGGGAAATTCTGACAGCGTGGACAATATAAAGGCTGGGTGATAAAGCTGGAATATTCAGCTATACAATGCCATCACCTTCCTGCCTTTTTGTGCATGACTGAAACAATGACTTTTATCAGCCTCGTAGTGTCAGTCAGTGAGAGACTCATTACGCAATGTGCTCCGTCTGTGCCATTGTCAGAAGCTGGTTTCATCCCCACCCTGTGCCAGGCGGGACGCATAGCTGAGTGTGATTGTGACCTCACTGTACAGTGTGTCATTGTAATATCGCTCAGACACACAGCTCTGTCCCCTCCAACTGTCCAAACATTTGTGTCAGGAGACATTGGAGAATCTGTCATAAAGAGACCTGTCTGGGATTGTGGGAAAAATTACCAGATCATCTCCTTGTTTCTATCCCGATCCGAGAAATCGGGAACACGCTGGCGTAGTTATGCGTGGAAGAACATGTTGGTCTAGGCTGGTTATGAGTCGGAATGTTAGCCGCTGTTGTGTAAAGCTTGGTAATAGGGTCCATATGGTAACGATATTACAAGAGTTCACATTTCTGATTTCCATTCTTCCATATCTGTGCTTTGTTATCCTCATTAGTCAACAAGCAAGGAATATTTCTTCTGCTCGGCGACTCAGACCGTTGTGTGGTGACCAGACCTCCGCCATGTTGGCCTAGTACCTGCAATTACAGTTAGTGATTCCAGTAGTAAGCGCTGCCGAGCGCCACTTTGCTTCCCTGTCACCCCTCCTGGGCTGCTGAACATCTGTATTCTAAGCGAAACATCAATATTCTGAAATGAAGAACTAAATATTAATGAGGAGAGAGAGAGCGCTGGGAGCCACGGGCTGTTTAAAGATCAGAGCTGTGATTTTTTTTTTTTTAAGTTGAGGGTGTAGAGTTCTTATTGATTGATTTAATGCAGATTAACACACCTCCCAAACACGCACAGACACTCACAGACTTCCATATGCTGGTATACACACAGACTCACAAGCACACTATAAAACACACATATATTACATCACACAAATACATACACACACAATCATTCAGACACAATGATACACACCGACACACATGCTTGTACATACGCACAATGATGTACACACACACACACACACACACACACACACACACACACACACACACACACACACACACACACACACACACACACACACACACACACAGTTCAGGTTACAACATAAGGGGTACAAATCATACCAGCATATGATTCCTTCTCATCATCTCATGAGGGGGAATTAAACTGCACCCACCCCTACAAATTATGTTGCGTGTTTGTGTGCCTGTGTGTGGACGCACTGGAACATCACTGAGGCACGAGGTACATTGCATTAAATGCTAATAAATACAATGAACGCATACAGCGTTACCATGCAGAGGCATCAATTGGGGGGTGCGAAATGCGGGCCATGAGGACATGCTCTTTCCCACAAGGTCACACCCCTTTTCAGTCACACGCGCCAAAGGCGCTTGCAGAGGGTGCTGTTTAGTGCACTAGGGGTCACTGAACCCAGTGATGCCCCTGTTACCATGGGCGTATGTCCAGACCCAGGGCCTCGTTCTTCGGGGACAAAAATGTGTATTTAACTTTATTTTTAGCTATTTAGTTACAGTGATTTATAGAGCGCACACATATTCCGCAGCGCGTTAAGGGGAATATTTGAGTCATTCACATCAATCCCTGCTCCAGTGAAGTTTACAGTCTATATTCCCTACCACATGGGCACATATACACTAGGACTATTTATCTATTTTTTTGTCAGCAGCCAATTAACCTACCATATGTTTTTGGACTGTGGAAGGGAACTGGAGCGCCCAGAAGAAACCCTTACAAACTTGGGAGAACATACAAACTCCACACATATCGCCCAGTACTTGAACTCATGACGTCATTGCTATGAGGCAGTAATGTTAGCCACTTTGCCAACCATGCTGATTCTTGATCTATTCTAGCTTCTCATATATCCACTCACAGGCAAGATGAAACAACACAGGTATAGGGACAGTTCATGGTGAGGAACCAGTGGCGCTGACAATCTCTAAAAAGTTTCATATTTATGTCACCAATATCTTCTCTCATCCTACCAAGCGGAGAGATTTATTAGGGGGAGAATTATTTTTACATTTGCCCCATTGTGGAGACAGTATGTGACCAGCGTTCTCTTGCTTGCTATATGTCACTGTCTCGTGTCCGGACACTGACAGATGAAGTATGGATCTTCAGGGACTTTTTCCTCAGAGCTGCTTGGGGAGGGGGTCTGTCAAAGCAGCTGAAATTGGTCAGTCTGGGGATTAATTCGTTTTTCCTTCTTGTTTGACGCACTAACAGGTGTTGTTCTGAGAGCTCCTGGAGAAGGGATTCATCCAGCTAAAGCCAAGAGGGCTTAGTGCTTAAATGGTTTTCTCCCAGTCGCAGAAATAGCAATTGTCAACATTCATAGGCTGTGCTAAGCCTGCAAGACAAACAGATCTGTGAAAGTGGAAAGATGAGCAGGATGGGAGCTGTATGGCGGGGAGAGAGACGATTGTAAGATCACATAACAGAGCCCTCTTGTGGCGTTTGTGGGACCTGCACATGAAGAAGTAATGCAGCATATTTGGCGGGGGTTGAGATATAATCATACCTCATTTACGGCAAAAGTCTACTCTACCTGCACTTGATCTTAACTAATCCTGATTTACTAGCATTCATGACTGTCTGCGTGTTGGGTGGAACCTGGAGCCCCCCGATGTTTGGGATGGGATCGCTCTTGTACTACCCACTACGATCGATATCACACAAGACACATTGCTAATGTTCTGTATTACCTGAGACTTCCGGGACATTGGGAGAAAAGTCTCCAACAGCAGGACAGTCCTTTAAACATCCTAGTGATATTTGGTGGACCCTCTTTATTAAAGTAAACCTTAGTTACCTTCTAAAACCAGTAAATAAAGACACGGAGACATGATTTTGGCAGAAAAATTGCTAGCTATTTATTTGACCCTAACCATAGCAAACCTGTAAATGGAAAATTTGTTAAGCTGCCGAATCCCCGGCAAAATGGTGGCAGAAAAAAGAACGGCTCTATAAAACTATTGTTGAACTTAAATTGGTAAACTGACCGAAACCGTCCAAACACCTTATCAAAAACCGGTAATAGGTGTCAACACAACCCCCACAGTGACTTCCCACCGCTCCTGGGTGCCCTGCCGCTGCCTCCCGGATGGGTGGTCGAGCGGCCATTAAGTCGATGGAGGTGAGTGCACCTAAACCAAATAAACTGAAACTTACTACCTAAATAAGCGATACAACTACAAACTGCCGTTCTTTTCCGCCTATAAATAGCCAACGAATGAAAACCAGCCAGCAATCAAAACGCCAATGCACTCCGCATCAAACAAAACAACCACATGCCATAGGGCGGGAGGGCGGGAAGGAAATTGAAAACAGCAAAGAGGCCCAAAATGGCCACTGCAGTGTATATATACCCTAACCCTCCCCCTTTTCCTAAGGCTGTACTACCTCACAGCTAGGTCCACCCCTCACAGGATGTTTAACCCATTCCTCTCCTATGCAGTCAATTCTTTCTCCTAAACATCCTAGTGATATTTGGTGGACCCTCTTTATTAAAGTAAACCTTAGTTACCTTCTAAAACCAGTAAATAAAGACACGGAGACATGATTTTGGCAGAAAAATTGCTAGCTATTTATTTGACCCTAACCATAGCAAACCTGTAAATGGAAAATTTGTTAAGCTGCCGAATCCCCGGCAAAATGGTGGCAGAAAAAAGAACGGCTCTATAAAACTATTGTTGAACTTAAATTGGTAAACTGACCGAAACCGTCCAAACACCTTATCAAAAACCGGTAATAGGTGTCAACACAACCCCCACAGTGACTTCCCACCGCTCCTGGGTGCCCTGCCGCTGCCTCCCGGATGGGTGGTCGAGCGGCCATTAAGTCGATGGAGGTGAGTGCACCTAAACCAAATAAACTGAAACTTACTACCTAAATAAGCGATACAACTACAAACTGCCGTTCTTTTCCGCCAAAAGCGAAGGACTCCCTCCCAGAGTCCTCGCACCGCCACCATAACCTACCCTAACTCCTGCAACACTAGGAACAGATCCTCCAGGAAAAACATCATCCCCTCATTGGTTAGATGTACGCCATCAGGCCGAAAAAGGTGTTTGTCTCGGAACCGAATCCTAGGGTGGCGAACCACTTTGCCCCCGTGGGCCAAGACCCACTTCGCCACCGCGCCATTCACCTTTATCCTGGCCTCGTCTATTACGCGTCCGTCCTCCACACCGCGCCAACTCAACCTTGGCACCATCAGGGAAAAAACCAATACACAATTGGTCCATGCTGCGGCCACCTTTGCCAGATCCTGTATCATGGCCCACCTTAGCTCCAAGGAAGTCCTCTTCCCAAGGTCGTTTCCACCTAAGTGGACAACCAACACCTTGGGAACACCATGCTTCCTAGCTTGACTGACTAATCTACTCAATAGATCTGTCCACATCATTCCTCGCCAACCAAGCCATCTGATTCCCTGACCTCCAGGGAACCTCTGAGCCGTATCAGAGGCCCAGAACCTAGCTGCCCAAAAGACATAAGAGTGGCCGACCACCCAAACGGACAAGCCATCAGCGAAACAACCTGAATGGAAGGAAAAGGGGTAAAATGTGTTACTAAAATCTATCCCAGAAATAGAAATTGCGTTAACCTGAAGGATCTGCCAAAAAAGAAAAATTTTCTTTGATAATAGCTTCCTAAGTCGCAGCAGTCACGGCCTAGCCGATCTCCCGTTCTAATGAATTTGAAGCCAAGCATTAAGACTTTAAGGGAAAGGTAAAAAATCAAAATGAAATAAAACAGGGGGGGGGGGGGGGGGGTGGAAGGGGAGGGGGGAGGGGTATGAAAAAATAGGGTAGAACATGAAATAACTCAGCTGGAGGTGAAAGCATAAAAACCTGCTGAGGGACTTTGATAGCACAGATTAGCCGAATTAATGATTAGAATTCAGTCCGTCAAGTCAGGCAAAAATAGCAAAATAACTCCAGACCCCCGCTGCCGGCTCACGCCCGCAGCGGCAAGTGGCTAATCCCTGAGTAGGATCACAAACGGGTAACCGAAACAACATATAGTGAACATAACATATGCATAACCCAAGCAAACCTTATCTTACTCTAACTTATTGATGCCAGCTACGCTTATGCAAAGTATCTCAGGCGACGGGGCGAATGTACCGCTTATAACAGGACGACTTCCATCGTCCCACCGCCTGGATCTGGGCTCCCGAAAAACCCGCTGCCGCTGCCGCCGTAGCAGCCCCAATGCGGAAGGAGTGTGTACCGAAGTGGGAGGGGGAAAGGCCCAAGCTCGTCAGACAGCGACCCATCATCCACCGAAATTGGAACTTTGTCACTGGCAGCCCATCATAGTGCAGCAACCACGACCCCCGACAGTCGGGCCTTACTGCCTCATATTGTACCGCCAACCGTACTGGGCATATGCTCTCCTCCAGTGCCGGAACCAGGGTGACCCATCGGCCCTTCCCCACCTGGTCCGTCTTAGAGCGTCGCAATCTGCACAGCAGGGACCCCCCACTCACCACTACGTCACCCACCAGCATGCGCGAATCCGTCTGCTTAGAAGGCGCTACCAACTCCGAAATCCTAAAGGCACCGTGGTAGGCCATAGAAAAAGCCAACCTAAAAAGCAGCGATTCAAACATAGACGATGCTATGTCCCCCACCGACCCAATGATGTCAGGCAGCAAAGCTGCATCAATGGGCCGCCTCCTGTCAGGTGGCGTAGGTGCAACGCGCGCCCATCCTTTCATAGCCTTAAGCAGAATCCCGCTTTTCGTCAGGTCGGGAACGCCCTTAATTCTGCAGAAGAACGCAATGCCAGCCAAGTACCGGGACACCACCGCTCTAGACCTACCCGAAACATAAAGCTGCCAAATAAAAGAAAGCATCATCCGATGCCCGCTCTTACCTCGTTGCTTCCGTCCTCTAGCAAACTCTTCCCATTCGCTCCAGGCCTGTTCGTAAGCCTTAAGCGTGGATGGCGCGACCGATCGCAGTGCTAGACCTTCCAGTCCGGCTCGATGACCTGCCAGACATAACCGGGACAATGAAAACCCCGTTGGTCGGCCTCTGGAGCCAACAAGTGAAACCTATCCCAATGCCCTCGCGATAGCGCATCAGCGACCCCGTTCTCCAGACCCGGCACGTGCTGAGCGCGGAACCACACGTTCCTGCGCAGACAAGTAAGCAGCAACTGCCCTAGGACCCGCAGCACCACCAGCGATTTAGCCCTTTGGTTGTTAATCGCGTGCACCACGCCCAGATTGTCGCATCTGAACAGGATGCTGCGATGCGCTAGCCGCTCGCCCCAAATTTCCAGCGCAACCATGATGGGAAAAAGCTCCAGGAGCAGAAGGTCCCTAGTGAAACCAGCCTGATGCCATTCCGCTGGCCACGCTGCCGCGCACCAAGATCCCTCAAGATAGCACCCAAAACCGGATGCTCCCGCCGCGTCGGTGAAAAGCTGCAATCTGGCGCTATCTATCGTTGGTGCTTGCCATATTCGAACCCCGTTAAAATCTTCCAGGAACGAGGCCCACACTGCCAGATCTCTTTTTATCTCGGCTGGCAACCTTACAAAGTGGTGCGGCCTGGCACATCCCGCGGTTGCTCTTTCCAGCTTCCGGCAGAAAACCCTGCCCATCGGGATGACCCGACAAGCAAAGTTAAACATGCCCAGCAAGGATTGCGCCTGCCGTAGCTTAACCTTACGCGAGCCCATGAACTGGCCAATGGTCTCGCGAAGCTTCGCCACTTTGTCCAAAGGCAGACGACACTCGCCTGCCACCGTGTCGATCTCTATACCTAGAAATGACAGGCAAGAGATCGGCCCCTCCGTTTTGTCTTCGGCAACCGGCACTCCGAAGTGACAAAACAATGCTCTTATACTGAAAAGCAGGTTGCCGCACCGCGGCGACCCCGCCGGACCCGTACAAAGGAAATCATCGAGGTAATGGGCAACACCGTGCCCCCCCGACGAAGACTCCACGCACCAATGCAGGAAGGTGCTAAAACGTTCAAAATACGAGCATGAAACGGAACATCCCATCGGCAAACATTTGTCGATGAAATATTCCGACCCAATCCGGAAACCCATAAAACGAAATGAGTCCGGATGGAGGGGTAGCAACCTGAACGCGGATTCGACGTCAATCTTTGCCATGAGGGCCCCATTTCCGTAGCTGCGGACCAAATTGAGCGCCTCGTCAAACGATTGATATACCACCGAGCAATGCCCCTGAGGTATAGCGTCGTTGACCGAGGCCCCCGGTGGGTAGGAAAGGTGCTGTATTAGACGGAAGGCCCCAGGTGTCTTCTTGGGCACCACCCCCACCGGGGAGATGACGAGGTCAGCCACGGGGGGTGAAGCAAAAGGCCCCTCCATCCTGCCCAGCCTGACCTCCTTATCGACTTTTTCCCGCAACACTAAAGGCAAGGACCTAGCCGACTGAAGGTTCCTCTGCGCCCTAACTGTAACCTCGCTTGCAACGGGCAAGCGGAAACCAAAACTAAAACCTTCGAACAAAAACCCGGCATCCTCCTTATTCGGATACCAATTCAACCATTTTCGCATAGCCTCTAGCCTAATTGGCGTTGGCGCCCTGCGGAGCACTCCCGCCGGGTGCTCCTCTAGCGTAGGGTTGCTTAGCGCGGGGACCCTGCCGAGTATTCTTGAAACAGGAGGAGGCCGGGTGGGAACCCCCGCAATGTAGGCAAGCGTGACGGAACCGACACTGCTTGCCGTAGGTACATGCCGCGTTGTTAAACGCGAAGCATAACCCTTTGGTTCCTGTCTGTTTACCCGTCCGGACGGCCGACCTAACTGGCTTGGACGACCCGCCGTCCCCGCCGAGCGCGTGGGCGGACGGCCCGACCCGGTGTCCGTCCGCCCCTGCGCTCCGGGGCTCCTTGGCCTGTTGTGAGGCCCTGGTGACCCTAAGCCAGACCTCCACGTCCTTGAACCCGAAGTCCATAACGTGCAACCCGTCCTGTTTCTCCCTGAACTCCTCATCATACCTACGCCATTCGTCACCCGCCGACGTGCGTTGCATATCATGCACGAGGTGCAGGTACCGGATGACATTCATATGTTCGTCTGGCCTGTCCTCCAGGTAGCAAGCCGCGAAAACCCAAAACCCCGCCAGCCAGTTATCGAACGTGCGAAATGCCTCGGGCCCTATGCCCTTCTTAGCGGTAGCTGCCTTGAACTCTTTCTTCGCGCTTTTCGTCAAGACGAAGACGTCCACGTAGTCCCCCCTACGAATGCTTTTTCTGCAGCTATCCCTAAGCCCCCGCATGACAGCGGTATATTCGCAGCGAACCACGCCTGGTAAGTCGCGCCGCTTCCTAGCCTTGCGAGATTCTTTGCTAACCCGCCTTCGCCTCTTATGCCTCTCCTGCCTCCCAGCCGCCTTTTTGGCGTATTTATTCGCCCTTTTCTTCGCCCTCGCCGTGCTACTTATGTCGGACACCGCCGAGGAAAGGGAGGAGGAGGAAGAAGAGGAAGAAGATGACGAAGGGGACGAGCTGCGCGAACTTAAAGGAGTACTTGCAACCGACACAGACTGCTCCGCCTCACCTGAAGCCGTAGAATGGTCGGATCCAGATTCATCAGGCGCGATGTACGAAACGTCCTCAACGTCCGCTTCCGCTTCCTCCGAATCCGTCTGAGCAACTGCGGGCAAAAAAGGGGGAGAGGACCCAGAGACACACGGAGGCGAGCGCCTAGCCCTTCCAGGCGATGGCGTGCCAGGTGAACGCACATTCTCATCTCGCCGTGGCTGCTGCTGCAGCTGAGCCGCGGCCGCACCAAGCTCGCGGCACGCACGCGCTACCCTCTGCGCGGCCGAGCCTGCACCCGCGCCCGATCCGCTAGGCAACCCCCCGGACCCAACCTCGCGCTCGGGGGCCGCTGATAGCGGACCCAAAGCTGCCACCACCGTGGCGAGGGCCGCAGCGAACGCGCCTTGCGTAAGATTTGTACTTCGTGACGCACGCGCGTCGGCTGCTGGTTGCCGAGCGGGCGGAACGCGCCGTGTGGACCCGCCGCTGGGCATGGGAAGCCATGACCCATCCGGACCACAAATCGGTCGGCCCTGTGGGGAAAGGTCCGTAATGCCCGGGCACCTCACCCTGGACATAACCCCCCCCCTACTTCCTGTGTCCGCCCGCCCAGTTCCCCTGGAAATGTTGCCCGCCTCTCGCCCCGCCCCTAACCCGGGGCTAGCCTGCCGCCCGGCTGAGTTGCCACGTCCAGCCCGGGAGGCCCTGCACTGTGATTCATCCGGCGCCCTCAGTGCCGTGTTATCAGCACCGCTGGGCGAAAGACCCCGGAAACCTGGTTGATCTCTACCAGGCCCGCTTACCCTCCTCGCCCCGCCGGAAGCTATCCGCAGCGAGGAGGGCTGAGGGGACACGGAACGATGCGGCGTCGCTGCGCGCACCCGTGTGCGAGCGACACCGCCGGAGCCGCGCGTTGGCGCGCGCGCACGTCGTGCGCGCGCCCCACCGCCTCCTGTCCTGGCGCCCCCCGCTGCCGATGCAGCCTCTTGCTGAACATTTCCATCCGACGATCCTGCGCTGGGCTCACCGACGGGCCCAGGCCTGATCGCCGATACTTCCGACACCCGTCCAGCTCTCCCCCGCCGCGTGGGGCCTACAAGCGGCCCTGGCAAGCGGGACCGGCCGGGTGTTACAGCAGCGGGTGCCGAGCGGCGTCCAGCGAGGCGCGCCAGCGCGCGCCCGCGGGTTCCCACCGTCCCGACACCCCCGAACGCTCCCGGAGGCGAGGACCGTTGGTCCTCTCTTCCCAGGAGATCAGACCTCCGGACCGCCACGGGCCGCACACCGCGGCCGCCAGCAGCTACACCCGTGACCGCAGGGTCGCCGGAGGAGCGCGTCCTGCGCCCCGTACCCAACGACCTTTGAGCAGCCCCATGTGTAGTAACGGTCCCCTCGGCGCCGGACCTCCCGGCCCCGGGCTCAGCCTCGCTGGCCTGGTAACGGGCGGGCGCGCCTGCGGATCGCCGTGGGCGGCTGGAGGACATATTAGAATAGGATACAACTAACAAATTGCAGTAACTATAGAAGGGTGAACAATCTGCCAGGCAGAACTCACCCCAAGGAAATTGAAAACAGCAAAGAGGCCCAAAATGGCCACTGCAGTGTATATATACCCTAACCCTCCCCCTTTTCCTAAGGCTGTACTACCTCACAGCTAGGTCCACCCCTCACAGGATGTTTAACCCATTCCTCTCCTATGCAGTCAATTCTTTCTCCAAAGAGCCATAACCCAAGTCTTGGGGACATGTACTAAGCAGTGATAAAAGTGGAGAAGTGAGCCAGTGGAGAAGTAGCCCATGGCAACCAATCAGCAATGGCATAACATTTATAATTTGCATACTATAAACATATACAGAGCAGCTGATTGGTTGCCATGGGCAACTTCTCCAATGGCTCATTTCTCCACTTTTATCACTGCTTAGTACATGTCCCTAACTCTTTTTTTGTCCTGTACTGTGCTGTTTTATTACAGGTAATTGAGGAAACAAGATTCTTTGCTGAAAGGTATTATTCTAGGCAATATTGGGCAATTCTGTACGTGGAGAGAAATTGATGTGAAACCATTCTTGGTATGCTGTAAATACAGAGAGTACATACAATGCCTGAGCCTTTCATCAGACAGGCCTGAGCGAGGTTTATCGCATTAAATCTAGAAACTCCATGCGATGAGAGGAAGAGGGTGAAGACGCACAAAGAAGGAGAATGGAAAGTTAATCCATTTATTGTAGTACTCAGCAGTTTGACACTTCAGTAAGTGGGTTAAATACCTGCTTTCCTGCTATCTGCTGCATGTCAGTCATTCCTCTCCTTATCACAGAGCAGAGCTGCCAGGATTGGGGATATCAGGCTGTATTATTCACCCGCCTATATGGTTCTGTTCTGGGAAGTGAGACCGTTTCCACCGTGAGCCATTAGTAATAATTCAGAAATCAAGAATAAGCGTGCGAACCTCAGATGTGACCCTGAAACATACCTGTTGCACTTCTTAGGGTGGCGGCAGCCATTTTGTTGACCGTGTCAATATTGAACACATCAAGTCACTGGGAACTAGTGGCAACCCTGGGTCATATAAAACTGCACTTTCATGAATCAATATTGCCTCCATATCCATCTATATCACATTGAGGCTGGTGGCCCCAATCCATAGTGGTCATCTGCAGTTGGTATGTAGTCAGTTGTAGTGTTAAGTTTAGGGTTTAAATACTGTAAAAACATTGCGTTGACATGTGACAACTGTCGACATACAGACCCCATGTCACATTATGGGCGGTATTGAAAGGATTTACACACGACTAAAGTGATCCCCGTTATTGCGTATATTGCGTCCATAGTAATCAGATTTAGCTGCGTAAAGGGTTAGGGCGTAAAGGGTTACCTCAGGGGTAGCGAGCTGAAATGATGATACCATACCCGTCAGCAGAAACAGAACCGATATGGAAGGGGGCGGAAATAATTGAATACCGCCCAATGAATGTCAACATTCAGATGTCGACATATTGTGTCACACCCGCTATAATATTCTACTAACCACTTTCACCAATATGCAATAACGATCTAGTCCATTTGGATTAGTATTGGGCATGAGGGTAATTTTATGACTCCATTATCAGACCCAGTGGTATTACCACTGCGTATACTGTTATAGCAATACAGCAGTACATGGTGCCGCCTTTAGGGTTACGCACTCCCTGGCAATTTACAGTACTTGCATGCTTTTCTGTATTCAAGCACATATCAAATATGAAGATGTTTGTTATACGTCTTTACTTGCTTTTGTATACTTTCCTAACGCGCGCAAATGGAACTTGTAGCATTCCGTAAAAAGCAACCACAGCACAAGAGTAGGTAGTGGAGCGCGAGTCAAAACCCAACCACGGAACAGGGGGTTTTAGAGCCAGATCCTTCTACATACGGTTTACAAACATTAAAAATACACATACAGTAAATTGCTTTCAAAATGCACCAATGGTTAGGTAACGTGACTTTTGTAGCGTGCTGAAATCACCCCAGAATAGGGAGTGTTTCAGATCAGAGGGTGTTGGAAATGGAATCAATATATTTCTATCAAATGTGTTGTGTTATTTTGTTTGATGGATTTTGCAAATATTTATTTACACGTTATTTTGTTTTCATTGTACTGCACCTAAGTATATGTTGGCATGTTAAACATGAATAATAGTTATCAATAACTCTTGACTGTTCATGTGACTTAAATCAATGTTTTGCGCTTATCTGTCCACAGTTCACAATAAGCTCCTTCTTATCAGCTTCCTCTTGTCCTCCAGATCTTCTCACCAGGACTGGTAACTAATGAGAGCTTTGCGATGGAAAATAAATGAAGCTGATTGCCCACTGGTGTCGGCCATTAGTGCTAATTAGTTAAAACATCACAGTTACAAAGAGTGAATTGGCTGCAGTAATTAATACTAGCGCTCAGCCATGTGGAAAGTCAGATCCAGGCCAGGAGGAAAGGGGGGGTCTGTGGGAAAGGAGAGGCAGCTTCGTCAGAGGCGACTGGGGGCTCCGCACCCCTCTGCTTGCTCAACAGTGTAGTTTGTTTTATTTGCTTGTCAGGGAGGGTAATTCATGAAGCTGAAATAGTGCCAGTGGGGCACAACTGCACCAAAACTCCCATTCAAGTCAATAATATCCTTATCAGCACTTTCACTGCTTAATTAATACCAGTCGGTTAACCCTCCACTGCCTTTCACTTCGCGCCATAGAAATATGTTGCCATTATTTTTTTTATTTTTTTTTACATCTTCTGATCAGTAATTCCCAGTAAAAAAACTTTAATTCTTCATAGATGCCCAGAGTTCTGCAGCGCCACCAATCTATCTCCAAACTGCATTCAGGATGCAAAGGGTTAAGAAGTCTGTGACCTTATTGGGTTACATTATCCTGCGCCCCACCCCGTACTCTCACACATATTTCTCAGGTCACAGCTTGGGTAATGGTCTATTAATTTGCTATATTCTCCCCTGTGAGTCAAAACTCAATTTCTGCCAGAGATCTCAGGCTGGGTGATTGATGGCCACCGAGCTGTCAGCTCTCTCACCAAGAGGGTCCCACCCCTGTCTGCTCATCCCATCCTTTCCCCAGAAGACAGAACTTCCCCAAAGAGCTGCACAGAAGCTGTGGTGACCTAGCTGCCCCCTTTAATTACCCTGCTAGTGTTATAGTTGCGCCTGATGGGTTTTATTTCCTGTCCTGAGCAATTGTACGAAGATATTTAACACAATCCTGTACTGTTCCGTAACAACCAATGAAATATCAGCTATTGCTTGCCATGTAGTCTTAACATAAAAGTAGATATTTGATTGGTCGCTATCGGATACATTTATGCTTTTCACCATATGAAATAAGATGCCTCTTACTGGAAAATGACTGTGGCCTGTAAATTAGCTAGTCCCTCATGGACTTCTTTTCACTTTGGTTCGGAGGCATTGAGCGTTAGCAGACCAAAAACGCAAATAAAAATGCATAGAACCACAATGTATATGTGTGCCCCAGCTGCCATTGCTGATGCCTCTTTCCTTAGAGGCATCACCTGCCCTTAGAGGCAGCCATGTTGTTTTCTGAAAAATTAAGTGGCACAGACTGTATCCAACATACAAGAAGATCAGCAGATCTCACCACTCTTTCTCATTGGTAAAATTTAATCCACCAGCCGCATTGCACCCCTACCAGCCTTCCTAGGTCAGGGACCCTCACTACTACTGTGTCCAAGAAATATAATGGGGGAAATCCTAACCCATTAATTCGTAAGAATGCCTTTTGTTCTTACATCAGTTCTTCAGTCTTTGTTTTGTGGACTAGGAGCTGCCATGTTCATTTCTCTCTTTTTCATATACTGTATACTGTTCTCGGCTGCACTGTGCTAAAGGAAAGAACAATTAATTCAGAAACTCTATGATGATGATATGCACATAGAATAAGAGGGAAAGCATGCAGTTGTACAGCGCCACAGAATATGCTGGCGCTATATAAGTGAATGTTAATAATAATAATAATAATAATAATAATTATTATTATTATTAAAGATTGCTGCAAGGTAGGTAATTTAGTAAGCCAAGTAAAGTACTTGGATTTTGGGATGAACGTTCACAAAAAATATGACAAGGGCAGTGAGCAACTTTTACATAATTGTCTGAATAATGGCAGCGCTATATATACTATATATATATATATATATATATATATATATATACTATATATATATATATATATATATATATATATACTGTATAATTATAATTGCTCGTCTTCCCTCCATTGCTATTTCTCATCCTCTGTCACATCACTAGTCTCCATTCCTGCCCTGTCTCTTAGCTCTCTCCAATCCTGTCGTTCCCTCCCTGCTCCGTGCGTGCAGGTCTCTTCCGCATGAGGTCCGGATGGTTCTGCCAAAGGAAAGTTGAAGGTCTGCCATTAATTCAAGACTAAAAATGACAAATTCATCTTCTACGACAATTAAATGAAGTCGGTAATTGATGCTAATTGATCTTCAGATGAGAGGGCTCTCACTAGAACTTCAGACACTACCCTTTGGTTCCTCAAAAAAAAAAAAAAAACACAATAAAAGCACTAACGGAGGTTTTTATACCATCACTGCCTCTCTCCTGCCCTAGATAATTGTCTTTTTACTGGCAGACTTCCGTCCTGCTCCTGTAATAAGACTCTGCGTCAGTGCCAAAGACATCGACAACGTGTTGCTTTAGTGTTTTGTTAGCACCAATGTGGTAAAATGCCAGGGAGGAAATGCATTAATCCAGCAAGTTACCATAAAGCACTTAGCTTTGTCCCACAATCCTGGGGTCTCATTGTAAAAATAAAATTACTGAAAAGCGAAACAAAACAACTTACTGCACCTTAAGGGTTGTTCACTAACATTGATGGAAGGTGCAATCTAGTACTAAAGCCAATTTGCACCTCCAGATAAGAGCTCATTGCTGATTCGCTGATGTCAGAGTTGCATCTTTTTACAATTTCAGTAAATAGCTCCAGATTTATGTTTTGCATGCGCGCACGTATGTATATATTGTGTTTTTTTGTTTTTTTTATATATATACAGGTTGAGTATCCCTGTTTCAAAATGCTTGGGACCAGAAGTATTTTGGATATCGGATTTTTCCGTATTTTGGAATAATTGCATACCATAATGAGATATTATGGCGATGGGACCCAAGTCTAAGCACAGAATGCATTTATGTTTCATATACACCTTATATACACAGTCTGAAGGTCATTTTAGCTAATATTTTTAATAACTTAGTTTTATACACAAAGTGTGTGTACATACACACAATTCATTTATGTTTTATATACACCTTATACACAAAGACTGAAGGTCATTTAATACAATATTTTTAATAACTTTGTGTATTAAACAAAGTTTGTGTAAATTGAGCCATCAGAAAACAAAGGTTTCAATATCTAAAGTTCCCCATACACTAGAACGATATGTCTGAGGCTGAAGTCGGAGGCGATATCCCTTGAACTCTCCCGGGAGCTTCCCGGGAGTGGTACCATATGATTCCAAACGATTTGGTACATTTTGCATGCAATATATTGTATGCGATCCCAGCCATACCTGCGGGAACCGCCATATCACGAGTGCAGCACTAACGGTCTAGGGGCCGCGCATCGGATCGGATACACAGCCAAAAAGCCCGATTTCACCCAATATATCGTCCCGAATGCCCGAATTGGGCTGAAATCGGGCATAATAATTCTAGTGTACGGGGCCCTTGACTCTCACTCAAAAAATTCTGTATATATATATATATATATATATATATATATAGTATACCATATCCAAAAATTCCGAAATATGGAATTTTTTGAGTGAGACTGAGATAGTGAAACCTTTGTTTTCTGATGGCTCAATATACACAAACTTAATGTAATATTATACACAGTTATGAAAGATATTGTATTAAATGGCCTTCAGGCTGTGTATATAAGGCGCATATGAAGCATAAATGAATTGTGTGTATGTACACAAACTTTGTTTAATGCACAAAGGGGGTAATTCAGAGTTGATTGCAGCAGCAAATTTGTTAGCAGTTGGGCAAAACCATGTGCACTGCAGGGGGTGCAGATGTAACATGTGCAGAGAGTTAGATTTGGGTGGGATGTGTTCAATCTGAAATCTAAATTACAGTGTAATAATAAAGCAGCAAGTATTTACCCTGCACAGAAACAAAATAACCCACCCAAATCTAACTCTCACTGCACATGTTATATCTGCCCCCCCCCGCAGTGCACATGGTTTTGCCCAACTGCTAACAAATTTGCTGCTGCGACCAACTCTGAATTGGCTGTGTGTATAAGGTGTATATGAAACATAAATAGATTCTGTGCTTAAACTTGTGTCCCATCCCCATGATATCTCACTATGGAATGCAATTATTCCAAAATACGGAAAAATCCGATATCCAAAATACTTCTGGTCCCAAGCATTTTGGATATGGGATACTTAACCTGTGTGTGTGTGTGTGTGTGTGTGTGTGTGTGTGTGTGTGTGTGTGTGTGTGTGTGTGTGAGTTCAGTGTATATATAGAATTCAGCATTATATACTGTCTTATTAAATAAAATACTGCCCTGCATAACTGTGCTGCGTCACATCCAGATGTGCGGCAATTGCACCTTTTACCCTGCGGCCAGAAAGTTTTGCAGCCACCAGGGAGATAATTAGATGACGGAACAATGAAATCGCCAGCAGACATTAGGTCACAGTGGCATGTGCGTTGTGCCGCATGTTTCATTTTATCATTATTCAGACCTGTGTAAAAATAAAACAAAATCACCTTCTTATTAATTCCTGGTTTTACAAATAACATTTCACATCTACATTTAATTTTCCAGAGAAAAGACACAGAAAAAAAAAATGCTGTAAGGTGCAGTAAATGGGGAAGGGAGTATGAAGTGTAGCTGAACTCAGCCTAACAACAATAATAATGAGAAACACTGCTCTATGGCCCGATTACAGGAATTGTATCATTTTGATACTTAATCTAGTTATTGAACTTGTTCTTGAATAGGACGTGCCCTTGTCTGCCGGGTAATTTGCTAATTAACTCGCTATGCGGCAGTGTCTGCAGCGCAGGTGCCCAGCACCCTCAGGTGCCCCCTGGACCTGTCCCTTCACGTGGAGATGAAATTTGCAGCGTTACTGGATTTATGGCAGCAGCTGTGCGTCTTACCACTTAATTTTTATAAGCCCAGTATAAAGCTCTGCGGGGGGCCCCAAGGACTCAGATTTTCTCTACTTAAAATATTACAGTGTTAGCACTTACGCCGGATACAAGAAAGGCCTGTTGTTTTTTGGGGTGGGAGGGGGCTGGCTGTGCCCCCACACCTTCCTTTCTTAATAGAGGGGCTTTTCTTTAATCTTGAGCCAGTTTGCCACGATCAGTCGTTGAAGCCATCAGGGTTGGAGTTCAGGCTTCAAGTGCTGTTCACAGTCATTTACAGCATTTTGGGGAGGGCTCCACCCACCCCCTCCCCACTAAACCCGGTTAGGATTGAGGCCCAGTCACAATAACTTTAAACTTAATGTGGACCAGTCACCTATACACTATGGACGCAGTCTACCAGATAACTAGGAACGGGTGACATCACTGAGGTACTTTGTACCTCATGCCTCGAGACACCAAAAACTTTAACTTCAATTATCAAAACCTTTGGCATTCAGAATGTCAACATTTTGTACCACACCCGTTAAAAAGTACTGTGCATAGTAATTCAGAAATCACCATACATGTGCTGTCCTGTACAGTCAGAAAACCTTATTCAGGCACACCTGGACCCAGAGCCGGCCCTAACAAATATGATGCCCTAGGCGAAATTTTGGCTGGTGCCCCCTAGCACCACCGCTAGTTCTGCAGGAGATGCCTGGCATGAGTCAGCTGGCAGCTCTGCTAACGTCGGGCTCCTTTTGTTTATGAAAATGCATCATATTATTTGTATTACTATGTATGTATCTGCATATGAAATGCTACATTACAGTGATTTCCAGGAATACACTGCAGCGTAGCATTTCGGATGCAGATACAGCCGCCGTCACACACAGAATATAGGCATGCCGCATATCATTTTAATCAGCAGAAGCTGCTGGTGTCCCTAAGCATACCAAATGCCCTAGGTATTTGCCTAGTTTACCTATGCCTAAGGCCAGCTCTGCCTGGACCTGTACAGCTAACAGTCTAACGCCCCCAATTATCAAGCCTTGGAGAGTGATAAATAGCATGGTGATAAAGTACTAGCCAATCAGCTCCTAACTTCCATCTTACAGGCTGTGTGCAAAAAATGAAAGACAGGAGCTGATTGATATATAACACTGTTCTAAAGAACCAACCAATCTCCAAGGCTTTATAAAACTGGGCCTAATTTTCCTAAGGCACCTGCAGATTTAGGGGACAGTTGTCCAACCACTTTGTCTCTGGATTGTGGAGGAAACACATACAAAGTGTACCCTGAATGAAATGTATCATTATATATATACTGTATATGTGTGTGTGTGTGTGTGTGTGTGTGTGTGTGTGTGTGTGTGTGTGTGTGTGTATATATATATATATATATATATATATATATATATATATATATATAAAATTAAAGAAAAAGAAGATAATTCCATAGTGGTAATTTCGGTTCATTTTGAGGCAAGGCTATGTATAGGACGCAGACTGTTTAAGGTGATGTTGATTGAGAGACAGCTCTGTGTGGTACATATGGCAGCCGATAATTACCAAAAGGTTCAAACCAGCCCGATCTACCTCTGTCTGCATCACACGCACTGGTATTAATCCTGACAAATTTAGACACACATGTATGTAAAGTGCATCGATAAATCAGGTATGAGAAGCAAGAAAACGGGGCAGCGACAGCTGGGAGCTGCAGGAAGCACACAAGTATATTACACAGATAATGTGTTTGACGTATTAATAAAAGCTGCAGCATTGTTCAGTCCTGGGCGATGGGAAATGCCGATAAACTATGACAGATTACATATTGATGAAATCCAGAACTTTCCAATCATGTTCACAGAGACTTTTATCCCTCTGACTGATGGATAATAATACCATCTGTCAACACTTAGGGGCCCTGGTCAAGAGGCCAAGTTGTCCAGACTTAAGCGTTAAAAAGGTAGTGTTGGTGCACGTCTGGTCTGGGCTGCCTCCAGCCTCCCATTATCACCCCCGTAGCAGTGCGTGGGGTGCAGTCTTATTATATTTTACCTTCATCCAATATGACAAATGACACTTTAGATTTTAGAATGTTATTTTGTAATTTGTTATGTCTTAGTAAATAATTTATAATTTGTCAACATCAATTTTTTTTTGTATATAAAATATATAATATATTAAATGCTCATAGTTTAGAGGACTATAAAAGTATATGTCACCCGTGACATATTTAGAACATACCGAGCAGTGTAATATTATAGCATCCATCTAGCGATTAACTTTTCTCTGTCTAATGCAAGTTACACAACGCTGTGGCGTAGTGCGGCTCTGTATCTTGATGTAATATTAGGAAAAGTCTATTATTTAGATTATATTCAGAATGTTATTTGGTGACTATTAGAACCTGAACCCATTTGTTTACTTCTATCAGTGTTTTTGCAGTAAACTACGATGTTGTATTGTGTTATACATATTTACATATAATCGCAAGACAAGTCTGATATTAGGGGCACTTAAACATGGTTTTATTTGTTACTTTATTTTAGTTTTCTTTACAAAGCAAGACTATGGTTTAGGGAGGGTGCACTGTCAACCCCCCATCATGAATTATTATACTTTTAATATCAGATACGAGTTAGAGCTGTATATTATCACTCATGATTACACACATATATATATATATATATATATATATACAGCAAAGTAATCTCCCCTGGCAGGGAGAGTAGCACACAGCACTGCAGGATTTGTAACAATTTTGCTTTTGCTACCTACAAATCCTGCAGTGCTGTGTGTTACTCTCCCTGCCAGGGGAGATTACTTTGCTGTTTACAAATTTTTACAATGGCACGCAGGTATGATTAACCCATCATAAGAGTGCCGATCCAGCTGTCTCTCTCTATATATATATATTATATATTATAATTATTATTATACCTGTTGAAAATTGTTCGTCTGAATGTCAGTCCCAGTCTTTGTTACTCGAACTCTATTATTATCTTGGCCTTATTCTGCTGACTATTGGTGGGCCCCAGCTTACAGTGTGCTCAGGGGCCAACATATAACGCCGCCTCTGAATTTAAATGCAAGTAAAAAAAAATAATAATCTTAGTCTCTGTTAGAAGTGCTTAGTTTTGTCCAAGTTCTGCCTGTTTTACCGGGATCCGCAGAGTGTGACTGCTAGATGTAAACCCGGCAATACACAGCTCCAAGACATAAAGAAACTGCTACTGACACAGCTTAGTGGTCCTGCTTACTGCTCGTTCATTACTGGCACATAAGTTCTGGTCACATAATATTTATTCACATGTGCGGGTGATGCGGTGGGGGGCAGACAGAGAGAGAGGGGGGCGCGAGTGAAAGGCTTTTCTCTTAACGCTATACAAATACAGGATCCTTAGGAGACGGAGGGAGGGGGCCAAGTACGAGGACTGTTCTCTGCAGCTCATTAAGCACAGCCATAAAATATTAATAGTTATTGTCCCTCTATTTATTGGTAATTATCCTCCTGGAATAAAATCTGCTAGTCCTCAGAAATGTCTTTTAAGCAGCAGTTTTTTTTATTAATCCAGTATTATTAAGCACACATTAAAAAAAAAAAGGGGTCTCGGTAGCAGAGTTTCCTACAGCCGACTGCGTGCCCCCCCCCCGTGGCTCCTGGAATGCGGCACCTGTAATAAAGCGAGCCGCTTTTGATGTAGCATGAGGGCGCTTAATTATGTCACCTGCTTGTCGTTTGTTTGGAGCAATTTAGGTAGTTACACCTGCACTGCTGGAAGGCACGACGCAGCTGTCCAGAGTAACAGGACATGTGGCCGCCGTCACCGCCTCTTTGGCAGGGTCGCCAGCAGCTGCAATACAGACACAAAATATATATTTTTTTTTCTGTTTAACTGTTCACTGCCAGCAAAAGAGTTAATACCTAAATTAAGTCTTAATTACCTGACGTTCCACTTCCAGGTAAAATGATCTTTCCAGGAGCGTCAGTTGAAGAGTAGGCAGGTTACCGTCAGTCATAACCCCCAACATCGATAATACAGACCGGCAAAGATCATTTTTACTTGACCGTAAATTATTGGAGAAAAAGAGATGTATATAAAAAAAAATCCATCTCCTTATCTTCATTGTTAACACAGATAAGTGACACATACATTTGCTTGCAGAAAATGGTTTTATTCCATTCTGCTGTTGAGTATTAGACACCAGCTCTGACTGTACTGTAAAATATAAAATATATCCAAAGTTCCATCTTTAGTAGGTCATTAAAGTCCACTTTATTTACTGTGCCTGTATTCTAATTACTGCACACTGACACTTAGCTCACACAATTACAGGCAAAAAAAATGACTGGCATACCATTAGCAGATTACGTCTGACAAACACAGGCCGTATTTTAAACAGCTTTCCATACTTCTGCTGCCGGTGCCTATTTTTCGCCTTGATAAATAGCCTGTGAGTGTTTCCCATTATCTGGGGAGAAACTCACGTCTTGTTTAGTGCGGGCCCCCGGCGTGAAGCTGCCGTAGTGTCACCGCCGCACCCCCCCCTCCCCCTCCTCTTGAGTGAACATGCTAATAAATACTTAGAAATGAAATGATCCATCTCCTTCTGCCCTCCCCTACGTACCTCTACCCTTTTCCACTACCTCCCTATTTAATCAGCCTCTTGTCACAGCCAGAAGCGGGGTGGCATTTTTGTGAAGAATCTGTTAGCTAAAAAATGTTGTCATCCCTATTTCCTAGTTATCAGTCTGGCTTCTGTCGCCCTCCCACCTTCCCCACCTCTCTCCTCTCCCCTCGCCACCCCGAGATTAACGCAGGATCATAACGCTGTGTATCCGTCCACGATAAACCTTATCCATTACCTAGAGATGCTGCAGGCCTGTCCCTCCTCACCTCACCCATTTATCATCTTTAACTTTGACAGACGCACGCCGGGGGCCTTCAAATTTATCTCATTGCGCCCATGGCGAGGACTATCCGTCAAAAGCAGATGAGACGGGGAGACAGGAGCGGGAAGTAAAGGAGGGGGGGGGGGGGGGGCTGAGTGCAAGGTGAGGGGAGCGGCTGCTGTCCTGAATACATATTCCTTAGGGAATAGGTGGAGGAGAACGACAGGTGAAGTAGATTTTTTTTTTTTTAACTCCCCACCCATCAGCTGTGGAAATTGGGCTATCAGTCTTGTGTGACATCTTCTGATTTACTTCCCGGGTGTAAACACAGCTTGGGCATAAACGTGTCTATAAGAAAAACATTAGCGGCTCGTATGACATCAGCACGCACACCGTAGATTGATTGGCAAGTGGGATGATTGGCAGCGAAATGTTCTACCTTGGCTAAAGGGCTGATGTCTGACAGAGACAATATTGGTTTCCGTATACAGGGTTTTCCCTCCCTCTGGTTGTTATTTACTTATTTATCCATTTATTTATATACTGTATATTTTTATACTTTTCCCCCGTTCTCGATGCCGAAAGGAAATTCATGTGATGTAATTTGCACACCTCTGATATATATCGTATAATGGGGCAGACGTACTAAGCCTCGAAGAGAGATAAAGCGGACAGAAATAAAGTACCAGCCAATCAGCTCCTTACTGCCATGTTACAGGCTGTGTTTAAAAAAATGGCAGCTAGGAGCTGATTGGCTGGTTCCTTATCTCTCTACACTTTATCACTCACCAAGGATTAGTACACCTGCCCCAGTGTGTCACGTATTCTTTATAGAAATATAAAAAACTTTATTTAAATCTGATCTCGGTCCAAAAATGACATCAAGGTGATTTCATCAGTTACAGACACAATATTTAGTATTCTGAGTGTGTGAATAACATGCGGTATAGTGACAGCGATTTAATAGGAGATCTGCAATGGAACCTCTCAATGGCACAAGGAAACTTAGAAAATCATGTACCGTACATTATAGAAGAGGCACCAGAAAGCAGACGGAGATGTACGACCTTACCTGAAAAGCAGCAGATTCTTGGCCAGCACCCTCAAACACAGTCACTATGTGTCTTAATGTACTGGGAAATCCGCAGGTTCTCACGATGGAAATATCTGCAGCAATGGAGACAGAATTTCACACTTTACAGAAATGAATGTACTTGCTTCTTGGTCTTAAGGTGCATACACACTAGACGACGTGCTCTATGAGCGACGTTGTCTAGTGTTTCCCCCTCCCGGACCAGGCGGTCGGCGGCCGGCTGTACACACTGAGCGATATGACGTTCATATCGCTCAGCGGCCGGCCCGTGCAAGCAGCTCTTGGACGACAGTCCAGATTGAGCATGCATGCACGGCTGACAGCGATGGTCGTTAACGACCCACGGGACCGCGCATCGGTCGTTGTCTCCGGCATACACTCTTGCCGAGAAAGTGAGCGACGTTGCTAAGGAATGGTGAAAATGAGCGACGTTGTTCATTTTATTGGCAAGTGTGTATGCACCTTTAGTTAAATTCAGTCTAACAAAAGGATCTCTCCTAATTGGAAAATGACGGACACTGGATAATATTGACATTATTCATGTATCTAATTTGGCAGTCATTGAAGGTGAGGACAATTTCTATCCAATATACATGTTGTTTCTTAGGCTAACACTTCGGCCATTTTATTTTGTTCCCGTTTGACTGTTGTCTCATGTAAAACCGACCAAAAGAATCACAACTACCTGGATAATGCTGACATCGTTCATATAGTATAGATTTCAAAATTGTGCTGCTTTCTGTTTATTTGATTTGTTGAATCTTCAAACCCCATTGGTTTAATTTCCAAATACCAAGGGCATGCCACACGTAGCCGCAGGCGTGAACCAGTTAAGTTCTTTTAGAAGTTCAAGGCCTGGACGGATTTTATTTGCTTACGGTAATTAGGATGGTTTATCGGGCTGCAGGCTCGAGAGCAACGATTTATCATCTCCTGAATATCAATGTATCCAACAGTTTGTATGTAGATTCATGATTGTAGCATATCGCATTAAAATAAGATATGGAATTCCTACAGAAACTCAGCTTAAACACACAAAATCCTAATTGTGCAAAAAGAGTAAAGAATATAATGGCCATGGAATATTTCAAGAAAGTTCTACACACATTGGGGGTAATTCCAAGTTGATCGCAGCAGGAATTTTTTTTACAAGTTGGGCAAAACCATGTGCACTGCAGGGGAGGCAGATATAACATGTGCAGAAAGAGTTAGATTTGGGTGGGTTATTTTGTTTCTGTGCAGGGTAAATACTGGCTGCTTTACTTTTACACTGCAAATTAGATTGCAGATTGAACACACCACACCCAAATCTAACTCTCTCTGCACATGTTAAATCTGCCTCCCCTGCAGTGCACATGGTTTTGCCCAACTGCTAACCAAATTACTGCTGCGATCAACTTGGAATTACCCCCAATGTAAAAATGTTATCACAAAAATGTTGTATAAGGAAGCAGGGAATATAAAGTGCTGGAGACAGTGGGGGTTATTCCGACCCGATCGCTCGCTGCAGTTTGTCGCAGTGCGCCGGCGCATGGCAGCCGTCGTTGTCTAGCAATCGCCTCTGTGGCAGAGGCGGTTGCTGTGCGGAAGGGGGCTGGACGTCTGCATTAAGCCGCCAGTTTAGGGGGAGCGGTCCGGCCAACGCAGGCATGGCCGGACTGTTGGGGGGCGGGCCGCGGCAGCTGCGTGACGTCACACGCAGCTGCTGCGGGCCGGGGAGCGACGAGTAGCTCCCGGCCAGCACGCTAAAGCGGCGCTGGTCGGGAGCTACTCTTGAAGTGCAAAGGCATCGCCGCTGTGCGATGTCTTTGCACTTCTGCGGGGGATGGGGAGGGCGGCACTGACATGCGGGGCGGACTAACCCTGTGCTGGGCGTCCCCCCGCATGTTAGTGTGAATGATCGTAGCTGTGCTAAATTTAGCACAGCTACGATCAACTCGGAATGACCCCCAGTAACATAGCAGCAACAACCACATGTTCTGATAGAACATGGTGGAATAGAAGTATACTATATTGGACCTTATTCAGCTTCATGCGATCGCATGCTGGGGGCCGCACAGCACAGGGAAAGAACACCCAGTATGCAAATACCCGGCAGCAAATACAATTGCGATCGCATTGCTGATTTGTGAAAGCCCCCCCTGCGAAGTCAGGCGCAGGAGAGACATTTTTTGGGTCACAGCAGCGACCGTGTGTGACGTCACGCAACCGCCTCGAACCCAACCCCGTTTCCCACTCCATGCCCGCCCAACGCAGAGTCAACGCCCCGCCAATGCCTCTGCCTGCTAATCAGGCAGAGGCATTCTCGGCAATGCGATCAGTGGCCTCGAAAATGTAATAATGCGGTCGCATGTCAGAAGCGTCTCCACCTGGATCGTGTCCATAGTTCCCTATGAAGAATCTGCAAGCAATAATTGTAGGAAAGGGACCAGAAGACAAAGGAAAAGATCTTTCTCTTAGAAATGGAATCAAAACTCATGGTAAGGGGGATCAGACCAGTGAAAGCCCCCAGCCACAACACTTGCTGTCCACAGAGCTGGAATAAGGGTCCAGGAGGCCCGAGGCACTAAAGCGAAGGGAGCCCACATGGACTGAAATAAAGTATATAAAATATATATATATATATATATATATATATTACTGTGCAAAAGATTTCAAGCAGACTGCGGTTTCAAGAAGTGCTGTTCAAGCTCTTTTGAGAAAGCCCAAAGAAACGGGCAGCAATTGTAGACACAGTGGTCGGCCAAGGAAACTTGCATCAGATGAAAGATACATGCTTTCTTCCCTTCAAAATCGGAAGATGTCTAGCAGTGCCATCAGCTCAGAACTGGCAGAAACCAGTGAGACCCAGGTACACCCATCTACTGTTTGGAAAAGTCTGGCCAGAAGTGGTCTTCATGATAGAATTGCGTACAAAAAGCCATATCTTTGACGTGGAAGCAAGGCCATGCGACTCAGATATGCATGAAAAC
The DNA here is from genome assembly GCF_028390025.1 of Pseudophryne corroboree. Classification (NCBI taxonomy): domain Eukaryota; kingdom Metazoa; phylum Chordata; class Amphibia; order Anura; family Myobatrachidae; genus Pseudophryne; species Pseudophryne corroboree. The sequence continues at coordinate 63,908,563 of NC_086452.1, read as the reverse complement.
ATAGGAACCGGTGTGGCTGCAGGCAGGCCCGGCGACAGGGGGGGTCAAAGGGGACAGCCGTCCCGGGCCCCGACGTTGTGAGGGGCCCCAAGGTCCAGCGGCGGCAGTGGCCCCCCTGTCCGTTCTCCCTCCGTCGTCCGTCCCCGCGCCGCCGCACAGGAAAATGACGGGCGCCCGCTGAGATTGTGTTACCAGCGGGCGCCCGTCTCCCTGCACAGCGGCAGCCGGAGCAGGAGCTCAGTACTGAGCTCCTGCCTCCGGCGCCGTCACTGTGTGCTGCGTGCGCTATGGGAGAGACGTCAGTCATGACGTCTCTCTCATAGTGCTGAGGAGAGGACGCCAGGAGGATGTCTGGAAGCGGGAACGGGGATCGGTAAGTATGTCCTTTTTTTTTTATCTTTCTTAGTGCAGCGGGGGCACCTACTGGGGGCAATTTACGGGGGACATTACTACTGACGAGGGGGCAGCAGCAAGGGGCATTACTGCTGGGGGGGCATTACTGCTGGGGGCATTATTACTGGGGTGCATTGCTACTGGGGGGGAGTCATCTATTGGGGCATTACTACTTGGGGCATTATTACTGGGGGGCATTACCACTGGGGGGGAGTCATCTATTGGGGCATTACTACTGGGGGCATTATTACTGGGGGGCATTACTACTGGGGGGGAGTCATCTATTGGGGCATTACTACTGGGGGCATTATTACTGGGGGGCATTACCACTGGGGGGAGTCATCTATTGGGGCATTACTACTGGGGGCATTATTACTGGGGGGCATTACTACTGGGGGGGAGTCATCTATTGGGGCATTACTACTGGGGGCATTATTACTGGGGGATATTTTTACTGGGGGCAAACTGCTGGGGGACATTATTACTGGGGGGCATCTACTGGGGGCAAACTACTGGGGGACATTATTACTGGGGCAAACCACTGGGGGTAAGCTACAAGGGGGCAAACTACAAAGGGCTAACTACTAGGGGCATACTGCAGGAGGGCATTACTACTGGCGGCGTAACTACAGGGGCATTACTACTGGCGGCGTAACTACAGGGGCATTACTACTGGCGGCGTAACTACAGGGGCATTACTACTGGCGGCGTAACTACAGGGTATTACTACTGGCGGCGTAACTACAGGGGCATTACTACTTGGGGGCTAAACTACAGGGAGGCCAAACTACTGGGCGATAACTACAGGGGCCAAACTACTGGGGGCATTACTACTGGGGGCTAAACTACAAGGGGGGCATAACTACAATGGTGCAAACTACAGGGGGGCATTACTATTGGTGGCTAAACTACAAGCAGGCAAACTACTGGGGGCATTACTACTGGGAGGCTAAACTAAAGGGGGGGTGAACTACTGGGGTCATAACTGCAGGGGCATTACCACTGGGGGCATAACTACTAGGGTGCTAAATGACTGGGGGTATTACTACAGGCAACATTACTACTGGGGGCAATACGGGCATTGCATAAGGGGCACCACTACTATGGGGTCTGTATAAGGGGCACTACCAGTACAATGGACATTGCATAATGAGCGCTACAACTGTGGGCATTGTATAAGAAGCGCTACTGTGGTGGGCATTATGTGTATTACGGGGTGCTACTACTGTGGGCATTATTACGCTGCCCCCTGCCCCTCACACACTGCCCCCTGTACCCAGCACCACACACATTTCCCCCTGCACCTTGACCTTCACACGCTGCCCCCTGTCCCTCAAACGCTGCCCCTGCACACTGCACCATGCACCGAAGCCGCACGCAAATGTACTTGCCCCTTCCATGGTGCCCCCCCTATCATTTTCTTCTGGATCCGCCCCTGAGCGGCGGCAGCATGTAACAGATCTAAATAATTATATATATTGCGGCATCGCACCAGCTGCGGGCCGCCCGCTGTGCAGTTAAAAGTAATCAATAACTGACCTTTTTTTTCAGCTCCTCTACCCCCATGATATGTGGTCACCACTTAGCATCCCCAAGCCCAGCCCCAGGTCATCTGTCACACAACGCTACCTCCGGACCTCCTCTCCTCTCCCAGTCATCCCCGCCCGCCCTGTCTCTGCTGTGAGGAGCGTGAGCAGGCAGGCAGGAGCAGGATTGCGGGACTGCTGGCAGCTTGTTGCGGCGGGGTGCATCAAGCTGGTCACTCGGAGGCTGAGCCTCGTTGATTCACGGCGCCGGCGGCTGTGTCTGGTAAGTCAAGTGTCTGCACTACAGGTGCACTCGGCTCTCCAGCAGGAGTTTGGGGCTTTGGGTTTGGGATGGGCTGTGCATGCATTACATCTGCCCTGTAAACCTGGTATTACTGTAGGTAAGAGCGAAGATTGCAGGGCGAGAAAAGGTAGGGATGGCCATTATGGTGGGGCATGCTGGCTCGTTACAGGTGAGTATAACTCTCTCCCCCTCCCATAATGTGTAAAAATGGGGACTGCCTGCCATAATGTGTAAAAATGGGGGACTCTGCCTGCCTAATGTGTAAAAAAGGGGATTCTGCTGCCATAATGTGTAAAAAATGGGACTCTGCTGCTGTAATGTGTAAAAAGGGAGACTCTGCCTGACGTAATGTGTAAAAGGAGCTCTGTGGTCACGCCCCTATATTTGTATATCGGGGGGGCCCACAGGGATATCAGTGTACCGGGCCCCAAGATTTCTGTTGCCGGCCCTGGCTGCAGGTGCCCTGGACTGATGAGTCAAAATTTAAAATATTTGTTTGTAACAGAATTTCGCCGAAGAACTGGAGAGTGGTACAAAGATGAGTGTCTACAGGCAACAGTAAAGCATAGTGGAGGTTCCTTGCCAGTTTGGGGCTGCATTTCAGCAAATGGAGTTAGGGCTTTGATTAGGATTAATGGCGTCCTCAATGCCGAGAAATACAGGCAGGTACTTATCCATCATGCAATACCATCAGGGAGGCATCTGATTGGATCCAAATTTATTCTGCAACAGGGCAACGGCCCCAAACATACAGCCAATGTCATTAAGAACTATCTTCAACGTAAAGAAGAACGAATAGTCCTGGAAGTGATGATATGTCCCCAACAGAGCCCTGATCTCAACATAATCGAGTCTGTCTGGGATTACATGAAGAGACAGAAGGATTTGAGCAAGCCTACATCCACAGAAGATCTGTGGTTAGTTCTCCAAGATGTTTAGAACAACCTCTCTGCCGAGTTCCTTCAAAACCTGTGTGCAAGTGTACCTAGAATCATTTATTCTGCTTTGAAGGCAAAGGGTTCTATTTTTCAAAGCATTCTTAACTTGCAGCAATTTTCCGCACCTGCCTAAAACTTTTGCACAGTACTGTGTATATATATATATATATATATATATATATATATATAGGCTGCAAAAAACGGCGGCACTCAAGCAGACTCAAATCGTTGTAGTCAAACAGCGGTTAGTTTTAATCCGACATGTTTCGGGGGATTCCCCGTCCTCAGGGCATAACAACCAAAACTAAACCACAATACATCCTTATATACCCACCAAACATTAAATGAAACTTACATACATGACCGTGCTCACCTGTGTCACGGCGCCAAACGTCCGCCCCGGAGTCCCGCACACGCCGGAGTCGCCAGCCTGTGACATCATCAGTGGGCGTCGCGCCGACCATCGTCATGGTAACAGGACACCCCACGTGCTGCTGCACTATCCGTCCCGGCCGGAAACATCCATGCGCGTCACCGGACCCCGTGCATCACGATTGGTCCGCGACCCAGGAGAGCTACCATGACAACCTAAACAATAACAAAAAATGTAAACAAGACAAGACAAATGCTGTAAAGATGTACAACACAGCAGATCAACAACATTTAGACATACATTTAAAAACAACAGTTATCTGGGATAGTGATCCCTGGTATCCAAAATCGTATCAAGCTGTTTAACCCTAAAGTAGATCCCAAGTAGTTAGGCTGGTGAATTAACTAAGGGGCTCCCTAGTGAAAGAACATGTGTGACCTATAAAAAGCACTGTAGTCCCAAATTCTCATTAAGACCTCCTGGGGACAATGTTCCCAAAGTGAAGATCCAACGGGTCTCCCTTTGTAATAGTGTCCTACCCCTGTCTCCACCCCTAGGGGAGGCAGGCACCTGATCAATTATGATAGCTCTGATACTCGCCACACCGTGTTTAGCAACTAAGCAATGGCGCGCAAAGGGTTGTTCACTGTTCCCTTTTTCATGTGCCTTCTTAATGGCACTTCTATGAAGGGCCATGCGTTCGCGAAACTGCCTTATGGTCTTACCCACATAGGAAAGACCACAAGGGCATGTTAATAAATAAACCACATGTGTGGACGTGCATGTGAGACGGTGCCTGATAGTAAATTTTTTACCAGTCATAGGGTGGTTAAATGATGTGCCTGTGATTAATGTGTTACAAGTTGCACATCCTAAACATCTAAAACAGCCTTTTTTAGACCTAAGGAAATGCTTTTCCTGATACTTGGTTAAACTAGACACATCCAATTTAACTACATGATCACCGATGTTTCGGCCCCGTGTGTAACTGGGTAACAGGGACGTTTGAGCTAAGGAAGTCAACGCGGGATCGGTCTGGACCATGGGCCACAATAGTTTGGCTCGTTTGGTCCTATCATCAGATCCAACTGTATATTTATTAACCCAAGGTAACCTACGTCTAGATAAGGTCTGCATCTTGGGTCTGGGGCATAATGCTGTTTCACGAGGGATATCCATAGCCCGCTTACGAGCCTGCTGTAGAGCTTTTAGTGGATAACCCCTTTCTGCAAATTTAACTAGCATGGCTTCCATAGCTTTATCAGTTTCAACCGGATCAGTAGTGATCCGGCGTACTCGCATAAACTGCGAGAATGGTAGGCCTCTGCGTAAGGCAGGCGGGTGGTGGCTCTGGTAACTCATTAATGTGTTGCGATCTGTGCTCTTGACATAAAAAGAAGTGGCCAGTTGACCATCCCGTAGCGTAATGGTAACCTCTAAATAATTGATTGATTTATCGTCAATTACAAACGTAAATTGAACCGCATGCTGTGTGGCATTGTGCTCCTCCCATAATGAACTTAATTTATCCCTAGGGCCCCGCCACAACACCAACAGGTCGTCTATGAAACGTCGGTACAAGACGACCGCCGGCGCTATTGCGGGGTCCAGGGAGAACATTTTCTTTTCCACTTGGTACATGAATGCGTTCGCGTACGATGGGGCCACGGCGGACCCCATCGCACATCCCGCAGTCTGTAACCAGATTTTGCCATTAAATATAAAGTCATTACATCTGAGAATGCGGTTCAGTAATGATAAAAAGAAGGACACATCAGGGCCTGTATAAGCCTCATTGTCCTGAATCAGCAAACGAACAGCCTCCACACCTGCATCATGCGGGATGCAGGTGTAGAGGCTAGTAACGTCAGCACTACATAATAGAATACCATCGGGAAAGGGACCCAGTCGCTGCAATTGAAGAAGCAGGTCTGTAGTATCCTTCAGATACGAAGGTAGTGCCTGTACACAAGGATTGAGAAAGGAGTCTAAATAGACTGATATTGGGTGGTATAAGGATCCCCTGGCCGACACAATGGGACGGCCAGGGGGGTCCACCAACCTTTTATGAACCTTGGGCACTGTATAAAACAACGGTACCCGTGGATGTTCAACCTGCAAACTTTGACAAATATGTTTAGTAATCAAACCCTGATCCATAGAAGTGTTTAAAAAAGTATCAAGGTCTTGTTTAAAGCTTCGGGTAGGATCCATAGTGAGACGTGAGTAAGTACTTGAGTCGCCAAGCTGTCGCTCACATTCCTTGACATAGTTGGTAAGATCCTGTATCACTATGGACCCCCCCTTGTCAGCCTTACGGATTACTATGTCCGATCGTATAGAGAGTCCATTCAAGGCATCTAATTCAAGTTTGGATAAATTTAATTGAATGTCCCTTCTTGAGCAAGGCTGAGCCTCTGTCTCCAACATTCTTGTAAACGTACGGATCGTGGGGTTAAGGCTAGGAGGGTCAAATTGTGACCGAGGGACTATCTTTTGAAGTTGTGGGGGGATATTTTGGCTAGAAATACTTGCATCATCCTCCCCTCTATGGTTAAAATGTTCCCGTCTCCGGAGCGTTCTGCCCAGACGTTGGACTTCCACCTTTCTTTCCAGGGCATCCGGAAAGGTGGTAGGGACAAAAGAAAGTCCTTTAGATAATGTCCGATATTCAATATCCGTCAGGGGTGTAGAGGACAGGTTGAACACAGTCTCTTTTAATTTCTTGGGGGCTTGGGAGCTTATGTATCTTTGGTTCTGCCCCGCCCTCCGCGTCCTCGTCCGCGTCCTGTGCCTGGTGTGCGGATGGACTGAGCTTGTACCCCCCGTGGGTGCTGGCCTAAAGGGAATTGACCCTCTGCTGTTCTGGTCCTACCGGATGCTCCTTCCGAATCGCTAGCAGAGGTGCTTGTACCACCTCGTGGTTCCCGCCATCGACGTGAGTGTTGACGCCGATTGGGATATTGGGAATCCTGTGTAGTGCGAGTTCCATTCAACCAGGGATACACTTGTCGCTGCTGATAGTCCCTCTGGACTGTGATGAGCTTCTCTTTTTTAAAGCGCACCAAGTCCTGTCTATACTGATCGACTTGGCTGTTAAGTCTGGTCATCCAGTCGGTTTGAGTATCAAGTTGGAGAGTAGGTTTATGCTCACCCTCAAAAGCTAGGAGCTGCTCTCTGATGTTGTTGAGCTCTCTAGTGGATTCCTCCACTACTAGCAATATGAGGTCCATCGAGCATTTGTTTAGGATTGCCACCCATCTACGGCAAAACGAGGTGTTGAACCGGCCAATAGTGGGTGTATTGTGAATCCTAAACCCACGTGGGATCATGTTGCTCCTGTAGTAATCAGACAGACTTATTCCGTGATACGTGAAATCACATTCTTTTTGTTTCATTCTAAGCCATTTTCTATAAAGCTCATCATTAGTGCTCTTCACAGTGTCATCAGCGAGCCGAGCCGTCTGTCCACCAATATGGCTCTAGCCTCCACATCCGAAAAGCTCAAACGCTCGCTTGCATCACGCTGAATCAGGTCCAGAGCACTGTCCACCTCAGAATTAATGTCAGACATGTTCTATATCACCAGGCACCGTCGTGGTCCTGTATAGTTGTAGGTGGTAAGAACTATCCCAAAGGTATCCAGCTAGAAGTCCGAAAATGGATACAAATAACTCCCAACTAAGGGAAAGCTTAGTCCTGTATGAAGTAACATATAATGGTCTCAAATGGAGGGGTGCCTTGGATGAAATCAGGGAAAACGCTGGCAAACGCCGTAACCCTTAACTTCCAAAACATACGATGTGGTGATCCTGGCACTCCCTCTCCCACTGGTAACGTGCTGCGGTGCCCTCCTAAAAGACCAATGCTGATCCTCAATGTAGGCTGCAAAAAACGGCGGCACTCAAGCAGACTCAAATCGTTGGATCTTCACTTTGGGATCCTTATACCACCCAATATCAGTCTATTTAGACTCCTTTCTCAATCCTTGTGTACAGGCACTACCTTCGTATCTGAAGGATACTACAGACCTGCTTCTTCAATTGCAGCGACTGGGTCCCTTTCCCGATGGTATTCTATTATGTAGTGCTGACGATACTAGCCTCTACACCTGCATCCCGCATGATGCAGGTGTGGAGGCTGTTCGTTTGCTGATTCAGGACAATGAGGCTTATACAGGCCCTGATGTGTCCTTCTTTTTATCATTACTGAACCGCATTCTCAGATGTAATGACTTTATATTTAATGGCAAAATCTGGTTACAGACTGCGGGATGTGCGATGGGGTCCGCCGTGGCCCCATCGTACGCGAACGCATTCATGTACCAAGTGGAAAAGAAAATGTTCTCCCTGGACCCCGCAATAGCGCCGGCGGTCGTCTTGTACCGACGTTTCATAGACGACCTGTTGGTGTTGTGGCGGGGCCCTAGGGATAAATTAAGTTCATTATGGGAGGAGCACAATGCCACACAGCATGCGGTTCAATTTACGTTTGTAATTGACGATAAATCAAACAATTATTTAGACGTTACCATTACGCTACGGGATGGTCAACTGGCCACTTCTCTTTATGTCAAGAGCACAGATCGCAACACATTAATGAGTTACCAGAGCCACCACCCGCCTGCCCTACGCAGAGGCCTACCATTCTCGCAGTTTATGCGAGTACGCCGGATCACTACTGATCCGGTTGAAACTGATAAAGCTATGGAAGCCATGCTAGTTAAATTTGCAGAAAGGGGTTATCCACTAAAAGCTCTACAGCAGGCTCGTAAGCGGGCTATGGATATCCCTCGTGAAACAGCATTATGCCCCAGACCCAAGATGCAGACCTTATCTAGACGTAGGTTACCTTGGGTTAATAAATATACAGTTGGATCTGATGATAGGACCAAACGAGCCAAACTATTGTGGCCCATGGTCCAGACCGATCCCGCGTTGACTTCCTTAGCTCAAACGTCCCTGTTACCCAGTTACACACGGGGCCGAAACATCGGTGATCATGTAGTTAAATTGGATGTGTCTAGTTTAACCAAGTATCAGGAAAAGCATTTCCTTAGGTCTAAAAAAGGCTGTTTTAGATGTTTAGGATGTGCAACTTGTAACACATTAATCACAGGCACATCATTTAACCACCCTATGACTGGTAAAAAATTTACTATCAGGCACCGTCTCACATGCACGTCCACACATGTGGTTTATTTATTAACATGCCCTTGTGGTCTTTCCTATGTGGGTAAGACCATAAGGCAGTTTCGCGAACGCATGGCCCTTCATAGAAGTGCCATTAAGAAGGCACATGAAAAAGGGAACAGTGAACAACCCTTTGCGCGCCATTGCTTAGTTGCTAAACACGGTGTGGCGAGTATCAGAGCTATCATAATTGATCAGGTGCCTGCCTCCCCTAGGGGTGGAGACAGGGGTAGGACACTATTACAAAGGGAGACCCGTTGGATCTTCACTTTGGGAACATTGTCCCCAGGAGGTCTTAATGAGAATTTGGGACTACAGTGCTTTTTATAGGTCACACATGTTCTTTCACTAGGGAGCCCCTTAGTTAATTCACCAGCCTAACTACTTGGGATCTACTTTAGGGTTAAACAGCTTGATACGATTTTGGATACCAGGGATCACTATCCCAGATAACTGTTGTTTTTAAATGTATGTCTAAATGTTGTTGATCTGCTGTGTTGTACATCTTTACAGCATTTGTCTTGTCTTGTTTACATTTTTTGTTATTGTTTAGGTTGTCATGGTAGCTCTCCTGGGTCGCGGACCAATCGTGATGCACGGGGTCCGGTGACGCGCATGGATGTTTCCGGCCGGGACGGATAGTGCAGCAGCAGGTGGAGCGTCCTGTTACCATGACGATGGTCGGCGCGACGCCCACTGATGATGTCACAGGCTGGCGACTCCGGCGTGTGCGGGACTCCGGGGCGGACGTTTGGCGCCGTGACACAGGTGAGCACGGTCATGTATGTAAGTTTCATTTAATGTTTGGTGGGTATATAAGGATGTATTGTGGTTTAGTTTTGGTTGTTATGCCCTGAGGACGGGGAATCCCCCGAAACATGTCGGATTAAAACTAACCGCTGTTTGACTACAACGATTTGAGTCTGCTTGAGTGCCGCCGTTTTTTGCAGCCTACATTGAGGATCAGCATTGGTCTTTTAGGAGGGCACCGCAGCACGTTACCAGTGGGAGAGGGAGTGCCAGGATCACCACATCGTATATATATATATATATATATATATATATATATAAAACCACCAACTGCTCCTGTTTGACTTTCTGCTCTAATCAGAAGCAGCTGAGCTGCAATTTTCCTTTTAATATAGTCTAATTGTAGCTGATAAAGTCTGCCTTAAAAGCACTCGGCTCTTCTGTGGAGACAACACGGAGCTACACTTGTAGACTTCTGTCAGTGCAGTTGGGTGGCTGCTGCTGGGGCTGTATAGAGTCTCGTGGTACGGGACAGCTGTGATCTGTGAGGCTGCTTCTTCTGTGTGTGTGATGGTCTCCTCGGACGGCAGATGTAGATCGGCACTAATGTCTGCTGGCCGCGCTGGGTACTCAGCTTAGGTGCATTGAGGGAGAGTTGGTGACCGCTGAACATATGGGGGCTAAACTTCATTCAAAAAACTAACATTCAAAAAACATGTATGCATGCAAATATCCGGTCGTGGATATCAGTGACAGGGGGCCCCAGAGAGGGACAGAACCTGGGTAATGTACCCCCCTGACCCCTTAGTCTGGCTCTGGCTGTCCATAGACTCTTTGTCAGGAGAGGAGGGTGTGGCTCATTAGATCTACAAGCAAAAGGTCTACATGGTCATTATGTTGACACGAGAAAGGTAGACAGTAGAAAAAAGTCAACAGGGTCAAAAGGTCGACACATTTAAAGGTCAACATGACAAAAGGTCGACACAAAAAAGGTTGACACAACATTTGAAAGTTTGTTTGGGTGTCGTCTTGACTGTCACAGTACAGAGAGCCCCAATTAATGTACCACGACCCCTCACATGGCTCGCTTCGCTTGCCATGCTTTGGGAAAGGTCACGATTCCCAATTGTAGTCCATGTGGATGGTACAGTATTAAAAAGTTGAAAAAATGCTGACATTGTTTTTTTTTTAAAAAGCTTGTTGACCATATATGTGTCGAACATGTATGCCTGTTGACCTTTTGTACCTGTCGACAATAAGCAACCGTTTACATGTCGACCTTTTGACCATGTCAACCTAATGCATGCCAACCATTCCATTCAGTGACGACCTATTGACTATCTAGACACTGTAGACCAGAGACCAGGAGACACAGATACATCACTATGTCGACTGTGCATCTTCTTATAATGGGAATAAGTTCATAGTTCAAAGCTTAGCTGTTACATTGTATCTCTAATGCTAGTGACTCCCGTCTCTCATAAGGCCCGTATTCACTGGCAGATCTAGGGAGAGATGTGTGCTGAGCGGTTCGCTCAGCACACATCTCCCCCCCTGCTCAGCACAGCGCGATGTGGGCTGAGCGTGCGGGGGGAGCGGGGGGAGGGGGGGGGCGCTCATTTCACCCAGTGGGTGAAGTGAGCGACCTGCTAGATTGGCCTGCACATCGCTATCGCTGTGGGGGGTACACACGGAGAGATCACTGCTTAAAATCTAAGCAATCCAGTCAGATTGCTTAGATTTTAAGCAGCGATCGCTCCGTGAGTACCCCCCTTTATGCTAGTGATTCCTGTGTCTCTTATGCTGGTGATTCCTGTGTCTCTTATGCTGGTGATTCCTGTATCTCTTATACTAGTGATTCCTGTATCTCTTATACTAGTGATTCCTGTATCTCTTATACTAGTGATTCCTGTATCTCTTATACTAGTGATTCCTGTATCTCTTATACTAGTGATTCCTGTATCTCTTATGCTAGTGATTCCTGTGTCTCTTATGCTGGTGATTCCTGTGTCTCTTATGCTGGTGATTCCTGTATCTCTTATACTAGTGATTCCTGTATCTCTTATACTAGTGATTCCTGTATCTCTTATACTAGTGATTCCTGTATCTCTTATACTAGTGATTCCTGTATCTCTTATACTAGTGATTCCTGTATCTCTTATGCTAGTGATTCCTGTATCTCTTATACTAATGATTCCTGTATCTCTTATACTAGTGATTCCTGTATCTCTTATACTAATGATTCCTGTATCTCTTATACTAGTGATTCCTGTATCTCTTATGCTGGTGATTCCTGTGTCTCTTATACTAGTGATTCCTGTATCTCTTATACTAGTGATTCCTGTATCTCTTATACTAGTGATTCCTGTATCTCTTATGCTGGTGATTTCTTGTATCTCTTATACTAGTGATTCCTGTATCTCTTATACTAGTGATTCCTGTATCTCTTATACTAGTGATTCCTGTATCTCTTATACTAGTGATTCCTGTATCTCTTATGCTAGTGATTCCTGTATCTCTTATGCTAGTGATTCCTGGATCTCTTATACTAGTGATTCCTGTATCTCTTATACTAGTGATTCCTGTATCTCTTATGCTAGTGATCCCTGTATCTCTTATTCTAGTGATTCCTGTATCTCTTATACTAGTGATTCCTGTATCTCTTATGCTGGTGATTCCTGTATATCTTAATCTAGTGATTCCTGTATCTCTTTATGCTGGTGATTCTTGTGTCTCTTATGCTGGTGATTCCTGTATCTCTTATGCTAGTGATTCCTGTATCTCTTATGCTGGTGATTCCTGTATCTCTTATGCTGGTGATTCCTGTGTCTCTTATGCTGGTGATTCCTGTATCTCTTATGCTGGTGATTCCTGTATATCTTATGCTAGTGATCCCTGTATCTCTTATACTAGTGATTCCTGTATCTCTTATACTAGTGATTCCTGTATATCTTATGCTAGTGATTCCTGTATCTCTTATACTAGTGATTCCTGTATATCTTATGCTAGTGATTCCTGTATCTCTTATGCTGGTGATTCCTGTGTCTCTTATGCTGGTGATTCCTGTATCTCTTATGCTAGTGATCCCTGTATCTCTTATACTAGTGATTCCTGTATCTCTTATACTAGTGATTCCTGTATCTCTTATGCTAGTGATTCCTGAATCTCTTATACTAGTGATTCCTGTATCTCTTATGCTGGTGATTTCTGTATCTCTTATGCTAGTGATTCCTGTGTCTCTTATGCTAGTGATCCCTGTATCTCTTATACTAGTGATTCCTGTATCTCTTATATTAGTGCTTCCTGTATCTCTTATACTAGTGATTCCTGTATCTCTTATACTAGTGATTCCTGTATCTCTTATGCTAGTGATTCCTGTGTCTCTTATGCTAGTGATTCCTGTATCTCTTATACTAGTGATTCCTGTATCTCTTGTACTAGTGATTCCTGTATCTCTTATACTAGTGATTCCTGTATCTCTTATGTTAGTGATTCCTGGATCTCTTATACTAGTGATTCCTGTATCTCTTATGCTGGTGATTTCTGTATCTCTTATACTAGTGATTCCTGTATCTCTTATGCTAGTGATTCCTGTGTCTCTTATGCTGGTGATTCCTGTATCTCTTATACTAGTGATTCCCGTGTCTCTTATGCTGGTGATTCCTGTATCTCTTATACTAGTGATTCCTGTATCTCTTATACTAGTGATTCCTGTATCTCTTATGCTAGTGATTCCTGGATCTCTTATGCTAGTGATTCCTGGATCTCTTATGCTAGTGATTCCTGTATCTCTTATGCTAGTGATTCCTGAATCTCTTATACTAGTGATTCCTGTATCTCTTATGCTGGTGATTTCTGTATCTCTTATGCTAGTGATTCCTGTGTCTCTTATGCTAGTGATCCCTGTATCTCTTATACTAGTGATTCCTGTATCTCTTATATTAGTGCTTCCTGTATCTCTTATACTAGTGATTCCTGTATCTCTTATACTAGTGATTCCTGTATCTCTTATGCTAGTGATTCCTGTGTCTCTTATGCTAGTGATTCCTGTATCTCTTATACTAGTGATTCCTGTATCTCTTGTACTAGTGATTCCTGTATCTCTTATACTAGTGATTCCTGTATCTCTTATGTTAGTGATTCCTGGATCTCTTATACTAGTGATTCCTGTATCTCTTATGCTGGTGATTTCTGTATCTCTTATACTAGTGATTCCTGTATCTCTTCTGCTAGTGATTCCTGTGTCTCTTATGCTGGTGATTCCTGTATCTCTTATACTAGTGATTCCCGTGTCTCTTATGCTGGTGATTCCTGTATCTCTTATACTAGTGATTCCTGTATCTCTTATACTAGTGATTCCTGTATCTCTTATGCTAGTGATTCCTGGATCTCTTATGCTAGTGATTCCTGGATCTCTTATGCTAGTGATTCCTGGATCTCTTATGCTAGTGATTCCTGTATCTCTTATACTAGTGATTCCTGTATCTCTTATGCTAGTGATTCCTGGATCTCTTATGCTAGTGATTCCTGGATCTCTTATGCTAGTGATTCCTGTATCTCTTAGGCTAGTGATTCCTGTGTCTCTTATGCTGGTGATTCCTGTATCTCTTATACTAGTGATTACTGTATCTCTTATGCTAGTGATTCCTGTATCTCTTATGCTGGTGATTCCTGTGTCTCTTATGCTGGTGATTCCTGTATCTCTTATGCTAGTGATTCCTGTATCTCTTATACTAGTGATTCCTGTATCTCTTATGCTGGTGATTCCTGTATCTCTTATGCTAGTGATTCCTGGATCTCTTATGCTAGTGATTCCTGTATCTCTATACTAGTGATTCCTGTATCTCCTATGCTGGTGATTCCTGTATCTCTTATACTAGTGATTCCTGTATCTCTTATGCTAGTGATTCCTGGATCTCTTATGCTAGTGATTCCTGTATCTCTATACTAGTGATTCCTGTATCTCTTATGCTAGTGATTCCTGTATCTCTTATGCTAGTGATTCCTGTATCTCTTATGCTGGTGATTCCTGTATCTCTTATACTAATGATTCCTGTATCTCTTATACTAGTGATTCCTGTATCTCTTATACTAGTGATTCCTGTATCTCTTATGCTAGTGATTCATGTGTCTCTTATACTAGTGATTCCTGTATCTCTTATACTAGTGATTCCTGTATCTCTTATGCTAGTGATTCCTGTATCTCTTATACTAGTGATTCCTGTATCTCTTATACTAATGATTCCTGTATATCTTATGCTGGTGATTCCTGTAACTCTTATGCTAGTGATTCCTGTATCTCTTATGCTAGTGATTCCTGTATCTCTTATGCTAGTGATTCCTGGATCTCTTATGCTAGTGATTCCTGTGTCTCTTATACTAGTGATTCCTGTATCTCTTATACTAGTGATTCCTGTATCTCTTATGCTGGTGATTCCTGTATCTCTTATGCTAGTGATTCCTGTATCTCTTATACTAGTGATTCCTGTATCTCTTATACTAGTGATTCCTGTATCTCTTATGCTGGTGATTCCTGTATCTCTTATGCTAGTGATTCCTGTATCTCTTATGCTGGTGATTCCTGTATCTCTTATACTAGTGATTCCTGTATCTCTTATACTAGTGATTCCTGTATCTCTTATGCTGGTGATTCCTGTATCTCTTATGCTGGTGATTCCTGTATCTCTTATGCTAGTGATTCCTGTGTCTCTTATGCTGGTGATTCCTGTATCTCTTATGCTGGTGATTTCTGTATCTCTTATGCTGGTGATTCTTGTGTCTCTTATGCTGGTGATTCCTGTATCTCGTATGCTAGTGATTTCTGTATCTCTTATGCTGGTGATTTCTGTATCTCTTATGCTAGTGATTCCTGTGTCTCTTATGCTGGTGATTCCTGTATCTCTTATACTAGTGATTCCTATATCTCTTATGCTAGTGATTCCTGTATCTCTTATGCTAGTGATTCCTGTGTCTCTTATACTAGTGATTCCTGTATCTCTTATACTAGTGATTCCTGTATCTCTTATACTAGTGATTCCTCTATCGCTTATGCTAGTGATTCCTGTATCTCTTATGCTAGTGATTCCTGTATCTCTTATGCTAGTGATTCATGTGTCTCTTATGCTAGTGATCCCTGTATCTCTTATGCTAGTGATTCCTGTATCTCTTATGCTAGTGATTCCTGTGTCTCTTATGCTAGTGATTCCTGTATCTCTTATACTAGTGATTCCTGTATCTCTTATGCTAGTGATTCCTGTATCTCTTATGCTAGTGATTCCTGTATCTCTTATGCTAGTGATTCATGTGTCTCTTATACTAGTCATTCCTGTATCTCTTATGCTAGTGATCCCTGTATCTCTTATGCTAGTGATTCCTGTATCTCTTATGCTAGTGATTCCTGTGTCTCTTATACTAGTGATTCCTGTATCTCTTATGCTAGTGATTCCTGTATCTCTTATGCTAGTGATTCCTATATCTCTTATGCTAGTGATCCCTGTATCTCTTATGCTAGTGATTCCTGTATCTCTTATGATAGTGATTCCTGTATCTCTTATGCTGGTGATTCCTGTATCTCTTATACTAGTGATTCCTGTATCTCTTATGCTAGTGATTCCTGTATCTCTTATGCTAGTGATTCCTGTATCTCTTATGCTAGTGATTCCTGTATCTCTTATGCTAGTGATTCCTGTATCTCTTATGCTAGTGATTCCTGTATCTCTTATGCTAGTGATTCATGTGTCTCTTATACTAGTCATTCCTGTATCTCTTATGCTAGTGATCCCTGTATCTCTTATGCCAGTGTTTTTGAAGTCACTCAGCAGAACTTGATCATTTGAGAAAAAAATTATTTTAGGGGGTGTGATACCTGACCCCATTCTGATTGGCCATGTGACACCCTTATTCGAAGGCTGCCTGACCCCAGTGATCTAGCATCCAGTGACTCTCATAATCTATCATCTTGTGACCCCCCCCCCCTTCCCTATTTCAGCAGTGAATAATCCCAATATTCCTGCAGCAGCTGACCCCCATATTAATGCAATGGGTGACCCTCATATAGCACCGCCATGTGACCCCCTATATGCCAGCAGTTTGTGACCCTGTTTTCCAGAGCAATGGGACCCCAATATATTGCAGTAGTGTGTGATTCTGAAATCCATCCTGTATTCCAGCACAGTGGTTCCCTCATATTATAGCAGTGTGTAACCCCCACCTGTATTCCACCACAATGGTACCCCCATATTTCAGCAGCATATTCCACATTAATATGACCCCCACATATCAGAACCTTAATATTTCACCACAATGTAACCCCCATATATCAACGCTGATATAACAGCACTGTGTGACTCCTGTATTTCACCACAATGTGACCCCCATTTATCAGCACTGTGTGATGCCCATATTCCATCACAATGTAACGCTGATAAAACAGCACTGCGTGACTCCTGTATTCCACCACAATGTGACCCCACTATATCAGCACTGTGTAACTCCCTTATTCCACCACAATGTGAACCCCTTACATCAGCACTGTGTGACTCCCGTATTTAATCACAATGCAACGCTCATATATCAGCATAGTGTGACTCCTGTATTCCACCACAATGTGACCCCCATTTATCAGCACTGTGTGACTCCTGCATTCCATCCCAATATGGTACTCCATATATCAGCACTGTGTAACTCCCTTATTCCACCACAATGTGACCCCATATATCAGCACTGTGTAACTCCCTTATTCCACCACAATGTGACCCCCATATATCAGCACTGTGTAACTCCCTTATTCCACCACAATGTGACCCCCATATATCAGCACTGTGTAACTCCCTTATTCCACCACAATGTGACCCCCATATATCGGCACCGTGTAACTCCCATATTCCACCACAATGTGAGCCCCTTATATCAGCACTGTGTGACTCCCGTATCCCCCCAGTGTGGCCCCCATATATCAGCACTGTGTGACTCCCGTATTCCACCACAATTCCGACTCCCATATATCAGCACTGAGTGACTCCCGTATTCCACCACAATTTTGACCCCCATATATCAGCACTTAGTGACTCCCGTATTCCACTACAATTTTGACCCCCATATATCAGCGCTGTGTGACCACCATATTCCATCACAATGCAACGCTCATATATCAGCACTGTGTGACTCCTGTATTCCACCACAATGTGACTCTCTTATTTCACCACATTGTGGCGCCATGTATCAGCACCCATATTCCACCATAATGTGACCCCATATATCAGCACCGTGTGACTCCTGCTTTCCATCCCAATATGGTACTTTCATATATCAGCACTGTGTAACTCCCTTATTCCACCACAATGTGACCCCCATTTATCAGCACTGTGTGACTCTCTTATTTCACCACAATGTGACCTTATGTATCAGCACTGTGTGACTCCTGCTTTCCATCCCAATATGGTACTTTCATATATCAGCACTGTGTAACTCCCTTATTCCACCACAATGTGACCCCCATTTATCAGCACTGTGTAACTCCCTTATTCCACCACAATGTGACCCCCATTTATCAGCACTGTGTGACTCTCTTATTTCACCACAATGTGACCTTATGTATCAGCACTGTGTGAGTCCCGTATTCCACCATAATGTGACCCCATATATCAGCACTGTGTGACTCCCGTATCCCAGTACAATTGTGACACCCATATATCAGCACTGTGTGACTCCCGTATCCCACCACAATTCCGACTCCCATATATCAGCACTGAGTGACTCCCGTATCCCACCACAATTCTGACACCCATATATCAGCACTGTGTGACTCCCGTATTCCACCACCATTCCGACCCCCATATATCAGCACTGAGTGACTCCCATATTCCACCACAATTCCGACCCCCATATATCAGCGCTGTGTGACTCCCGTATCCCACCACAATGTGACCCCCATATATCAGCACTGTGTGACTCACGTATCCCACCGCAATGTGACCCACATATATCAGCACTGTGTGACTCCCGTATTCCACCACAATTCTTACCCCCATATATCAGCACTGTGTGACTCACGTATCCCACCGCAATGTGACCCACATATATCAGCACTGTGTGACTCACGTATCCCACCGCAATGTGACCCACATATATCAGCACTGTGTGACTCACGTATCCCACCGCAATGTGACCCCATATATCAGGTTAATGTGACCTGGCATTTGTTTACAGCATGAGGAGGGACGGCTGGCGGCGCTAAGATATGATCTCATCTCCAAGTGCCGGGTGCTGCACCTGTGGGCGTTGACATCACCGCCCCTACAATAAGCCGGGTCCTGACGCCTGCCGGAATGGGTTCTCAGCTGGGTCGCACACAGGTTGGACCCGTGAACAAAATCCTGGGTGCAACCCAGCATTGGCCCTCATTCCGAGTTGATCGCTAGCTGCTTTCAGTCGCAGCGTGGCGAATATGTGAAAAAACTGCATATCTGCACATGCATATGGTGCGCAGTGCGCACGCGCAACGTACTTTCACACAAAACGATGCAGTTTCACACAAGGTCTAGCGACGCTTTTCAACCGCACTGCTGATCGTTGAGTGATTGACAGGAAGTGGGTGTTTCTGGGCGTAAACTGACCGTTTTCGGGGAGTGTGTGTAAAAACGCAGGCATGCCCGATAAAAACGCAGGAGTGGCTGGCCGAACGCAGGGCGTGTTTGTGACGTCAAATCAGGAACTAAACAGACTGAAGTGATCACTAGCTAGGAGTAAGTTTCGAGCTGCTCAGAAACGGCACAATCTTTTTTTGGAGCAGTTCTGCTAATCTTTCGTTCGCATTTCTGCTAAGCTAAGATACACTCCCAGAGGGCGGCGGCCTAGCGTTTGCACGGCTGCTAAAAGCGGCTAGCGAGCGAACAACTCGGAATTAGGGCCATTTACCCTTGTATGCTGGATCAGGCTGCATGGGGCAGATTGACTCTGGATTGGTGACTGTTCTCTTAGGATGCAGTGCACAGAACGTTTCTAGAGAGAGCTACCGAGATTCATCTCCTGATTAAACAAAGGGCTTCTGTCAACATGGGTACAATTAAGTCATATAGACTTAATTACAAAGTGCTGGATTTTGTTCTAATGAATGAAATGGAGCAGTGGTGCCTGTGAGCAGGGAGATGCAGCTTACAAGTGGAGAGGCTGAAACCTGGGGGGAAGGAGGGTCTTCACTGAATGACAATCGATTATCCATTTCTCAAAGTCATTTAGCAGCCCAGAGGTGCAGAATAAAGTGCCAGTGGCTGGAATGGGCATTTTGTATGCGTCCTCATGTGCGCGCGGTGGAGGGAGAGGTGACAGAGCAGAAGTGAGGGGGTTATTGACCTATGACAGGCAATAGGAACACTGTTTTATGTTCCTTCACTTTTACTTTCTACAGATTGTTTTTATCAGAAGGAATTTGTTTACAATTAAAGTGTTTGCTGGAACAAACAGCCCACAATGCCAGTAAATCCTCATATATAGAAAGTTACCTTCTATCCAATATTCTATTTATCTCATCTCTGCCCCCTCCCCCTTTCTCTCTCTCCTCTTTCTCTCATATCTAGCATCTCTGTCTGTCTGTCTATCTATCTATCTATCTATCTATCTATCTATCTATCTATTATTATTATTATTATTATTATTATTATCCTTTATTTATATGGCGCCACAAGGGTTCCGCAGCGCCCAATTACAGAGTACATAAACAAATAATCAAACAGGAAAACAGCAACTTACAGTTGATGACAGTATAGGACAAGTACAGGGTAAATAAACATAGTTACATCAGCAGATGACACTGGAATAAGTATCAGGTGGCAGAAGACTGATGGAATTGGTGCAGTTGAAGATTATTAAAGTAAGAAAGGATAAGCACATGAGGGAAGAGGGCCCTGCTCATGAGAGCTTACATTCTAAGAGGGGAGGGGTAGACAGACAGGGGTGACACAGTTGGGGTACATAGAGAGCGTAGAACAGAGGGTTAGAATGAGATTTGGCTGGGTTTGGTGAAGAAGTGGGTCTTGAGAGCCCGTTTGAAGTTTTGTAGAGAGGTGGAGAGTCTGTCTATCTATCTATCTATCTATCTGTCTGTCTGTCTGTCTGTCTGTCTGTCTGTCTATCTATCTATCTATCTATCTATCTATCATATCTGTATCTATCTATCTATCTATCTATCTATCTATCTATCTATCTATCTATCTATCTATCTATCTATCTATCTATCTATCCGTCTGTCTGTCTGTCTTTGTCTGTCTGTCTGTCTAACTGTCTGTCTGTCTGTCTATTTATCTATATCTATCTATCTATCCTATCTGTATCTATCTATCTATCTATCTATCTATCTATCTATCTATCTATCTATCTATCTATCTATCTATCTATCGATCGATCGATCTATTTATCTATCTATCTATCTATCTATCGATCTATCTATCTGTCTATTTATCTATATCTATTTGTCTGTCTGGTCTGTCTGTCTGTCTGTCTGTCTGTCTGTCTATCTATCTATCTATCTATCTATCTATCTATCTATCTATCCTATCTGTCTCTATCTGTCTGTCTATCTATCTATCTATCTATCTATCTATCTATCTATCTATCTATCTAATAAGGAAATCATTGTTTGCCTGTCACCCAGTGATATTGGTAGCACAGAGTAATTACAGTGAGGGGAATCATGATTTTTGGGTGGTTTAGGCTGAGATGTAAATTGCTGATTTCACACAGAAATGTCATAAGACCGCCAAACCCTTTGTAGTATACCCTTACCCCCCTGTTCCCCTGGGTTTGGGTCTCTAGTCCTTTTTAATGTGCGTCTTTTAGTTTTGAGGCAAAATCAATGCAGTGAAGGAGTTGTAGCAGATGGGAAGGGACACATCTGGGATCTTTGTACATTCAGTAGTGATAATAATGCAGCATCACTGACTGCTCCGCATCTCACCCTCCTGCTTATCAGCTGGTTTCAGTGCTAGATTCTGTCTTTTATTTTATTGTTAAAGCCTCTATTTTGTTTGTAAAGTGTACAGATATAACTATTACAACTGTACAGTGGCATGTGTATTGAACTTCAGGCTTCTAACGTCAGAGGGATGAAAACATTACTTCCCTGTGTCTCCGAAAGGAGGGCGTGTGCGTGCAAGAGTTTAATCAGGCGCAAGACGGGATTCACAGCGCCAAATAAACCGTGCGATGGACAATGGCTGGATTATTATGTGACATGGTGATAAGCTCAGGGGCTGTCGCATTTAGTTGTGTATAAGTATTAATAAAGCCCAACTCTGGGAGGGTGCTAGGACCATACACTCATCTCACATCTAATACAAACTGACACATTGTACAACACTTAGGGGGTCATTCCGAGTTGTTCGCTCGCAAGCGGATTTTAGCAGATTTGCTCATGCTAAGCCGCCGCCTACTGGGAGTGAATCTTAGCATCTTAAAATTGCGAACGAAGTATTCGCAATATTGCGATTACACACCTCATAGCAGTTTCTGAGTAGCTCCAGACTTACTCGGCATCTGCGATCATTTCAGTGCTTGTCGTTCCTGGTTTGACGTCACAAACACACCCAGCGTTCGCCCAGACACTCCCCCGTTTCTCCGGCCACTCCTGCGTTTTTTCCGGAAACGGTAGCGTTTTTTCCCACACGCCCATAAAACGGCCTGTTTCTGCCCAGTAACACCCATTTCCTGTCAATCACATTACGATCGCCAGAACGATGAAAATGCCGTGAGTAAAATTCCTAAGTGCATAGCAAATTTACTTGGCGCAGTCGCAGTGCGGACATTGCGCATGCGCATTAAGCGGAAAATCGCTGCGATGCGAAGATTTTTACCGAGCGAACAACTCGGAATGACCCCCTTAGTACAGTGCAGCAGATTCTTGTCCATTATACATCACTTGTTTTGTGGCAGTGAAGCTCCTCTAACAGATTATGGGGGAAATGTATAAAACTTTCCAAAAAGTACATGTAGAGAAGTTGCCTATATCAACCATCCAATCAGCTTCTAGCAATCATTTTTTAGAATGTACTAGAATGGTAGCTAGAAGCTAATTGGTTGTTAAGAGCAGCTTCTCCACTTGTCTTCTGTTGAAGATTTGATACAACTGCCCCTAATTGGACCATCGATGATACTAAATCATCAATGGTCTATAGCCGATGTTAAATACTTTTACCATTAATGGTGTATAACTAGATGTTATACACCATGATGGTAGCTGTATGCATGATTTTACCCCCACTTTTCGATTTTAAGGCTGCCTGTTGCTGCACAGTGGTGCTAGGATGTCAGCCAGCAGCCCCGCGCAGCGGGAATGGGATGTACCTCCTCTTTAAGAGGCTAAGCTGTCACTCACAACTCAGCCCCATCCCCCGCTCTTACACAACAGAAGAGCAAGCACCCGCACACGCGCATAAACACAGACGATAAAAACATTGATAGCTATGCACAGAATACTTAGCTGTCATCGATGGTTTGTCTAATCATCATCATCATCGATGGAAAGCATTGATGGCGGTAGATCCGATAACCATCCCTAAATTGCAGGAAGTAAGAGGTAGATACTCTTGTTATTACTCATTACGAATGTTAATGGTGCTCCAACCAATCAGCTCCTGTCATTTTTCAAACACATAACAGTTAGGAGTGAGTGGTAACAAGAGTATCACTCGTTGTTAAACCTGCCCCTAAGTTCCCTAAAACACGTCATATATTAGGGATATGATGAGTCCAGTTACTGTATGGTTCAGTCTCTGGATCCTGTATGAGATGTTCTGCAGAATATGTCTACCATTATCTGGCAATGGCTTGTTAGGACAGGGCAAAACTAGGCTGATTTCTAAAGAGGTTTCTAAACCGAAAATTTCTACATTTGTAGTAAATGACAGGAACGGTGAGTATTTCAGTAGTAACATAGGGGGTCATTCCGAGTTGATCGCTCGCTATCTGTTTTTAGCAGCCGTGCAAGCACTATGCCACCTCCCACTGGGAGTGTATTTTAGCTTAGCAGAAGTGTGAACAAAAGGATCGCACAGCGGCTACAAAATAATTGTGTGCCGCTTCAGAGTAGCTCCAGACCTACTCAGTGCTTGCGATCACTTTAGACTGCTCAATTCCGGATTTGACGTCACAAACACGCCCTGCGTTCTCCCAGCCACGCCTGCATTTTTCCTGGCACGCCTGCGTTTTTTCGAGCACTCCCTGAAAACGGTCAGTTGACACCCAGAAACGCCCCCTTCATGTCAATCACTCTGTGGCTGCCATCGCGACTGAAAAGCTTTGCTAAACCTTGTGTAAAAATACATCGGCCATTGTGAAAGTACGTTGCACGTGCGCACTGCGCCGCATACGCATGCGCAGAAGTGCCGGATTTTTACTTATTCGCAGCGCAGCAAACATTTTTCACTAGCGATCAACTCTGAATGACCCCCATAGTCACTTCTTGTAAGAGAAACACTCTCTTTGCACAAATTGGCAGTCATTTCACTAAGACTTTACAATTATCGGTACAATTAGCTGATATTGGCTAATCGGACCTATACTATATAATAAAAGTCTTACACTGCTCCTCACCGCTATAGGGAGAATTCAGGTGTTTTGCACGCCGGTGACCACTAGATGGCACCAAATGGTGCAATTCAATTGTTCCGTTCGGGCATGCACATCCGCTTGTTACTTGTTGTTCCGTCACTTTGACGGGGTGGTAACTAGTAATAGTATAGTTATGTGTGAAGGAGTGTTAGCTGATAAATGGCTTACAACGCTCCTGCAAGCGGTTGTATCGGGAGGTCGCATCTTATTTATAGTTACTTTTAAAGATGCCTAACCTCCCGACCCATTGAAGAAAGTACACAGTGAGCTAAAAATACCCGGTACACACTGTACCCGGTACACACTGGTGGGATAACTGCCCAGAGGATCTGTTCTGCTGAGTGATCAGCATTGTGTGTACCGGGCTTAAGTGTATGAATTAGTTATATGTATTAGTGATTAGCAGGACCAATAACTAGAGCTACTTGAGAGAGGCAACTGCCATGGGTCATTGGTCCTGAACTCGGCCTTCAAGGCACCCTAGCAATATAGGTCTTAAAGTTATCTATGCTTGCACACAGGTGCCTTAATAAGTACGTCATTAATATTGAGTAAGCGATCTGTGCTCAGCCATGGGTATACTAAAAACCTGGACCGTAAGAGTTCCATGAGGACTGAGTTTAGGAACCAGTGGCCTAGGGTGCAAAGCTGAATTGGAGACACAGTGGGTAGGTATTCAATTGTTATATTGCGCTAGATCTCCCGTCGGGAGATTGTGGGGGCGATATTCAATTGTTCTTTTTCATTGCGCATAGCGGCTAAAAAAGACCAAACTAATGGGTGTGTGATGTGAAAAGTCCCATTTCAGCGCTGAAAGGGGTCCATTTTTGTTTATTTCAGCTCGCAACTGCCGGCAGGTGTGAGCTGAAATGCTGGTGCCTCCACGCCCAAACGAAGCAACAATTGAATAGCTCCGTTGGGCGCCATGTACTGGCTGCCGGCGATAAAACAATTGAATCCCTCTCAGTTAATTTAATAGTTTAAAAGCATGGAAGATTTCTTTCTTGTCCCAGGCATTGAAGGTGACGGCTCCGGTTTAGGGCAGTTTAGCCCCTCTCCAAATCGCTGTTCTGCCCTCCAGCTGTCGCACGCTTCTCTATCATCTCCCCTTTATGCTCTATCTTCCTCCCGTTTTTGAGAAGTTGAAGTTCCTCTCATCTAGGATTCATTGTCTTGTCAGCCTCCAGTTAGCCGCTGTGCGTTAGAATCATGATTCACCATCGCCCTGATACCATACTTTAGCAAAGACAAAAAAATTGCACTCCATCACCGTGTCTCACGGCTTTTAGTGATATCGATCAGAGCCGGTAGCCTCCTTTCTCTCCCACTCTTCCACCACCCACCCTCCCTATCAATTTTATCTCAGGCTGCTGAGTGTCGCATCTTATTTTGCACGGCCAGAAATGAAGGGAGCCCAGGCTGAACTTGTGTTCGCATTTCTCCATCCCTTTTTTTTTTTCATTCCGCATCTTCCACCATTTTCATGTTATTATTATTATTAAATCGAAGTAGTTGGTGAAAAGCCGGGTGACAGCTCAGTGACAGCAGCCTCATTACAGCTCAGCCAGTAATTGTGATACATTTCTCTCAGCCTTTTAACTTTCCTCCACCTCCCTCTTGCCTCCCGTTCCTAATTTATAAAGTGATGGCGCAGATTCTCCAAGTTTCTTAAATTATTACCCTGTACATTTGTCTCTCTCTCTTTTTCTTTCTCTTCCTCTCCTCGTCTTCCCTACTGCTGATATCTTGCCCTATGAAGGGGGAAGGGAACGTATTGCCTTGAAATTTGCTGTCAACAACTTAACTTGTGTGTAAGAACCTACAAGATGATTCTTCATCTGTTTACTGATGACAGCAGCCCATTACCGGAGATGTATGTTCTACATCTAAGTAACCAGCTTCAGACAAATGTTTTGTATGCAAAAGAGAAAGGAAAATGAGGGCTCCCCAAAGTGTGGAATCCTCAGACGTGGACTGGCAGTGGTACCTTTTGGTTCCAGGGCTGAGGAACGGAGTTCAGCTGAAATAGCAAATGTATAAATACTGGTCCTGATCCAGACCTGTATGCTAATGCATCCTCAGCTGTGATCCCACACGCAGTGGAGGTGCAGAAATGTACTAACGCTGCAGCCACCTGAAAATGGATTGAGACGCCCAACGGTGACCTCGCAGATTTCACCATCTGCGTACATAGACGCAGCGTCAATCACAGATCCTTCAGTAATTGACCATCTGGGTAACCTATGGTCACGCAGAATGGCTGTGGGCTGCGGGAACTGAGACGCTAGCGCCATGTTTTCTGCATACGAGAACACAGATGTAGGGTGCAACATGCCCCAATAACGATCGTCACACTCCTGTGTTTTTGCAGCCATTCCCTATTACCACCTCCCAATGGCCCCCAACTGCCAATTACTTTGCAAATAAATGCTCAATGCGAGCGGTATCACTAGGGAATCTAAGCACATACTCAGTGCAAACATGACACATGCGCAGTCAGCCGGTAGTCCCTCAGCTGTGTAACTATATCATGTACATCTCTGTATGCAGCCCATTGTTTGTATTTTTTCAGTTGTTATCACACAGCATAATACAGTTTTCATGACTTGGTCAGGTTCTGATATAAGAGGAATTCATCAACGCAACAAGCTATGGGGCTAATTAAGACCAGATCGCTGGGCAGTGATTTTTGCAGCCCTGCGATCGATAGTCGCCGCCTACGGGGGAGTGTATTTTTGCTGTGCAGGTGTGCGATCGCATGTGTAGCAGAGCTGTACAAACAGATTTTGTGCAGTCTCTGCGCAGCCCAGGACTTACTCAGCCGCTGCGATCACATCAGCCTGTCCGGGACCGGAATTTACATCAGGGACCCTCCCTGCAAACGCATGGACACGCCTGCATTTTTTCCAAACACTCCTGTCAATCTCCTTGCGATCGCCCGTGTGAACGGATCCGTCACACAAACCTATCGCTGAGCAGTGATCCGCTTTGTAGTCGTGCAACGCACCTGCGCATTGCGGTGCATGCGCAGTTTGTGCCTGACCGCCCGCGAAAAACGTAGCCTAGCGATCTGATCGGAATTGGCCCTTATGGTGGACGGGATGCAGTCAATTTACCTACAATCAAAATCCCAACGGTCAAAATGCCAACAACCATTGATTGATGGTTAAAATACAGACAAGGTCAAAATACCGACACTATCAAAATACAGACATTTAAAATGTCGTCAGGTCAAAAATCGACATGAGATTTTCCATGATTTTTTCTTTGAAACCGACTTTACCATCCCAGTGGACGTGGAGAGGGAATATAATAGGGACGCGGTTCACTTATACTGTGTCCTATTCGACCTATGTCGACATGCACACTAATTTTTAAAGACACTTGTGTCGACTTTTTGACCTGCCGACATTTTAAATGTTGGTATTTTGACCATGCCGGTATTTT
Organism: Pseudophryne corroboree; assembly: GCF_028390025.1. NCBI lineage: Eukaryota > Metazoa > Chordata > Amphibia > Anura > Myobatrachidae > Pseudophryne > Pseudophryne corroboree. Next base: position 63,881,039 of record NC_086452.1, on the reverse strand, counting down.
GACCATAATAGTCAAATATATATATATATATATATATAGGGTGTAGTACGGGTGACCGGCAGTCTCCTGACCGCCGGTTACCTTACCGACGCCGGGATTCCGGCAGCATACCGACGCCGGGATCCCGGCGGGGAGGGGCGAGTGCAGCAAGCCCCTTGCGGGCTCGCTGCGCTCGCCACGCTGCGGGCTCGGTGGCGAACTGCGGTCGCCACGGGTTCTATTCCCACTCTATGGGTGTCGTGGACACCCACGAGTGGAAATAGTCCCTGTTGGTCGGCATGCCGACCATCGGGATAGTGAGCCGTCGGGCTCACGGAGGAGGTCATGTGACTGTCGGTCAGCCGACCAGCGGTCACATGACTACCACCCATATATATATATATACACTGCTCAAAAAAATAAAGGGAACACTAAAATAACACATCCTAGATCTGAATGAATGAAATATTCTTATTAAATACTTTGTTCTTTACATAGTTGAATGTGCTGACAACAAAATCACACAAACATTATCAATGGAAATCAAGTTTATTAACCCATGGAGGTCTGGATTTGGAGTCACCCTCAAAATTAAAGTGGAAAAACACACTACAGGCTGATCCAACTTTGATGTAATGTCCTTAAAAAAAGTCAAAATGAGGCTCCGTAGTGTGTGTGGCCTCCACGTGCCTGTATGACCTCCCTACAATGCCTTTGCATGTTCCTGATGAGGTGGCGGATGGTCTCCTGAGGAATCTCCTCCCAGACCTGGACTAAAGCATCCGCCAACTCCTGGACAGTCTGTGGTGCAACGTGGCATTGGTGGATGGAGCGAGATATGATGTCCCAGATGTGTTCATTTGGATTCAGGTCTGGGGAACGGGCGGGCCAGTCCATAGCATCAATGCCTTCGTCTTGCAGGAACTGCTGACACACTCCAGGCACATGAGGTCTAGCATTGTCTTGCATTAGGAGGAACCCAGGGCCAACCGCACCAGCATATGGTCTCACAAGGGGTCTGAGGATCTCATCTCAGTACCTAATGGCAGTCAGGCAACCTCTGGCGAGCACATGGAGGGCTGTGTGGCCCCCCAAAGAAATGCCACCCCACACCATTACTGACCCACTGCCAAACCGGTCATGCTGGAGGATGTTGCAGGCAGCAGAACGCTCTCCTTGGCGTCTCCAGACTCTGTCACGTCTGTCACATGTGCTCAGTGAGAACCTGCTTTTATCTGTGAAGAGCACTGGGCGCCAGTGGCGAATTTCCCAATCTTGGTGTTCTCTAGCAAATGCCAAACGTCCTGCACGGTGTTGGGCTGTAAGCACAACCCCCACCTGTGGGCGTCGGGCCCTCATACCACCCTAATGGAGTCTGTTTCTGATCATTTGAGTAGACACATGCACATTTGTGGCTTGCTGGAGGTCATTTTGCAGGGCTCTGTCAGTGCTTCTCTTGTTCCTCCTTGCACAAAGGCGGAGGTAGCGGTCCTGCTGCTGGGTTGTTGCCCTCCTACGGCCTCCTCCACGTCTCCTGATGTACTGGCCTGTCTCCTGGTAGCGCCTCCATGCTCTGGACACTATGCTGACAGACACAGCAAACCTTCTAGCCACAGCTCGCATTGATGTGCCATCCTGGATGAGCTGCACTACCTGAACCACTTGTGTGGGTTGCAGGGAGGTCATACAGGCACGTGGAGGCCACACACACTACTGAGTCTCATTTTGACTTGTTTTAAGGACATTACATCAAAGTTGGATCAGCCTGTAGTGTGTTTTTCCACTTTAATTTTGAGTGTGACGCCAAATCCAGACCTCCATGGGTTAATAAATTTGATTTCCATTGATAATTTTTGTGTGATTTTGTTGTCAGCACATTCAACTATGTAAAGAACAAAGTATTTAATAAGAATATTTCATTCATTCAGATCTAGGATTTGTTATTTTAGTGTTCCCTTTATTTTTTTGAGCAGTGTATATATATATATATATATAGTTTGATAATAGTCAAAGATATGAACGATCTCGTTCATTAATGAACGAGATACCCTTCATATCTTTGAGTGTGGAGGCTCCAGCGATGAACGATGCGCGGCCCCGCGCTCGTTCATCGCTGGTGCCCCGTCGCCTGTGCATGCAGGCCAATATGGACGATCTCGTCCATATTTCCCTGCGCTGCTATGGAGCCGGGTGACGGGGGGAGTGAATAAACTTCACTCCCCCCGTCACCTCACCCCCTGCCGCCGGGTCGCCCGTCGGCCGTATCCGCCGTCGGACAATTCGGCGGCGGATCGCTAAATGTGTAGGGCCCTTTAGTCTGTGTTGATTTGTCCAGCCGTAGGACAACACCGTTTATTCTGAGTTCATTTCCTTTATTGAGATCTTCCATGTTGACCAGCTGCTATTTCTCCAGTGAGAATCTTGTCTCACAGTTACTAATTAAAGGGTTGAATTTGCACTGGTGCAGGGCAGCCTGGGGGATAACAGAAAAGACTGGCAGAACTTGGCTCGTTGTTTCATGTTACTGACATGCACTGTAATTCTGATGTTAGCCATGATAAATTATGTCTGCGTAGGCAGCCTTCACAGCTTCTTCAAGACTGAAATCCTAGATAACCGCGGCTAGATATAACGCTCACATCCCCGGATTCCCAGACACTGCTTTGCTGCAGCCGCCTCCCTCCTCCATCTGTTAGGATGGCACCCTGCCTTGGACCCATGCCTCGTCTGGAAGTTGCCAGGTAATCATGGTGTCAGAACCAGCCGTGGCGGTGCAGCGCATGTCAAATGCCGTTCATTCTATGCGCCAAATCCCCTGTCCCTTTGTCTTGGAAAAATTCCTGTACCAGCCATAATTACAGACGCAGGATCAACTGCTAGCCAGTCAGTGGCTTCCAAGATGTGGAGAGGATTGTCCAGTTTTAATTGTTATCAAAATCTGCTGAGCTGGGCCAGAGGCTGCTCACTAATCCCGCACCAAGCATCCTGCAGGTGCATAATAGGACCAAGCACTCCTGTGACCACTGATCAGATTACTGCACTCCTCAATCGCTCCCGTTTTCTCCTGTTGTCAAACATGAAATCCCACGTTCCATTCTTCATTCATTGCTTTGTACTAATACAATAATAATACTGTTCATGCCACCCACTCACACTTACATTATAGAACTGTGGGGGGTCATTCCGAGTTGATGGCTAGCTGCCGTTGTTCGCAGCGCAGTGATCAGGCTAAAATTCGGCATTTCTGCGTATGCACCGCAATGCGCACGCGCGACGTACGGGTACAAAGGCATTTGGTGTTTTGCACAGGTTCTACCGAAGTTTTCAGTCGCACTGGCGGCCGCAAGAAGATTGACATGAAGGGGGCGTTTCTGGGTGTCAACTGACCGTTTTCAGGGAGTGTTTGCAAAAACGCAGGCGTGTCTGAAAAAACGTAGGCGTGGCTGGGCGTTCGCTGGGCGGGTGTATGACGTCAAATCCGGACAGGAATAGGCTGAAGTGATCGCAAGCGCTGAGTAGGTTCAGAGATACTGCACAAACTGTTTTTGCAGAGCTCGGCTGCACATGCGTTCGCACTTCTGCTAAGCTAAAGTACACTCCCCAGTGGGCGGCGGCATAGCGTTTGCACGGCTGCTAAAACTAGCCAGCGAGCGTTCAACTCGGAATGACCCCCTGTATGTAGTAGCATCACCACCATTGCTAAGCCACACTTTGCAGTAGTTGCACATAGAAGAATGAAATCGCTTTGCATTACCAAATGTTGCTCTGAAACGTCGCTGAGACATCTATACTCTGATGTTTTATGCAGACACTGGACCTAATTCCATCACACCTGAGGCTCATGACGCAAAGTACAGATGTTTGGCTCTTTGCGCCTGCGCCGTTCTCCTGCTGCGCACGTTCAATACGGGTCTTGCGTTGGACGTACTATGCTGCAGATGTCAGTAGATTGACAGTCTGCAACCATTTGGGGGCAGGGAGGGGCGTCAATGGAATCTGTTTCCCAAAACGGGCATGTCGCAGAAGTTTTGGGGAAGTGCTGAGGCCAGGTTCTCCTTCGGTAGACAGAGATTTCTTGGCCTCTTTGTAGGAACTGTGGCGACCGGCTTGTGCGACCTCATGGGTCACGTAGACGGCCGATGGTATGTCAGGTGATCCACTGTTTGGTACATTTACTAAAACCCCTTTCATACCCTGTCACAGCGACTTGAAACCCATTCACGCCACAGGCTGGACCTGGGTTACTGCTGGGGCTTCTCTTCTGCCAGCGCTTGGAGATGACATCGGGCGGGATGTAATGCCCCCCAAGTTCGGCGGTCGCACGTGATCCGAACTCGGACGTTTTCTTAAAGGGGCAATCACTTCCAAGGCATGGTTTTGCCTTGTAAATGAGTGCCCCTTTAAAAAACATCGGAGTTCGGTGGCCGTGCGGGATTAGATCCCACCCTTAATCTCCAAACACCAGTGAGCCGGTTCTCCATAGTGTGTCAACGGGACCCAGATCGGAAGACCCAGGTTACCCATTCACACCTCCCCTTAGCCCGGTTATTTTTCAGGGACCCTTTCACACTGAGCCGCGACCTGGGTTAACCTGGCAATAATCCGGGTTTTTGCATCGATGTTTAAGATGAAAATTTAAAACAGCAATTTTAAATATACAAAGTTTGAGTGCTATATTTGTCTTTAGGTTATAACGTTGTCATTTGGGGTAATGATAATTGAGTGTTTCCCATTCTTTTATCGTTTATGTAGGAGTTTTTTGCCACAAAATCTGAATCTGATCACACGGGTTGTTAATGTTTTGCCAGCGGCCGGGATCCCGGTGGTTAGCATATCGACCACGGGATCCCAGCAGCAGAATGTGGGGTGGGCTGGCACAACAGAGCCCCTTGCGGGCCTGCTGCGCTCGCCATGCAGTGGGCTGGGTGGCTCGCCGTGCTCGCCACAGGTTCTGTTCCCACTCCATGTATGTCATGGACACCCTCGAGTGTGAAAAGACCCTGTGTGTCGGCATTCCGTAATGTGGCATTGTGATCTGTCGGGATTCCGGTGTCGGCATGTTGACCGCAAGGATCCCGAGCGCCGGTCACATGACCACATCCCAATCACACATGTAGAAAACCATGATTGCAACTAAAGACCCATTATTTAAAGCTAAGTACATGTTGCTTTTCAGATGGGAGACAATAAACGTTTACTCCAGTTTCTTCTCATCCAGGCCCCATCACTAGGCCGCAGCAAGTTCCTTTTTTGGTGGGTCCAGGATATTCTCTCTTTTACACATTTGTATAACTGGGTTCACTGATGGCCTTCCATTACATGCCATGGGGGTCATTCCGAGTTGATCGCTCGCTAGCATTTTTTAGCAGCCATGCAAACGCTATGCCACCGCCCACTGGGAGTGTATTTTAGCTTAGCAGAAGTGCGAACGGTTCTATCGCAGAGCGGCTACAACATTTTTTTGTGTAGTTTCAGAGTAGCTGAAAACCTACTCAGCGCTTGCGATCACTTCAGACTATTCAGTTCCGGATTTGACGTCACAAACCCGCCCAGCATTCGCCCAGCCACGCCTGCGTTTTTTTCTGGCACGCCTGTGTTTTACGAACACTCCCTGAAAACGGTCAGTTGCCACCCAGAAACACCCACTTCATGTCAATCACTCTGCGGCAAGCAGTGCGACTGAAATGCATCGCTAGGCCCTGTGTAAAACTACATTGTTCGTTGTGCCCGTACGTCGCAAGTGCGCATTGCGCCGCATATGCATGCGCAGAACTGACGTTTTTTAGCCTGATCGCTGCGCTGCGAACAAATGCAGCTAGCGATCAACTCGGAATGACCGCCCCCATGTCTTCTAAATGAGATTATCTGTTCTCCAATATCTCCCTCGTTTCCATCCTGCAAGACCGCACATGGCAGATAAAGTGATGTCTCACAAACTGGGGCGGGATATGGTTCTCCTGCGCCCACACCTAATGAGGCAGCATCATAGCCGCTCACATCCATACTTAAACATGCAGATATATAGAGAGAAACCCATTTTACTCTTAAGTGAATAAAATGGAAAATAAATATGATTTATAAATGGGGTTTAATATGGAAATGAAACCTTAACCAGCTCAATTTGTCAGCTGAGAGGAGGACAGGAAGGCACCTTGCATGCGAGGACAATGCATCCAGCTTCCTGTGTCCCTTTGTTTCAGTAATGGCATTCTCTGGCCTTCTAAATAGATATTTGGAGCGCAACACCCTGCATCAAATTGCATTGTAAAAATAAAATATCTGTAAGATCTTATTACATGGTTTTAAAAGTGCTTTCTATCCTGGGGTGCTGCTATTTAAGGTCCTCTCTGTTTTGACATGTAAACTGCCTCTGTGATAAGTGCTCTGTCATTAGCACCCGTCCATTAGCTGGCTGCGGCCCCTTCCTCGACAATCTCTGTCATCCTACACTCGGTTCAGCAGAGCCCGTGAATGGCCGAGCCGCTCGGGTTTACGCAAACTGTTGCAGGCTGATAGAAAGCTAATTTAAGAAGCATTTTCTGAGAGGCCAGGTTACAAACTTGTGTGTCACCCAGCTAGTGACACGGAGGACAGGATAATAATGGTCCTTTGCAGTTGTTTATTTCCATCCTACTCTCTGATAAAGGATTCTGTATATTTCTGCGTTATTTCAATCATTCACAGTTATCCTGGTCTTCTGCTTTTACTCCCTTATTCCGGGCTGTTTCACGTCTTTAATGATCACACGGTATACAACAAACTACATGTTCCAGTTGTGTAGATAAATAAGTAGGAGTGCCTGACAAGCTACACAAATTGCTGGAAATATCGCAACCCCTTTCTCTTCGCTGTAATGTTACTTACTAGAAACCAGAAAAAGTTCCATTAGTGTAAGAAATGTTACCGATGAATTATATAAAGGATTTACCGTAACATGGGGATCAATAAAAATTATACGTTACTGATTCAGATGGTTTTTTTCTTGTATTTTAGTAAAATGACACTATAAACATTTAGAAATCTATTCATTTATCTGCAAACTTCAGATTTTTTTACGACATCTGCTAAGCTCACAGCATATGGACTAAAAGTCAGACACGAAAAAATGCCCTTCTCCATCTGCTAAACACCCCACCGTACTTAGGCCCAAATCGGGGACTTTTGGGTATTACGTCACTGATTTTCACCTAAAAGTCTTGCTCTCTTTTGAGGTCCACCATTCGGATTAGAAGGAAAAGCAGATATTAAAGATTTTGGGGGCTTCAGGTCAACTAACTTGTGGGTCCACTACCACTGGCAATAAGTGGGATGTAGTCAGATGACTGACGGTTGGGATCCCGGTGGACAGCATACTGATGGCGGGATCCCGGCTGGCAGGGGGCCCAGGGCTATTCCCACCCATAGAGTGGGAATAGAACCTGTAACGAGCACAGCGTGGCGAGTTTTATTGCGTTCGCCCCACTGTCGGCATTCTGGAGCTAGGTAGCCCAGCGTCGGTATGATGACCTCTGATCACAGGATCGCCGGTCACCCAACCCCAACTCAAATAAGCTATGCTGGCAATGTTATTAAAAAGTATTATGTGTAAATACTCCCAGCATCACCAACGTGGTAAACACACTGTAGTAGCCCCAACTCACATTATGCCACACAGAAAACCCAGTTTGCATTGGCAGAATTGCCCCCCTCGCTGGTGATGTAGCTATGTGTTTTGTGGCCCCCAGCGCATGTGGACCCGGCTGCCCTGTTGTCAATCCAGATCTGGTTGGAAGTTATTCTTTTACGATAAATGTGGTTTATGCTTTCAAATTCTCTGGCCTTGTGTCGACTTGCGCTTTACTTGGGTTGGTATTTGCCAGCCTTCCACACTTAGCAGCAGCAATATTAGTCCCCCCCTAGTGACAGCCCTGGTTGTAGCTGGAGATACCCTCAGCCCTATTAAAAGTACAGAAGTAATCTAAAATGTCCGGTATACTGGAACTGGTTCAAACACATATCGGAATGCTGAAAAACACACATTGGGGTATATTTACTAAGGTCCCGATTTTGACCGAGATGGTGTTTTTTCTTCAAAGTGTCATCTCGGGAATTTACTAAACTCAAATCACGGCAGTGATGAGGGCATTCGTATTTTTTTGGAATTCAAAGAAAAAAATTACGAATGAATACACCATCGGTCAAATACGCCTGAAATTTGGTAGAACTCGGTCATTTACTAAAAAGTGTAATTCACAAACACTGCCGGCAATAGCCAAACACTGCCGTGAAAAAATACAAATCGTAAAAAAGTGCTAAAATAAAACAGACCTGCTTTTTTTTACCGTGTTCTGATAGACATGCACGGATCCATGAGATCCGTGCATGTTTATCAGTGGGAAGGGGTGGGAAAGTGTTAAATTTTTTGAAAAAAAAATGCGTAGGGTCCCCCCTCCTAAGCAAAACCAGCCTCGGGCTCATTGAGCCGGTCCTGGTTGAAAAAATATGGGGGAAAAAGTGTAACCAATGGTGGGAACTTTGTGGTCAACGGTTGACCGAAAGTAACCTCACCGCTGACCACAAAGTTCCCACCATTGGTTACAATGGAGCGCATAGGCGCTACATTGTATCACTGCCGTGTGCTGCCTGACAGACACTACAGGAGCACACAGCCAATCAGGAGGGTGCCACGACATGGCACTCCCTGATTGGCTGAAGGAACCCTCTTAGACAGAAGTCAGGGGGGGGTTCCTGGCAGTCGGAGAAAGGGGTCCCATGTGAAAACATGGGGCCCCTTTCAGTGCATGGTCGGGTGTCCGTTTTTTTATTTTGCAAAGTACGTGGATTTCAAATAGAACAGAAGAGGACCGATCTACACTGGATTATGTGAGTATAATTTTTCCTACAGGTACCCCATGGATTCTACATGGAGAAGAGGACCGACCCTCGTGTGAACATAGGTAAGTATGTATGTTTGGTGGTGTGGATGTATGTAATAAACTATTACTTTCAAGGTGTGTGTCTCCTGTTTTTATTGGGGTATTTTTTTAGTAGTAGTACTACAGGTACCAGCGGGCCCGGTTTTCCTCCGCATGCTGGTACTTGTGGTTCTCCAAGTACCAGCTTGCGGGGGAGGCTTGCTGGGACTTGTAGTACTGCTACTAAAAACAATATTCACATTTTGTCAAAAAGGCTATCAGCCCCCCATCCGCCGCCCTTGGATGGGGGGGACAGCCTCGGGCTTCACCCCTGGCCCTTGGGTGGCTGGAGGGGGGAACCCCTTGATTTAAGGGGTTCCCACTCCTCCAGGGTACTCCGGCCAGGGGTGACTAGTTGGGTATGTAATGCCAGGGCCGCAGGGACCAATATAAAAGTGTCCCCCGGCTGTGGCATTATGTATCTGGCTAGTGGAGCCCGGTGCTGGTTTCAGAAATACGGGGGACCCCTACGCTTTTTGTCCCCCGTATTTTTGGAACCAGGACCAGGCGCAGAGCCCGGTGCTGGTTGATTAAATATGGGGGAACCCCTGTCACTTTTTTCCCCATATTTTTTCAACCAGGACCGGCTCAATGAGCCCAAGGCTGGTTTTGCTTAGGAGGGGGGACCCCACGCATTTTTTTTTTTTTTTAACAATGTTTTATTTTTAACGAAAGGTGCACAATGAAGCCCAGCACAGATCTCACAGATCCGGCCGAGATTCATTGTGTTAAAGTCGGCAGTGTTTTACAATTCACTCCCGTAAAACACTGCCAGAAAATACGAATGACATCGACATCGGTAAATACGAAAATGCAGAATACGACAGCTTAGTAAATTAGTCGTAATAAATTCAAAAAGTTGCAAATTTACACTTTCGATGTCATTCGTGTTTGAACTTTAACCTCATTCGGAAAAATACGAATTTTAGTAAATATACCCCATTGTATTAGTTTGTAGGTACAATAAAATCACCCTTTCAAAACAGCCCAAAAGAAAACTCAAACATTTTTTAATAAGTAGGCTTTCCTCTAGTTAAACATTGGTATTCTAATCTCTGTATGTGACTGCATTGTAATCCTACAGGCACGCAATCGCCGCTCTCCGGCACTGGGGTAGAAGCTATTGATTGGAATTTCCTGCTAAATACATAGGTGTCTAGTCTAAGTTGTTCCAAACGCTCTGTGTCAGATATTATTTTCAATTCACACAACAGAGAGATACAATAGATTTTTATTTAGTATTTTTCATACTTGTTCTAGACATAACAACACAACATTTCTGTCTGCCTGGGAATTGGCAGGCTTTTACGTGCGCCTTGGCTGACAACCCGGCACAGGCTTTTGCGAAACATCTTATGTGAGAGAGGATTGCATGAACACGAGCAAGCCCTGGAGATTATGAGCGAGATAATATAACCTCAGATTTAGTGGCATGACGGCTATGCTGGAAGGCAAGAAAAATCGGCAAATTAAACCAGCTGAATGGTTGTTATCTGCTGTCAGGTTCCATGTATTAATGGTGTCTAGTAATGTTACATTATGCCGCTTGGCAGAGCCAAGGGTACGGCACTCATCTCGCTGTGTGTCCTCTACAAGAGACCTGACAATCCAGCAGGATATCCTCTGCTCCTAAACAAGGGCTTGTTTATTTAGGAAAAGGCTAACCGTGCACCCCCATTGTCTGCTGCCGGAGGTTGGACCTATAAATAGTGCTCAATGAAACCTCTCTGGGCTATTTCTGGCTGTCTGTGAGCTTGATAAAACACAAGAATCTCCCTGTCTTCCAGTAGTGTTTGGAAATACGGCTCCCAGGCACTTAGCTGGTGGCTCGGCCAGGACAACGAGGACAAAGCATAGTTTATATCTTATGATATTGACTTGCCAAAGGCTTTCTTACTTTGAAGCTGGCCAGCCAGCTGTGTAACACCACTGTGGAGCCATGAGGAAGGCCCCCCAAACCAACGTCTTTGTTGTACCCTCCACCGTAACAGCAGGAATATTCTAATCCAAATTAAGGTGTTTTTGGATCTTTTTAATGTGTATCAGGAGAATGCACCATTCTAGATCCCTGTTAACTGATAGGCTGGCTTCTTACGTCCACCTTCAAAATAGCTTCCCCCAGTGTATATGTGACAGGCAGATTTTAAATCCAGTAGTACAACTCATTTTTAAGTACACAGAAAGCAACTGGTGGACAATACGGGATCGGTATGAAATACCTACAATCAAAATACAGACGGTCAAAATACCGACAAGGTCAAAATCCCGACATGGACAAAATACAGACATTTAAAATACCGGCAAGGTCAAAATACCGACATGTAAAATGTCGACAGGTCAAGATGCCGACATGAGTTTTTCATCGGTTTTTGTGTGTGTATGTAGACATAGGTCGACATGGACACCATATAAGTGTACCGTGCCGCTTCGCTCGCCATGCTTCGGGCACGGTGCCTCGCTGGGCTCTGCACACTATTATATTCCCCCTCCAGGTCCACTGGGATGGTAAAGTATGAACAAGTCGGTTTCAATGGAAAAATCATAAAAAAAATCATGTCAGCATTTTGACCTGTCAACATTTTACATGTCGGTATTTTGACCTTGTCTCTATTTTAAATGTCGGTATTTTGATCATGTCGGGATTTTGACCTTGTCGGTATTTTGACCTTGTTGGTCAATTGCTGTCGGTATTTTGACCGTCGGTATTTTGATTGTAGGTATTTCATACCGATCCTGTAATGTCCACCAGTTGCTTTCTGTGTGCTTAAAAATGAGTATTTTGACCGTCGGGATTTCGATTATCGGTAAATTGACTGCATCCCGACATTACTATATATCAATTATGTGGACTACTGAGCAAAATACTGTGCTAAGGACCTAATTCACTATCATTTGCTAATGTGAGAACGCATGCACTGAGCGATTAGCAGCACACTGCGTATTCGATGCATTGTACGTGTGCAAAGGTCGAAGGGGGTCATTCCGAGTTGTTCGCTCGTTGCCGATTTTCGCTATGCTGCGATTTGTTGCAAAATGCGCATGCGCAAGGCACGCAGGGCGCATGCGCAAGGCACGCAGGGCGCATGCGCTTAGTTATTTAACTAAAAACTTAGCAGATTTGCTGTGGATTTTGCTGCGCTTTTCAGTCGCTCTGCTGATCGGTGAGTGATTGACAGGAAAGGGGCGTTTCTGGGTGGTAACTGTGCGTTTTCCGGGAGTGTGCTAAAAAACGCAGGCGTGTCAGGGAAAAAATGCGGGAGTGTCTGGAGAAACTGGGGAGTGGCTGGCAGAACGCAGGGTGTGTTTGTGACGTCAAACCAGGAACTAAACGGACTGAGGTGATCGCAATCTGTGAGTAGGTCTGGAGCTACTCAGAAACTGCAGAGAATTATTTAGTAGCAGTTCTGCTAATCTTTCGTTCGCTATTCTGCTAAGCTAAGATACACTCCCAAAGGGCGGCGGCTTAGCGTGTGCAATGCTGCTAAAAGCAGCTAGCGAGCGAACAACTCGGAATGAGGGCCAAAATGCGATCACTCTGTGTATGCAGCCTAAGGGTAAAGAGATCGCAATTTGATTGACAGGAAGTGACCGTTCGTGGGTGGTAACATGGCGTTTGTGGGGAGTGGTTGGGAAAACGCAGGCATGTTGTTTTTGTGTATCGTACACCACCTGCAAACTGCGATGAAAAACCTGGCGCCCGGTGCAACTGCATTCTCATTACTTTGAGTAGGCATGGGTCAGCCGCAACTGTCGATTGTGTACATTTTTTGCGTATGCATTGCGATTCTGCTGATGCATACGCAGATTTGTGAACGCATCAGTGGGCATCTTTTATCTTTTCTGGGTGGCTCTTCACATGCGATTTTTAGCAGTAGCAGGTTTGGGAAAATTGCAATTTCAGCCTCAATAGCGATCCATAGGGAATTAGGCCCTATGTACATTAAATGTTCAGTAAGATATGTCTATCAAAGTCTCTCTCACGCCTCTGATCCAGGCAGCTATATTTTGGGGTAGCACTGTATCCAGAGACCGAGTGCCCCTGGCAAAGTGAAGGACTGAACTAACCGAAACTTCAACTTACCTTCATCATGGCGTCACCTGCTCTGCACTTCTGCCCAACATCATGAAGGCACCATGGCAACACCCACAGCCAGTAGCACAGAGCAAAAGGAGGGCTGGAGTCATTTGTGGAGAATCTTTCCTAACGTTGGGTGGCCATGTGAGTAGTGGAGTTAAATTGAAACCCCCCCCCCCCCCCCCCTCCTACTCCCCCCTCCACCTTTAGCCGGCACCTCTGGCTAGTGCCATCCTGGCCTACCAATATTAGCACACCTGTTTGGGGGAAGGGCTCTTTAATGGAGCAGATACAGTGTGACTTACAGCTTTGTAGTCTTGCTTTGCAGAAATTGAACTGTGTAGACTGGTTGATTAAAGCAAAGGTTTGGGCACAATTATGTCACAGCAGCTCAAATGAATGCAGTCTCTTCTCTTTGCATCATATCAATTAGCATCAGATCACAGGCCTACAGATTTCAGAGGTGCTTCAACTGTTGAAGTGAGATAGGTGGCAATACTTTATAACAGCTGTAGAAGAGTAAAGTTAACACTAAACAATGTATTTTACCTTTATGGTTGATGTCAGGAAGTTTTAATTTAAGGGTTTAATGATTCTTTAAATACAACTTATGGTTTCTTCATTGAGAAAAGGATTTCCTGGCTTACAGAGAAGACATCATTGGTGTCATTCATCATGATTCCACAAGGGGCACTGTTCCATTGGAGTCTAAAGTTGTGGATGTCTGATACGTCAAAACAATGCTATTCTCTGCAACCACATACAGACATGCATTTCTTGATTTCTTTGTTTTACTAATAATCCCAGGAAGATAAGGAGAATTACTGACACTGGTAATAAATGAGGCAGTAGGACTGTCGTTAGATGTGTGAGGGTTAATCTCAGATCCTGTGTGATGTACACTTTGTCAGGGTCTATGGAACTGCAGCAGATTCCTCATCACAGATTATTTATGAGCTGCTTCATTGCAGTCTCACAGTGTCAGCGACCACGTGGGTAGCATTAAGAACAGCATTGTTTTACAATAAACATCTTAATTAGCAGCAATTTGCATTTTTACAGCATCCTTCCATCACCCTGTATTACAGATAGTTTGTACCCTGTCATCCGTACACAGACTATTCCTGCTTGTGCAGCACAATGCAGGGGTACAGTATACCACAATGTATCACACCCAGTGTACACAATAACAGTATACATCACATCCACTATACACAATAACAGTATACATCACATCCACTATACACAATAACAGTATATATCACATCCACTATACACAATAACAGTATATATCACATCCACTATACACAATAACAGTATATATCACATCCACTATACACAATAACAGTATATATCACATCCACTATACACAATAACAGTATATATCACATCCACTATACACAATAACAGTATACATCACATCCACTATACACAATAACAGTATATATCACATCCACTATACACAATAACAGTATACATCACATCCACTATACACAATAACAGTATATATCACATCCACTATACACAATAACAGTATATATCACATCCACTATACACAATAACAGTATACATCACATCCACTATACACAATAACAGTATACATCACATCCACTATACACAATAACAGTATACATCACATCTACTATACACAATAACAGTATACATCACATCCACTATAGACAATAACAGTATACATCACATCCACTATACACAATAACAGTATATATCACATCCACTATACACACTAACAGTATATATCACATCCACTATACACAATAACAGTATATATCACATCCACTATACACAATAACAGTATATATCACATCCAGTGTACACAATAACAGTATATATCACATCCACTATACACAATAACAGTATATATCACATCCACTATACACAATAACAGTATATATCACATCCACTATACACAATAACAGTATATATCACATCCACTATACTCAGTAACAGTATATATAGCATCCACTATACACAATAACAGTATATATCACATCCACTATACACAATAACAGTATATATCACATCTACTATACACAATAACAGTATATATCACATCCACTATACACAATAACAGTATATATCACATCCACTATACACAATAACAGTATATATCACATCCACTATACCCAGTAACAGTATATATAGCATCCACTATACACAATAACAGTATATATCACATCCACTATACACAATAACAGTATATATCACATCCACTATACACAATAACAGTATATATCACATCCACTATACACAATAACAGTATACATCACATCCACTATACACAATAACAGTATATATCACATCCACTATACACAATAACAGTATACATCACATCCACTATACACAATAACAGTATATATCACATCCACTATACACAATAACAGTATATATCACATCCACTATACCCAGTAACAGTATATATAACATCCACTATACACAATAACAGTATATATCACATCCACTATACCCAGTAACAGTATATATAACATCCACTATACACAATAACAGTATATATCACATCCACTATACACAATAACAGTATATATCACATCCACTATACACAATAACAGTATATATCACATCCACTATACACAATAAGTATATATCACATCTACTATACACAATAACAGTATACATCACATCCACTATACACAATAACAGTATACATCACATCCACTATACACAATAGCAGTATACATCACATCCACTATACACAATAACAGTATATATCACATCCACTATACACAATAACAGTATATATCACATCTTATATTTACAATAACAGTATATATCACATCCACTATATACAATAACAGTATATATCACATCTACTATACACAATAACAAGTATATATCACATCCACTATAGACAATAGCAGTATATATTACATCCACTATACACAATAGCAGTATACATCACATCTTATATTTACAATAACAGTATATATCACATCCACTATATACAATAACAGTATATATCACATCTACTATATACAATAACAGTATATATCACATCTACTATACACAATAACAGTATATATCACATCCACTATACACAATAGCAGTATATATCACATCCACTATACACAATAGCAGTATATATCACATCCACTATACACAATAGCAGTATATATCACATCCACTATACCCAATAACAGTATATATCACATTCACTATACACAATAACAGTATATATCACATTCACTATACCCAGTAACAGTATATATCACATCTACTATACACAATAACAGTATATATCACATCCACTATACACAATAACAGTATATATCACATCCACTATACACAATAACAGTATATATCACATCCACTATACCCAGTAACAGTATATATCACATCTACTATACACAATAACAGTATATATCACATCCACTATACACAATAACAGTATATATCACATCCACTATACACAATAACAGTATATATCACATCCACTATACACAATAACAGTATATATCACATCCACTATACACAATAACAGTATACATCACATCCACTATACACAATGACAGTATACATCACATCCACTATACACAATAACAGTATATATCACATCCACTATACACAATAACAGTATATATCACATCCACTATACACAATAACAGTATATATCACATCCACTATACACAATAACAGTATATATCACATTCACTATGCACAATAACAGTATATATCACATCAACTATACACAATAACAGTATATATCACATTCACTATACACAATAACAGTATATATCACATCCACTATACACAATAACAGTATATATCACATCAACTATACACAATAACAGTATATATCACATCCACTATACACAATAACAGTATACATCACATCCACTATACACAATGACAGTAAACATCACATCCACTATACACAATAACAGTATATATCACATCCACTATACACAATAACAGTATATATCACATCCACTATACACAATAACAGTATATATCACATCCACTATACACAATAACAGTATATATCACATCCACTATACACAATAACAGTATATATAGCATCCACTATACACAATAACAGTATATATAGCATCCACTATACACAATAACAGTATACATCACATCCACTATAGACAATAACAGTATACATCACATCCACTATACACAATAACAGTATATATCACATTTACTATGCACAATAACGACTTATATCATAGTATACCACTTCCACTATACACAGTAATAATATGTGTCTTTTCTATCATATTCACCATATGCAGTAATGAAGTAACATATCACAATAAATTTCATCTATACACGATGGTGTTGTTATTGCAATACAGAATGAATGACCATTTTTTCACCTATGTAACAAATGGTGTGTTTGATTACTGTAGTAATAATAATAATAACAACAATAATAATAATAATAATAATAATAATAATAATAATGTAAACATAAGACTATAACTTCTTTAACCACTGCAGTGCTGGGGTCTTGCCAGCATAATGACTCATTAATGTCTATAATAACTACATCTTCTCTCCTCCTACAGGTAAAAAAAAAGTGGCGCTGTTTGACAGCCAGGCTCCGATCTGCCCGATATGTCAGGTGCTGCTGCGTCCGGGGGAGTTACAGGAGCACATGGAACAGGAACTAGACAAACTAATGCAAGTCAACGTCAGGTAAGAGGCGCACATTAACCCTTTCAGTGCCAGGCGAGCAGCGGCCAGCAGCGGGAAAGCACTATCATTACTGAGGGGGCCGCATGAAGTAATACACATGGCTAATAATGTGCACAATAGATAGAGAGGGATAACATGACAATACATGAATCCTGTCATTAGAAACTAACGGGGTCTATTTACTAAGCCTTGGAATGAGGTAAAGTGGACAGAGGTAAAAAAAAAAAAAGGGGCAGATGTATTAACCTGTAGAAGGCATAAGGAAGTGATAAACCAGTGATATGTGCAAGGTGATAAAGGCAGCAGCCAATCAGATCCTAACTGTTAATTTACATATTGGAGCTGATTGGCTGGTGCCTTTATCACCTTGCACATATCACTGGTTTATCACTTCCTTATGCCTTCTCCAGATTAATACATCTGCCCCACAGCCTGTAACGTGGCAGTTGGGAGCTGATTGGCTGCTACTTTATCTCTGTCCACTTTATCTCCATCCAAGGATTAGTACATAGAGCCCTAAGAGGATTAAGAGAAATGAAGATGCTCCTGAAATGCCCCTCCGATGACTTGAAGAAAATGTAAAAAAAAAAAAACCATAAATACATATATGCGCACTTTATCTTTAGAAAGCACCAATCGCAGGTGTGAACGCTAAGGGTTGCCCCGTTTACCACACGCCGGGTGCCACAGGCCTGATTCTAAGTTATACGCAAGTCCAAAAGCGGACGTTTTCCCGTGATTATCAGCAGGCCGCACCCGTAAAATGGGCAGCAACTGGGCAGTTACCATCCGGATGCATGTTATAGATCCATCTTGTGCAACTGCCATGATTATGCCAGTGCGGTGTGTAGCCTGACTTCCGTGCGTGCTACACGGCGTACAGGCAGAGATTGGACATCTTTTTAAGACGGATCATTTGCTTCCAGCATGGGCTGGGCATAGTGACGTGGCTAATGACGTCGCTGCAGACGGGCACAGTGGGCGGTGTGACCCTAAGCCTGCAGATGGACGGATACGTGATTAGCATAAGGTAGTAAATCTAGCTGCTGCAGACTTCCAGTTTGCGTCTGACTGAGAATTAGGCCCCACACGAGGGAAGGGAACGTCTATGGCTAAGGGAATGTTCCACCTTTATGTACTGTAACCGCTTATGTGCAGCTGAGAACTCCCTAGGCCAGGATCTATGTGAAAGACATTTATAGAAGTACATACACCAGAGGATGGAGTTACACTGAGAGCTTCTACCTGATCGACCAGATGACGCTGGGCGCAGTAGTTATATGCTTCTCTCCCGCCATCTATTACAGTTGTGCACCAGGCTAAGCGCGGGTGTGAGGAAGAGGAACTTGTCAATAAACCAGTTTCATGAGTGAAACAATAACTCAATCAGGGACAAAGGGTCTAATTCAGACCTGATCGCAGCAGCAAAATGTTTCTGTAATGGGCAAAACCATGCTGCACTGCAGGTGGGGCAGATGTAATGTGCAGAGAGCAGAGGCAGATTGGCCATAGGGTTCACAGGGAAGATTCCCGGAGGGCCGACGCACCTGCAGGGCCTGTTTTGTTTGAGGACATGTGGTCCTTTTTATAGACATAATGAATAAGATGCAAAATAATTTGCATATATGAAAATGACTTTGCCACTTAGCCTGTGATTGCAGATGATCTAGTGTATGCTCTGTCTGCCTGCTTGGCTGACATATAAGATTGAGTGAATAGTGATTGGGATACGGTTGGTGTAATAAGCAAGAAAATATATCTTTCTAAAGAATGATATAGTTTCCTAAATTCTAAAGGTGTATCATATAATGTGCTCATAATATTTAATTTTATTTCTTTTTAACTCCCCCCTTGATGCTGGACATCACCACTATCTGGAAAGTCTTGGGAGGAGGGTGCTGCTGCCATGGCCCATGGCTAGACCTTACACCTCTGGTGCTACCCATGTGGGGCCACTAGTACAAATTTTTCCAGGGACGCTTTTTGTTCCCAATCCGCCCCTGGCAGAGACAGTTAGATTTGGGTGGGTTATATTGTTTCTGTGCAGGATAAATACTGGCTGCTTTATTTTCACACTGCAATTTAGATTTCAATTTGAACACATCCCATCCAAATCTAACTCTCCCTGCACATGTTACATCTACCCCACCTGCACTGCACATGGTTTTCAGTCCATTTTGCCCATTAGAGAAAAATTTTGCTGCTGCGATCAAGTCTGAATTAGGCCCAAAGTTATCTTTTAAAAAGGTAATGAATGGGGAGGGGGCGAAAGATGGGTTAAACTGGGCAGTAGTCAAAGCTATAACTTTTGTAGTTGGAGCCTTTACCTTGAGGGGTTTAGTAGCCAAGCAGCAACGCTCGAACAAATCTGTCTGAGTAAAGGATAACTTCATTGCAAATAATGATTATAGAGCTATATTTGCAGAGTCAGAGCTTACATGGTGCAGCCAGATATGTATAAGTATGTAAACATGTTGGAAGCATCATGTTTAAACGTGTTGAGCACATGCTATGCACATGTGAGAATGTATGATGCGTGATCCAGGCATCCACCGTGGGTAACAGATGCCTTCAGCAAGCAGCGAGTGATATCAAGCTGAGGACAGGGGAGAGAGAGCCCTAAGGACTGTTGATTTCTCTAACGTCCTAGTGGATGCTGGGGACTCCGTAAGGACCATGGGGATTAGACGGGCTCCGCAGGAGACTGGGCACTCTAAAGAAAGATTTAGGACTGTTGATATCTATACTGTACTAGTAAATGCAGTAGTTACAGCTGTAACGGGTCCAGGGTGCTACAAGTACAAAGAAATGTACAGACATCTCACATATACATTATACAGAGACTCGCACCTGCTATGTCATGTTGCTATATGTTTTCTGCAGAACAAGGCATAGGTATAACTATTTTTCTGCCGCATATCTCTGTGTCTATATAAAACGTAGGTTGGGGTTCTGAGTTTATAGAAGACCCCTCTTTCATCCGCCCCCCCCTTTGACACCTAATATGAGAGTTTCAGAAGGAGTGTTTGTAATTGATGGCGTAATTTGGGTCTCATCCAACCTAATAAAGAGCCACTGCAAATTAGCGCAGCGGTTTAAATGAAGAGAAGCAATTAGCGCCGCCAGAAAAAGCCATCAAGGAAGTGAGGGGCAGGGAGGGAGCTGTTGGGAAAGGGACAGTAAAGGTAGCAGCCCTCCGGGAGGGGGGAGTGGGGGGAGGTGAGCCTGGGGTTTAATGGGAAACAGGGGAATCTCTAAATCATACACCTGACAAGTTTCCATTGTGATCCCGCTGACAAATGAAAAAGGATGGGGTTATTCCTATAACTAAGCGCGGCAGTTAAGGAGGCGAGAGACTGGCTCTCTTTAAGCGGATAGCCTTGCTGCAATCAGCCCTTTAGCAAGCGAAGGGAGAATAAGAAGTCTCTATTAATTATTAAATAACGACCTGGGCCGCGCCATGATAGATAACATCCAATCTATTCCATGCATTGAGGCAATTCAAAGTAATCTGCAGCAAAGGGCAGGTCTCTCAGTCACTCTCACAGGGCGTCCTCAGCTTGCCCCCTCTCTGTGTCACCCCGGCATACGCTCAGGCCTTGTCTCCCACTAATGTGTCCATATTACAACCCTGGACACATAGCAGGGCCGCAGCATTAATACATTTCACCTCTAATGCATTTTGCAACAAATCTGCCTGAATGTTGTGTTGGAAATGATTGCAGAATAAGGGTTTGTACACAGGAGGCATTTCCGCTCATCTTTTGCCTGGAAAACACATTGAAACCTCTTTCCACTGAAGTCCCTGTTCCGACCCGACATTTGCAACACAGCTCCAAACCGAGTCAGACCTGAGACATACCCCTTTTCCATCGCATCGATGATCTGGGATTTACCCGGATGCAGTGCTGGCGTTTGGAGATGACATCATATCCTTGCGCCGGAGTGCGTCTCTCCCCGTGCTGGAAACGGATACCGGGTGGGATTTTTGTCATTAGAAATGGCTCCACCCGGGTCCCGTCATCCGAGAATCCTTCCCGGGTATCTAGCGGGATTTTACGTAGAAAGGTCCCGGGTGCGCTGCAGTGGTAACGGGTCAGGCGACCCGGGACCCATTTCCAGCATGGGGAGAGAGGCATTCCGGTGCAAGGAGATGATGTCATCTGCAAGCGCTGGGACTGCACCCGTGTGCAATGTGAACGGCGCCAATCCGGGAATTACCCGGATCGGAACTACGGTGGAAAAAGGGTTTGTTTCGGGTCTCGGACTTCAGTGGAAAAGAGGTATAAAAATTGGCCTGTACATGCACTCTTCCTGACAAAAGTTTGCTTTGCGATCATGAGCACATAACACCAGCACATTCCAACACTGTGGGGGTCATTCCGAGTTGTTTGCTCGCTAGCAGTTTTTAGCAGCCGTGCAAACACTATGCCGCCGCCCACTGGGAGTGTATGTTAGCTTAGCAGAAGTGCGAATGAAGGGATTGCAGAGCGGCTACAAAACAATTTTGTGCAGTTTTAGAGTAGCTTCAAACCTACTCAGCGCTTGCCATTCAGTTCCGGATTTGACATCACAAACACGCCCTGCGTTCGCCCAGCCACGCCTGCGTTTATCCTGGAACGCCTGCGTTTTTCCGAACACTCCCTGAAAACGGTCAGTTGACACCCAGAAACGCCCTCTTCCTGTCAATCACTCTGCGGCTGCCTGTGCGACTGAAAAGCATCGCTAGACCTTGTGTAAAACGACATAGTTCGTTGTAATAGTATGCCGCGCGTGCGCATTGCGCCGCATACGCATGCGCAGAACTGCAGTTTTTTTGCCTCATCGCTGCACAGCGAATGAATGCAGCTAGCGATCAACTCGGAATGACCACCAGTGTTAATAGCAAGATAAAGTACCAAGTTTTGTCTGTGCTTTTACAAGGCGTCACTTATACAGTGAATTAAAACTGGCCTTAAATAATAAGTAATGTGAGCATTCTCCTCATTCGCAGTGCTACTAAATACATGTAGACAGTCTATCTATCTATCTATCTATCTATCTATCTATCTATCTATCTATCTATCTATCTATCTATCTATTTTTTAATGATAGATAGATAGATAGATAGATAGATAGATAGATAGATAGATAGATAGATAGATCGATCGATCTTGTTTATTTATTTAACAGTTAAATCACCAGTTTGTCTTGTTAGTGTTTTGTGTAATAAAGGACATTGGTTCCAATATGGAAACTTGTTTTCTGTAGGGGCTCCCCTTTCCCTAATTTAACAGAAATGGGGAAGTTGTACTGTGCCTCTCTGCCACACATAAGAGACAGCTTCTGACAGCTAGCGTGAGGAGTGGGGGGCAGGGAAGTGAAGGACGCTGGGTACGCGGCATGCAAATTTAATTTCAGAATCTGGGACTTTCTCTCCAAAGAGGCTTGTCGCCTTTGAGCCCTTCTCCTTGTTACATATGTAGCAGCCTCATTGAACCTGACATGTCAAATTCAGGCCATTTGTGCAAAATCTCCCTTTAATAATACCGTTTCATTTCCCTCAAATGAGACTTGAATGCATGTAAAATGGAAAAGGATATTTAAACTCTAACATTAGGCAGATGTGTTTGCCAGGGGCCGAGTGAATATATGAGATTCTGAAGTGCTTAACACATTGTAACTGCTCTCTCTTAGAATATGTCACCAGTTGTATTATTTTCCTTCCAGCTTTTCACTTTAAGCCAAAAATGTAAATTGAAAAAAAAAAAAAAGGAGAAATGTACAGGGTGATTCTTTGACTCTCCCCATGCCGGAAAAAAACATTCCGATTTCACAAATTATATTTTTTCTTTATTTAATATGTCTTCCTAAAATAAAATTGAAAAAAAAAATCTATTTTGTTTTTTATTGATGGAACATTTTTTGGCTAAATTAGAAGAACACTGAGAACTACAGCTAAACATTGAATCTATTTTATTAAGCCTTAATCTCGATCGTATGCTGATGACAGAAACAGAATGCGGCATGTTTGCACATACAGGGGCTGGTGCAGAATTGGGAGAAAAATGGGTGCACCGGAAATATGCACATGGACACTGCGCATTTCTGCCCATATGCAGCGCACAGGATGCGTTCCGGACTGCAACACTAGCATATGCGTCTGGTCTACGCCAGGCACACGTCACAGACACTTATGTGCCACTTACACCTGTGTTGCCCATTTTATGTAAAGTACAAAGGGGGTCATTCCGACCTGATCGTAGCTGTGCTAAATTTAGCACAGCTACAATCACTTATACTGACATGCGGGGGGACGCCCAGCACAGGGCTAGTCCGCCCCGCATGTCAGGCCGGCCCCCCGCACACACACACACACAAGTACAAAAGCATCGCACAGCGGCAATGCTTTTGTACTTGTAGAGTAACTCCCGGCCAGCGCAGCTCCTGCGACTGGCCGGGAGATACTTGTCGCTGGACTGGCTGGACTGCGCCCCTAAAACGACGGCTAAATGCCGCCGTGCCACCCCCTCCCGCCCAGCGACCACCTCTGCCTCTCAATCAGGCAGAGGCGATCGCTAGACAACGATGGCCTTCAGCCGTTTGCTATGCGCCGGCGCACTGTGGCGCCGGCGCATGCGCAGTTCTGACCCGATCGCACCGCTACGAACAACTGCAGCATGCGATCGGGTCGGAATGACCCCCAAAGGCCTTTGCAATACAGCAGAAACTATTCCCCGTCTTGTGCTCACGAAAGAAAATAAGGTAAAAATGTTTGCAAAAGCATAAGCTCTGCCCGAGCAATGGAGGAGGTACCAAGCAATGCCAGCGGAGCATTCGCAAGCAGCAAATCACAAGCGGTTTGTTAGTGCTAACGACTGTTATTATCTGCTATTTGCACCAGCCCCTGAGCACCCATAAATGATTCTACTTTCTCTGCCGTATTTGTCTCTTCTCTGAGTTTCTAGCCTTGCGACACCAACCCCACGGGAGTGCACATCGGGATCGAATTGGTAACTCAATATCTTAAGATGTGCACTGACTTTCCTAAAGATTTTGACTATGGCCCTCATTCCGAGTTGTTCGCTCGCTAGCTGCTTTTAGCAGCATTGCACACGCTAAGCCGCCGCCCTCTGGGAGTGTATCTTAGCTTAGCAGAATTGCGAACGAAAGATTCGCAAAATTGCGAACAGAAATTTCTTAGCAGTTTCTGAGTAGCTCCAGACTTACTCTGCCACTGCGATCAGTTCAGTCAGTTTCGTTCCTGGTTTGACGTCACAAACACACCCAGCGTTCGCCCAGGCACTCCCCCGTTTCTCCAGCCACTCCCGCGTTTTTCCCAGAAACGGCAGCGTTTTTTCACACACACCCATAAAACGGCCAGTTTCCGCCCAGAAACACCCACTTCCTGTCAATCACACTCCGATCACCAGAACGAAGAAAAATCCTCGTAAAGCCGTGAGTAAAACACCTAACTTTTGAGTAAAATAACTAAGCGCATGCGCTCTGCGAACATTGCGCATGCGCAGTAAGCGACTAATCGCAATATAGAGAAAATCGTCAATGAGCGAACAACTCGGAATGAGGGCCTATATTAAGATTTTGATATATAGTCAATATCTTACAGATTTATCTCACCGTGTGTACAAACTTTTACTGTAATTAATACTGTAATGAATCAATATAAGAACCCCCTGTTCTACCTCTGTTCTGCCTCTAAAGTAATATGGTTTGAGATGTGCAAAAGGAGCACGGGTCTGCATAGGTGCACTCCAACTATCGTAGTACTCACTGCATCAACCCCACAGGTTGGGTACAAAGTCCCGATGCTCAGGTTCCCGACAGTCAAAATCCTAACGGATCCTGGTAAGTATTTAAACCCTACCCCAACCCACCCCTCCCACAGCCTAACCCTAACCATTTCCTTCTGCAGTCTAAACCTAACCCCTCCCCCATACCAGAAGCCTAACCCCTAACCTTCCCATCGCACAGTCTAACCCTATCCACCTCTCCCTGCAGCCTAACCCCAACTGTCCCCCAATCCACATATAGCCTAACCCTAACCTCCTCCACCACCACAGCCTAACCCTGACCTCCTCCACCACCACGGCCTAACCCTAACCTCCTCCACCACCACGGCCTAACCCTAATCCTCCTCCACCACCACGGCCTAACCCTAATCCTCCTCCTGGTTACTGACCTGGTACTTATCAGCAGGATCCGGCCGGATTCTGACTGTTGGTAGACCGACTGTTGGGATCCTGGCCGCATCCCAGCCCCACAGTTTTCAACTAGATTCAGCAACACATTTAGAATAAAAAGTAAATGGGAGAATATGGGATACTGAAAGCCCAATTACCTGGCCACAATATTCATTTATGTTGGATAAGGAAGTCAAGCATCTCCTTCCAGCAACAGAACCAAATAGACTATTTGTGTCTGATTCTGAGTAGGTCGCCAAAGGGCGGTGATTGCGGAAAGCTGCGGAAGTCAGATTTACTACCTTATATGTGCAAACACAACACTGTCTCCCTGCAATGCATATTCCATGCAAGGAGAGATTCGTGTGTCTCCTAACCGCCCGGAGCTGCGCAGGAATACGTATATTCTCTTCTGCACAGTTAGGGAAGATCGTTATTTGTGGCTGTATATGGAGCTGCAGATCCACAAAGAGGATGAATCGCCTATGCAAGCTAACAGCATTATAATAATAAGGTGACACATGGTCAGCAGGAGATTCCCCTGGACCACCATAATTGGGGCGTCTGCAGGTATTGTAGTGCAGTTGTTTGTAGATTGAAACAATTTCTTTATGACAGTAGCTATTCCATTGACTAAAGGCACCACTGAGGCATGAGGCACTTAGTTCTAGTTCTGGAATCATGTTCAGCCAACAATAACATGGCTGTCTCCACTAAGAGTAGATAATAGGTGCCCTTTAAGGCTATCAACATATGGTGGGTCTTCAGTGGGGATGCGGTTAGCATCCTGGAAGTTGGGATGCCAGCAGTCATGTGACCAACGCAGGAATCCCGACACCGGAACATCGAACGCCAACCTCTCGAAGGTATCGGGTCCACTGTTAGGGTTAGGACCCAGAGGGGGAGTTAGGGTTAGGCACTAGAGGGAGGGTTAGCTGTAGCTGCCACCCCCCACAGTCCTAGCCCTAGCCGCCACCCCTGGTGTCTTAGCCCTAGCCGCCAGCCCTACTATCTTTGCCCTAGCTGCCACCCGAGGTGGGTTAGGGTAGGGGACAGGAGAGGGGTAAAATAATTATCTTGTTCCTTGTCGCCATGCCAGTGTCTGTCATGTGACCTCCGACACCCCGACCACCGGGATCCTGTATCACACGCCTTCAATGATAGGCTTCGTTATTTTGCCTAACTCAGCTCTGCTTTAACAAGCATATTATGAAAGCCTGGCATGCTTCTGACCTCACCTGCACTTCCGTCTATATGTATTGCTTCTCACACACTTAGAAATTCTTAGCCCACGGAGCTTACGCTGTAATTCTGTTCAGAGGATAAAGCAATTGCTTGCAGAAACAGACAAAAGGTGAGCGTCTTAGGAGCGCCCTGACATTCCTCCTCCATCGTGCTCTCTCCTTTGCCAGCTTATGGATTTCTCATAACTCGCTCTCTAATTCTGTGGAGCCACCGCTCGTGGTCATTAGAAGTATAGAAAGACAATTTTGGATCATTTTGCTTAACACCTAAATCTTCTACCCTCATTTCCCTTACTCTGGGGAAGGCCATTTATCCCCCCCTCCCTCCATCGTGCCTTCATTCTTCAGCCGCCAAACTGTGAGCGGAAAGTGCTGCCTCAGATTTCTGGCTGGGTTCCTGCTCGGCCTCCACAATCTCTGAGTGGCAGAGGAAGCACCTGACGCTGCTGCAGCCAGCGAGAGAGCACTTGGCTCTACACCTCTACAGGCCATGAATCTCGGTGTCCCAGCACGAGCAGGAAGTGAGCTGCTACTCTCATGCTGGGTCACAGCCTTGTACATCAAGAGCTTAAATATCCTGGATACTCAGATCTGAGCAGCACTGGCAATGTAGGGATTACCACGCTGCTTGTGTCCAGACTGGTAAAGAGTTCATTAAATTACCCTCTCCACCTAAGGATATAGAGCCAGAGTCGCACTTAAGGCCTGATTCAGGTGTGGTTGTATTAAGCATAGCTGCTGTTTCTTTGGAAGCAGCAGTGATGCTTACTTACGGCAATGCAGCAGCAGTACTGGTGTCTGGTATAAGTATACGTCTCCTGCATGCATGTGTGATCCAGTGGCGAGCCCGAGGAAGCAGCATTGGATCACTCTGCGACACCATCGGCCGACTCAGTAACCCTTGAGGTTAGGCAGAACGGCAGCCGCAGATCCGTCACACAGGCCAGGAAATCTGTCGGAAGACGGAGACCCTGGCTGCGGCACTACCACAAAACGGAGGCATCACGGATCAGTTTTGTGAAACAAAGCCCATTGCCTCCCCCTCCCCGGCCCCCCAAACGGCTCCAGACTGTCAGTCACCTGGCAAATGCAGCCACTTTGCGAGCGATGCGCAGTATACTGAACATCAGTACATTGTGTGTTTTTGGGTATAGAGACCTGGCTTGAATCAGGCCCTTAATGCAAACGCAACTGTGGAGGCCTGTTGTGGGTGGAATGCGAATGGATAGAAAACGGAATGCTAACGTGACTGTATGCACGTTCACTGTTATACGCAACTATGTGATTGCACCACCCGCTCTTCCATGTGAGAGAGTAGCTGTCACATCATCAGCAGCAGTACTTTAATCTAGTCTATGCTAGGTGCTGCAAGAGAAGCAACTGAATTTGGCATCCATGATGCATACGCACAACGCACGATTAGTAGGTAACGCTGAATGTATCTGGCGCTGTGCGACATTCGTGAATAAGAATAAGGTTTTACACACTCCTAACCCTGCCCCTAGACTCCTGTGAAACTAGCCAATGGGAGTCTGGGGGTGGGCGTAGAAGGAGTGTGATGCCTTATGCTGATTACCGGGTTCCACACGGCTCCAGATATACGCTCAACGCATCCGATCCCTGCGGAAACCAGCCAGCACATATATTGCATACAGGATAACCGTGCAGCAAGACCGGGCAATGTCGCTAGAAACCACAGGCACCCGCAAATCAGGCATAGACACTAAGCGATATGCCCAATTTGGCGTTCCAGTTTGGCCGGAAATGACAAATCAGGCCAATATCGTCTCAGTGTGTACCCAGCTTAAGAATCAACCATATATAAAGCATCAGATTCATTTACAAGAAAAAAAAGCATGATTGTACTTTATATAGGGGCCGCTTCCCCTATGCCCTATGTTTTGAACCTGGGGCATAGGTACGTTTTGCCACCCAAGATATGGCTCTAAAATATTCAGTTATAGCGTTTTAGAGTTTAATTTATCTCACACTTATTACACACCACGGCATAGGGGCCAGCGCTGTTGGTGCGGCCACTGTCTATGCATGCCACACAATCATCTTAAAAAGTCAGCTCCAATGATTTGCTTGGAAAAAAAGTAATTTTTCTTAATTTTTCTTAAAGTAAGCAATAATGCACTGGAAACTACTATTTCATATATAGCTAGCACCACATATATTAAAAAGAAATTGGTGGATTCCATCTTCTCTATCTCCAATAATATTATATCTATCTATATCTATCTATCTATCTATCTATCTATCTATCTATCTATCTATCTATCTATCTATCTATCTATCTATCTATCTATCTATCTATCTATCTATCTATCTATCTATCTATATGTATACTGTATATCTACAGTATAATTTGCAATATTATAAGGTAGTGTAGTGTAGTCGAGTTTCATGTGCTTAATGTCACTTTATGATCTGAGTACTCAGTGGCACCATCTAGTGGAAACAGTTATAGATACAAAATATCCAGTGGCAGATTCAGTCTGTAACCCTTTATCTGCCTGTGAGGAAGTAACATTGCCTTAGAAGAATATGATGTAATGAATGTGAATGAACTGCAAGTGTGTGTGTGTGTGTGTGTGTGTGTGTGTGTGTGTGTGTGTGTGTGTGCGTGCGTGTGTGTGTGTGTGTGTGTGTGTGTGTGTGTGTGTGTGTGTGTCTATATACTTATACAGATATAGCAGGAATTGGTACTGATACAGAAATATGATTATATATAATAAGTGTATGCCATATGTACAGACACATTGAATTCATAGTTTGGATACACGTACCGTATATTTAATTCTGCTTATTGGGGTCTCTGGTTTTCCAACAGCTGATAAAAGACATAGGGGTGCCACAAGAATCACCTTTATCAGGGCTGTACCACAGAGGCTGCCAGGGTGAGTGCATGGGGTTGTAGAACTGTCCAGTGACAACATAGACATTAATTTAGGTCCATTTTATCGCCTTTTTATTCTCCATTAATAAGCAACCAGTAAAATAAAAGAGGTGTTGGATAAACGGGCATTTGCCCATATCTAGACATCAATATTATTGGGCTGATTCTGAGTGATTAAAGTAAACAAAATAAAAAAGCAAGTAACTTTGTTTTGCATGTGGACAAACCATGTCGTTATGGTGTTTTACATGCAGGATAAATACTGGTTGCTTTTGCATGCAGCCCACAAATGATGGACAGCATTATTTTGACACTTAAATTTAGATATGCGTCTCACTGCAGTCTACCCTCCTGCAGCGCAGCATGGTTTCACCAGTGTGCAAAGTTACTTATTATTTTTTACTTTTTGCTTTTTTTTCAAACTCAGAATCAGCCCGATTCACAATGGGGCGTATGGGATTACATCTCCAGGCATCTACATAAAAATAGGCCCACATGCTTGTCCTTATAATTACATTTCTATCTGCCTTCCAAAACGCTGCCAATTTCTACTTTTTTAGACATTTAGGGAGACAATGGGGCTGATAGTGTAGGGGTGTACACGCCCACACGGCATTGACCACACCTCTTCTGCTCCTCCCAATAGGCCCATGACATTTTCAGCTCATGGTCCACCCAAATCTAACTCTCTCTGCACGTTACATTTGCCCCCCCCCCCCCCCCCCTGTAGTGCACGTGGTTTTGCCCATTAGAGGAAAATGTTGTTCTGCAATCAACCTTGAATTAGGCCCTATGGCCTTAATCTTTAATGTACAGAATAGAGTTTGTAGTATACTGAGCTTTGATACCAAATGCCCTGATGTCTTACAGCGCTCTTGAGTTACCATCCACCCATGACAGCATATCCTGATGTCTCTTTTCCCTGCCTGTCTGACCTCTCTTCTGTGACAGGCTATCCTTGCTATTCCTCCCTCTCTCTGTTTGTTTCCAGTTCCCTGTCACCTCCACGCTCCCCTTTGGTTTGCTACGCCGGCTCCTGTGATATCAGTGTGTTTTCTCCCTCCCCTTTCATGTCAAAGTGACACCTCCAAGCTGACTGCTTCTAAAATACCCCTTGGCACTTGCTGACACTGTGGATATGCACAGCAAGTTAAAATCCCACCTAATCAATAAAGGAGAGAAGGCAGTCCGGCCGGCCGGTCGATATTTTTTTATCTGTCTTCAGCCCAGTCCTGCTGATGACATCCCCCCTCTCCTGCAAAGACACTCAAGGGCATTAGACCCTGGCAATCCTGCATTTTTATTTTACAAAAATTCAGATGCCTGCAAGAAAAAAAAAAAAAGTTGACTGGTTTGGCCTTTCCTTAATAAGATCTCTATGATTTATATCAATTTTTAATTGAAAAAATTTGCGAATTAATTGATTTTTGGGACTTGCCAATTAACACTGTAATTGGTCGCATGATAAATTCAGCTAGAGTTCTGCTGGCGACCCTATCAGCGCTCCCTTCTCCTTGCACCTCGGCAACGATGGTAACGGGTGCGTTTGGTGATGCAGCAGAAGAGGGAACAGTGAGAGATATTTAAGATGCCACAAGTTCTGTCCGCTATAATTTAAGGTAAAAGGACATGAAAGCTAATAAGGGTGGCAGTGACAAGGTGGAACGCCGCTGATAAATTCATTCCAGAATGGACGCAGAGCATAGACGATTAACCCCTTCACACTCATCATTCCACTTATCTACATAATACACATTGGCTCTTATTCGGAATAGAACCAATCCTGCAGGTTGCCTGTCCTTAAAAACATTTGTTACTTCAGATTAAAAGGAGACAAAAAAGCCCCAGTGTCGTTTACTAACATGCTGTAATAGTTACAGTCCATGAAGGAAACAGTCAAAATGATGATCATGTGTACAAGAGCTTACAATCTAAGAGGAAAAATGGAATGATGTGAGATAGCACACCCGCATCAATGGTAGGCTTGCATTCTAAAACATTATGGTAAGTTATTTTGGTTGGGAAACTGATTACATTTGGGAATCTAGTTGTTACGAGCGTTCTGGAGTTGAGTTTTAAATGAGCGTTTAAAGGTCAGGAGACTCTGGGTCTGATTCACCTAGAGAGTCATAGCGCCTGCACCATAGCAATCATACACATTTTCTTCGAACGATTCTGACTTGGACACTTATTTTCGTCCGTGAAACGGGCATTTCTGGTTGGCCATTTTGAAAAAATTGGGCGCGGCAATGTGCAGGCATTGACGTATGTATTTTCGCGTTAGCATCCCGTTTGCAATCCATTCGCGTTCAGAATGAGGCTGCATTCAGACCTGCGAGTGTCTCAGAATCAGGCCCCGGTGAATGCGGAAGAGTATTCCAGCGAATTGGTGCAGCACAAAAGAAATCCTGCAGGTGTTTGGAAGCAGGCTAGCACTATGTTTAAGGATGAATAAGCTCTATTAAGTCAAAATTTTAGTTGTGCGTATTTCTGTTTTGTGATTTAATCATAGTTGCCGACTTTTGGGCTGCTCTCTCCGGGAGAGAGCAGCCAGTCGGCTCAGCAGGGGGGCGGGCAGTGAGTTGATGTGAGGACGGGGGCGGGCTGGAGGCGGGCCAGAGGAGGCACTAGGAGGGACGGGGGCGTGGTTGCTGGATCGCACCATGCAAGCCACGCCCCCCACTGTGTAATGCCGCAATTACCGGCATTATACAGTGGGGGGCGTGTCTTGCATGACGCGATTCAACAAGAATCGCGTCATCGCCTGCCCGGACCGCCCACTTCACTCGCTAAGTGGGCAGCTGGGCAGGGGGGGACCCCTGTAATCGGGAGACTTGCCTGCTCTTCCGGGGGGCCGGGAGGGTCACACGATTTTCGGGAGCCTCCCGGCCATTCCGGGAGGGTAGGCAAGTATGGATTTAATCGCTTGAACGTATACTATTGCCTGGATGAACATGGATTTGCATTCGTTTCCCCTGGCTGTCAGGAGGAAAACATTCTGCTACAAGTCAAGAAACCTTGGATGAGAACATTAAGCTCTTCGCACCCTATTATGGACATCCTGTTGATTGACAGTCCCAGCACTAGAACCTTAAATAGTGCTAGAACTGCCACTCAGGAACTTTTTGATTGTTACAAAGTTCTGTGCAGTATAACATACTTATTTGCACCCCTAAATATATTAGAGCAGGCTTTTTCAACCAGTGTGCCGTGGCACACTAGTGTGCCGCGACCAGTTGCAAGGTGTGCCGCAGAGCCAGAGCAGCTTCCTGCACCTTCAGAGTGAACTGTTGGCTTCTTAGAAAATCAGTCGTGCTCCGGCCATGACCTATGCCGTGAAAACGGTGTGATATCATAGGTCACAGCCGCCGCGTCTCACCACCCAGCCAGCCCACCCGCCTGCATACACATCTTCCAGTTCCCGCCTGCATACACAGCTTTCCTTGCCCACCCACACCACACCTGCCCAACCCACACCTGCCCGACCGCCCGCTGCTCAGTATTCACAGCACTCCACTATGAACAACCCTCGCCACTGAGGGACAGGGAGGAGGACAGCTGATAATATTTGTTATTTTATTTTATATTTGGGGAGAATAAGAATTTATGGATTTATGGGGGGGGGGGACAATGTGATTGTTTTTTCTGTGAAGGCCAATTTTTTTTTTTTTGTTACTGTGAGGGCCAATGTGTGTGTTTTGTTTTTTTTCTGTGGGGAACTGATGCTGTGCCTTGGCAATTTTAATATATTGTTCGGTGTGCCGTGAGTAAAAAAAGGTTAAAAATCACTGTATTAGACATTCCCTACATCTATATAGCTTGCTCCCAGGGACGGATCTAGACTTTTCTTTAGGGAGGGCAGTTTACTGTTTAATCTTGACTCCTTCCTCTACAGTCCCAACTCCTCCCATCTGCAATCCTAAATCCTCCTCCTCTCAATTCTGACTGAACTTTTTGAGTGAGACTCAGATAGAGCTTTGTGATGGTTCTATGTACATGTGACTGTGTTATGATGTAATTGTATTTATCAGCCCTAGTACCCACACACCAGCAAGTGAGGGGCAAATGCTCTGTAACCCTTGCTCTCCTGGCTCCTCTGTGCTGCTGTGGTATAAGCTGCAGCACATCGTTCTGCCTCAGGCTCTCCCCGGAGAGCTCTCTTCTGCTCAAATGTGGGCATGGCTATGACTGTGTTAGGGGGCGGGGGGGGGGGGGGGGTCGCCCCCTTCAATCCCCCCCCCTAGATCCGGCCCTGCTTGCTCCTTACCACCGCTGGGAGAGCGGAGGAGTAATGTATGGAACTGTATCATGTTCACAATCCTGTCTCACAATTATAATTTTTTTTACATTTCTGGGGTCAGTGACCTGAGAAATGTGCATCATTATTGTGATCTGGGACGAATGTTGTTCTATTGTTTCTAGCTAATAACATATGTAGTATACTTATCAGATCCTGACAGCTTTATGTATAGAATGAAATCATTATACTACATCTGGAAACCGGGTGCAATTTGGAATATTTTCATTATTTCAGCTCCGGTTATAGCCACACACATCTTATTCATGCAACAGAAAACCTACATACTTATTATCTGATAACAAGGCAGCAGATAACCTCTCAGTGTGGAACAAGGACAGGTGAGGTGACAGCTGTCATCTTCCAATCTGCTCCAGGCAGATCAAGAGGTGTTTGAACCTGTAGAGAAGAGCAGATCCGTATCTGAGATCATTCTCCATCTGGAGATTTCCCTGGAAGAACCATCATTACACTTTCAGTTTGCAAAGGCTCGGGCAGGTTTTCAGTACGACTTAACTTAATCCCTGTGTAGGCTGTCCGTAAACCAGGCAGATCAGGCAGGATAACTTCCTATATCCCATCATCTCATCTGCTAAACCAACGCTCTTCAAGGCCGCAGAGCCGGTGAAAGAAACGAGGACTTGTTCCGAACCCTATGTTCCATAAACATTTTTACAGTTCCGGGGGAAATAAATTGCTCTGCATCCTTTTCACGAGAATGATTTGATAAGATTTGATACGAAAATCAATATTTTCCTGCCGTCTGATTTAAGCCTTTCAGTGAAACTGATTGCAGATGTTTTTAGCACAACGCAGAAATGGAATAACAATTTCAATGGGCGTAAAATGCCGGAATATAACCCGTTTCAAGCTAGGAGGCGGTGGTTTATCTATAAATAATAGTTAGGAGAACAGTCACCTAATTTCATAACCTCTGCCAGCTACGTGCATGGCAGGGGGGAGAGAGAACAGATTAATCTGTACAAGATCTTGGTATAATTATCTGATTACCCGAAAACGCCCTCTATAGAAAGAACAGCTCTTGTAGTGAGCGGAGCGAATGGGAGGCCTGGCATGTTGATACATTGACATAATAAGGCCCTGTGTGAAACAAATAATCTTATAGCCTTTTATTGCCTATTTGTGACTGTTGATAAATATCCTGCTGCAAGTGTAACTGCCACTTTATATCAGCTGTACCGATCTCCCACTAACAGAATCTCAGCACATGTACCAACAAATTGCTTTAACATCATTTGTGCCAGCTATGGATTGAAATGGCAGCGGCAGCTGACGTTAAGTGGATTCTTCAATTTTGTATGTTTTTCTTTATTATTATGTTATAATTGAATTACATGAATTTGTACATGGGCAGCTCAAGAGGAAGGCGCCCAATAAAGAAAGTTATGGATATTCATCAGAAGGGAATGACATGAAGTCCACACTTTTAGTGCAAGAGTTATTATTGCCCGAGTTTCATTTAATACCTTTGCTGTTTCACCACAGATTGGCCTATATGTTGTTTGTTTTGTTTTTTTTGCATGGAATACAGCTAATTGGTAACATATGGGTCACATTTATATACGGGGTTAGTTCAGTAAACATGCAATGCAAATATCGCATGTTCTGGTGCTAGATACGAGCGATGTTCAGTTCACACATTTCCTGCACATATGGTGGCCTGACATTGGGGTTAATTCAGACCTGATCGGTGTTGTGCGTGTTCGCACAGCAGCAATCAGGCCTGAACTGCGCATGCGCCGCTGCCGCAGTGTGCCGGCGGATGGCAGACAGCCAATGGCTGCCGTAGCCCAGCGATCGCCTATGCCTGATTGACAGGCAGAGGCGGTCGCTGGGCGGGAAGGGGCGGGACGGCGGTGTTAAGCCGGCGTTTAGAGAGTGTGAACCGCGGCAGCTGCGTGACATCACACGCAGCCGCTGCGACCCAAGCAGCGACGAGTAGCAACCAGCCAGCGTGCAGGAGCTGCGCTCGCCGGGAGCTACTCCTGAAGTACAAAAGCATCGCCGCTGTGCAATGCTTTTGTACTTCTGCGGTGGGGATGGGTCGGGCCTGACATGCGGGGCGGACTAGCCCTGTGCTGGCCATCCCCCCGCACGTCTGTGTGATATGATCAGGTCTGAATTAGGCCCCTTGTGCGTTTTCCTTGCAAGTCCCTCTGCGGTGGGTGTTAAAACGGATGATGTTGGATGGTTATTGCTGGAGTGCATACACCATCACAAAGGCAGCTCGTCTGCATCGCCCTTACTTTGCATTTCTTCGAATAACCCTCACAGTGTCACAACTTTAAAAAAAAGTAATTTCTTAGTTATGATGACTTAACAGACTTCTAGTTCAACATAATAAGAGGGGCAACCATGTTGAGACTTGTAGTGCCACACACACAAAAAAAAAGAAAAAATGCAGGAGCATACTCTAAATACTAAGAACGCTGGCATTCAGAACAATTATAATAAACTGCAATTTAACATGGAGTAAAATTGAGGTTCTTAGTATAATTTGTAGGAAAAATATGGGCCTAACTACCATGGCCTGGTGACCTATTCAAGTAGGTACATTCCTAAGGTTCGAGTCCACAGCATGGACTGCCCCCTGGGCCAGCACAACCGAACTGCCCCAAGGCATCACACTAGTGAGAAGTCACAGTTGGCTGAGGTAGGTGGGTCCATATTTTTTGGCCAAAAATTATGCTGAAGACCTCAATTTTACTCCATGTTAAATGTCAGAGTTTATTATAATTGTTCTGATTACCAGTGTTCTAAGTGTTTAGAGTGTGCACCTGCATTTTCTCTTTAATCTATATTCACTGTCACATGTAGACACACACTAGGGTTACATTTTTGTCAGCATCTAATTAACTGCAAGTATATTTTTTGGAGTGTGGAAAGAAACCAGAGCACCGTGAGGAAATCCACACAAATAATGGGACATCAGACAAACTCCACACAGAATGGCCATGAATAGGAACTGAACTCATGACTAACCGGGTGTGATTCAGGGATGGACGCTTCTGCGTCTGCTCTAGCGCTCCTTGGAGAAACAGGCGCAGTAATATGCAAATGCTAGTTTCAGCCTCCCCCTTGTGCACTATTGTGTGCCAGAGAGTGCAGTCCTGAGACACCCATTCCCTTTGCTGCTGTATGCATGTATCGCATGGCGGATATTTTTTTCGCGTTCTCTTCAACGCCACCTCCCAGTCACCGCTCAGGAAAGCCCATCGC
Organism: Pseudophryne corroboree; assembly: GCF_028390025.1. NCBI lineage: Eukaryota > Metazoa > Chordata > Amphibia > Anura > Myobatrachidae > Pseudophryne > Pseudophryne corroboree. Next base: position 63,843,488 of record NC_086452.1, on the reverse strand, counting down.
ATGACTACACCATTTCCGATGACAGTGGTCCCGTATTAAATAGCACCTTTGTGTTTACAATTAGAGCAATACAGGTGCCGTAGGGGTTTCAAGGAGAATTTGCGCATACGCAGCAGCAAATATTCGCTCAAATGCTCCATCATTGGCATTAAGTTAACGGCAACATCTCAATCAGGCCCATAGTGCTATAAGGTTGTAGCGCTGACCACTACACCCACCATGCTGCCCTATAAACTAAATGTATAATTTCTATGGGTGTGGATCATTAGATCGACAGTGTTTAGGTCAACAATGTTTAGGTCGACCACTATAGGTCGACAGCCCTGTGTCGACAGGGTTGGAAGGTCGACATGTGCAAGGTTGACAGGTCAAAATGTCGACATGAGGTTTTTGTGTGTTTTTTTCCGTTTTCTGCGTACAGTGACCGGGAAGCTGAATTAGTGCACCATGTCCGCTCGCCATGCTTGGGGCAAGGTGCCTCGCTCCGCTACCTCTTTGCTCGGCACAGGTTACCGTTCCAAATCGTAGTCCACTTGGATCGTTAAGTATGAAAAAGTTAAAAAAAATAAAAAATATGAAAAATTCATGTCGACCTTTTGACCTGTCGACCTAGCACATGTCAACCTAGAAACCCTGTTGACCTTCCAACCCTGTCGACCTATAGTGGTCGACCTAAACATTGTCGACCTAGACAGTGTAGATCTTCAGACCGGATCCCATTTCTATGGTATGTACTGTATATACGTAAACTATGAATATTTAGTAAAAAAACAAATGTTCAAATTCCCACTGAGAAATTCTGACTACTGTGAAAACTCTGCAGGTTTTAGGTTGCGTTCCCAGGCTGTCCCAAGCCACGTCAGGTAGGTGGGGAAAAGGAGCGGACATTTATGATGAAAGCCATCTGTTTATTATCTGTCCTTGGTGTTGATATTGTGAATTTATTCTCTCTCTGCTATCCTGTAATAACTGTCCTTTACCCTCGCTGGGGCTCATTAATCACAGAGGTGAGAGTCCGCTCTCTATCACTGGGGGTGACAGGATGTACCGCCCGGGAACTCCACCCACCCCTCTAGCAGAGGAAAATGCAAAGCGGCACTTATTCCTGCGCAACAGGAGCTCGCGAACCAACACAAATCCTGCTTCATGGTAATTAGACAGACCCGAGGCAAAATATATTGAGTTATTTACAGAAGTTGTTTTGTAGCGCTTTTCCTGTTGAACAACAGTGGTACTTTGTCCTATCCAACTTTGCCCATTAGGGAAGCTGTTTCTGTGACGTATATGATTTTTTCCCCTGTTAATATGGCGGCCCTCTACTAAAGTGCAAGTATAAATATAAATATTTGTTTTTCCTTACAGAATGACTTGGGGGTGTACGGTATCAGTCATTGTGTGTCACTGCATATCGATGTGATACATAACTATTTATTTATTTTTTTACCAGTTATTTATATAGCGCACACATATTCCGCAGCGCTGTACAGAGAATATTTGGCCATTCACGACAGTTCCTGTCCCAGTGAGCTTACAATCTATATTCCCTATCACATGTACACACTGTTGCCTTATAGGTAATTGTCTGCACTTAGTATAATATTAGGGCAATGGATATTGTCTGAATCAAAATATAATTCATTATAAATAGGCGATGTTACCATAGTGGACAGTATACTGGATATATATAGTAAGGAATAGATATGAAATAAGTTTGAATGTATGAGGTAATGTTTAGCTGATTTAAGAAATTAGGTTTGTGTATGTGTTTATATAGATATACTGTATATTTGTGTTTTACAGCAAGATGGTAAAAAATAGTGTAGGGAACAGGTTTATTCTGCTCTAGTCATAAATAAGGCCAGAGAGGTTACAGTAAGATCAAGAGTCATTGTAGAGAAAAGGTATTAGGCCATAAATGATAATAGGTATGTGACAGAGCTCTGTTGGTCATTGGAATTCACAGGTGTGCTTACAGTAGATCAGAATCTACTGGTTTGTCTATTGTCCAGTGAAGGTTAAAAGCTAGGGAGTATAAATTAACTACTATGAAAAGAGATCACATCCATTGATAAAACATTGTGTAACCGACCCCAGGAAAACTTGTCAATACAACAGAACTTTGGATGAAAAGACATTCCAGATTTTACAATACTATACTTGCTTAAGGCAGTGTGGACACCACACTTTTATGACACCATGCCTCCGTGAACAGGACACGACAGCCCAGTTCAATGTTTGTTTTATTACACCTTGGAATCTGACAAACCTATAATTACCTATTCCATTGGAAACTATGAGAATATGATAGTTTGAATTGGTAAAATATGAGATAAAAGGACCAGACTTGTAGTTAGGAGTTAGAAGGAAGAGGGAGAGGGAGAAGAAGAAGGAGAAGGAAGGAAGTCAGTCAGGAGGAGAAGTCATGGAGAACATGCAGAAGGAATGATTCTTGGGATGGCAATCTTTAACTTGCAAGTATACATTTTATGTTAGCAATTGAAACTGTTTGTGAAACTTATGTCATGTTGTTTTATGTTATGTAACGAAGGAAGCATATATAATTATAATTAGTATATATATCACTACTGTGTATATCTTATTCTGTACGATTTGATCTGCCTGTAAATAAAGAATCATATAAAAAGAGCGGTAATATTCAAGCTTGAACTCTCTTTAAGGAATCTTAACTTAATAACTTCATAAGTCATATGTATAAGGACTGCATATATGTATCAGCCAATTAGTTTGTAAGCCTGACATAATATATTTGCAGATATATATGATAAATGCATATTAATTGAAATATATCCATATATTAAATACCATATATGATATATTAAATATTAATATTCATAAATATGATAATATTGATTTATGGAATCATATTTATGAATATTAATATTTAATATATCATATATGGTATTTAATATATGGATATATTTCAATTAATATGCATTTATCATATATATCTGCAAATATATTATGTCAGGCTTACAAACTAATTGGCTGATACATATATGCAGTCCTTATACATATGACTTATGAAGTTATTAAGTTAAGATTCCTTAAAGAGAGTTCAAGCTTGAATATTACCGCTCTTTTTATATGATTCTTTATTTACAGGCAGATCAAATCGTACAGAATAAGATATACACAGTAGTGATATATATACTAATTATAATTATATATGCTTCCTTCGTTACATAACATAAAACAACATGACATAAGTTTCACAAACAGTTTCAATTGCTAACATAAAATGTATACTTGCAAGTTAAAGATTGCCATCCCAAGAATCATTCCTTCTGCATGTTCTCCATGACTTCTCCTCCTGACTGACTTCCTTCCTTCTCCTTCTTCTTCTCCCTCTCCCTCTTCCTTCTAACTCCTAACTACAAGTCTGGTCCTTTTATCTCATATTTTACCAATTCAAACTATCATATTCTCATAGTTTCCAATGGAATAGGTAATTATAGGTTTGTCAGATTCCAAGGTGTAATAAAACAAACATTGAACTGGGCTGTCGTGTCCTGTTCACGGAGGCATGGTGTCATAAAAGTGTGGTGTCCACACTGCCTTAAGCAAGTATAGTATTGTAAAATCTGGAATGTCTTTTCATCCAAAGTTCTGTTGTATTGACAAGTTTTCCTGGGGTCGGTTACACAATGTTTTATCAATGGATGTGATCTCTTTTCATAGTAGTTAATTTATACTCCCTAGCTTTTAACCTTCACTGGACAATAGACAAACCAGTAGATTCTGATCTACTGTAAGCACACCTGTGAATTCCAATGACCAACAGAGCTCTGTCACATACCTATTATCATTTATGGCCTAATACCTTTTCTCTACAATGACTCTTGATCTTACTGTAACCTCTCTGGCCTTATTTATGACTAGAGCAGAATAAACCTGTTCCCTACACTATTTTTTACCATCTTGCTGTAAAACACAAATATACAGTATATCTATATAAACACATACACAAACCTAATTTCTTAAATCAGCTAAACATTACCTCATACATTCAAACTTATTTCATATCTATTCCTTACTATATATATCCAGTATACTGTCCACTATGGTAACATCGCCTATTTATAATGAATTATATTTTGATTCAGACAATATCCATTGCCCTAATATTATACTAAGTGCAGACAATTACCTATAAGGCAACAGTCGCCCCCTTGTGGCCATGAGAAATTCTTTTGATTGGCCACACATTAAACTAGCGTAATTGCTTCCAAATACATTTCAAAATATTCCTTCAAACATAACTTTCGTTGTAACCATAATATATACCATAAGTGTAATAATAATAACCATTATGATTTTAAAAATCTCTAAAAATTCTTAGCTTACCTAACCTTATTCTACTTTTTAACTAAAGCAGACAAAACTGAGGTTTTTATTCAGTATTCATGAGGAAAACTAATTTCTACAGACATTTGGAATACCATAGCCCAATTGTAGACCTTTTTTCTGTATCTGGATCAGTACGTTTGGACATTTTTGCTGTTCTTGTATGTAGCAATTTACTGGGATAAGACTGTCATCTGCGTGGTTTGCTTGCAATTGGAGATGCCTTGCGTTTGCATTATGGCCTTGCGTTTGCAACATTTGCACCATTACTAGAAGTAGAATTCTTCGTAGCAGCTGCTCCTTTGCTTGCCATTTCGCTGTTTGAGGCAGAGGGCTGTGTACGTCGAGTGCTGTGTCTTGAACATTCAGTACTTGTGACGACCCTCAGTAATAGTAATAGTCTTTATACAGTCTTTAGCAGTTCTGTTTCCTTTGCGTTTATCCAATGCCGCAGTTGTGACCAGTGTCCATATTGCTTTTGCACAAACAGGTTGTGATTTTGAATAGAACAGGCATATATGAAACAGTCTTTTTTTTTTTTTTCTTTCTTTCTTTCTTTCCTTGCTTGTTAATAGTAGGTCTTAATTGTCTTCGGGCAATAGTACCACAAATGGCTGTGAGTAGTACACCTACTCTGTTCTGTATTTCCTCACTGAATAAATTACCATGCAGTCTTAAATCTCCTTATTCTACCTTGTACCTATTTATACATCTCAATCTTACATAAACTTATACCAGTTTAACCCATATAAAGGCGTTTTCTATCCTACCTATATTTTGACTAATAATTATTTAAAATGCTTTTGATGTGTATATAGTAACATCCTATCAATACAATAAATGAATATAATTTTGCTTCAAACAGATATTAAATATCATTTAGGAATGGCTTTAAATATATCTAATTCCATCCAATATTATTTTATATGCAGCCATGTGCATATACAGTGACCCTGTTATGCTACAAATAATTATCTTAGACTTGTGACAGTCTTTATTAAGAGAATTATTCATCCCACTTAATAATCTCGGCCCAATTTGTTATAACGCGGTATACCATCCTGTATTAGATATTTAATTACTTTTGAAGCTTTTACGAAGGAAGCATAGGTAGTATCTACTGTGTAATATTAAAAAAAACATAAAATATTTACAAGGTATATAATACAATTACATAATATATATATATATATCAGACAAATGTTTACATATATGTGATTAAGGTATATGAAGGGATGAGACAGTTCTGTATAATCACAGTGATGAGATGTGCTGTACACTGTTTTGGGAGTGTACATGTAGTTTGAAAGACAAGTAATGATTACTTGTGATGAAAAGGTTAATGAAAACATTCCCCTTTCTTGTGAAACTAGAAAACTCCTTGAGGATTTGTCCATATATCAGTCTTTAGGGATGCTATGTAGATTTTGCTGGATAGCAGCGATGAAAGGGTTAATGAAGACCTTTTCCCTTGTAAATTGGAGTCTTTTTGGAGTCTTGCACCATTCTGTATACAGGTTGCCAGGATTACTATGAATCAAACAAAAATACATACAATGACTATCACAGATATTTATACAGTGATTTAACATAGCTTGCTATGCATTCTGTCCTATCTGCTGCATGTTATCAGGTACAGAATTTACAAATGTGTCTTTTAACGATTGAATAACAAACAAACAATTGTTTCTGGCCTGTGCCAATCTTTCCTGTCACATTGTGTGTCAATGACAGCACAATTGTCGCTGCAGATATGATGCAGGTTTAATTTGGAAACTGTGGCTGTTTGAACATCAAAGCAAACAATGGCTTCATTGGATCTAACAAGTAAAGGAATGATACTACCGTATTCACTTGTGACCATACTCCCTTGTGATGCAGCCTGGTCCCAGACTGTCTTTAACCATAGCGTTTGCTGCTTGGTGTGGCTCCTTAGTTTGGAAGAATCTTGGAGCTTCTGAAAAAACCTACTTTTGTGGGGAGAGAAACTTGTTAAACTTTGCCAAATATGTATTGCAGGTCCCAGGGCTTTCTGTCTTTCCACACCTGTAATAAAATGGTTATGGCACCAGGGCATAAAAACATTTTCATCCTGGTGATCCTTTTTGTCATTGTTAATTGGTGTGTGGTTTGCAGAATGACACTCTGCATGTGGTCTCTCTGAGAGCATGCAAACATTTGCACCATCACTAGAAGTCTCTGAGTGCTCTGTGGGGGTTACATAAGTTTGGGAACTTTGTTTGTAAACATGCATTCCTGAATTAATTTCATGGATTTTCCCTTTAAACATGTTTCCAGGTGAATACATTTCAAGGTTTGCAACTCTGGTTGCCATGGGAGTTTTCACCATGGGGAACTTCCCCACCCCTGTGTGCACTGTACTGCTGCTATCAGTGTTTAAATCTGCTGACAATTCACCTTTGCCTAAGGGCATAACAAATTCTTCATTTACATTGGGAACTCTGAGAGTGTATTCAGCAGAATACTCATAATCTGAGTTACAATGATCTTCCCCCTTACTAGACACAGTATAGGGGACATCTCCTATTGCTGCTACCTCCTTTACATTAATGTGCTGTCTGATGATAGACACATCCGGCACATTGCTACTTTCTTCCTTTACCACAGAGGCTGTTCTGCTGGTGGTCTGTGTGACCATAGCAGACTCCATGCGCTGCACATTGATGCAGTCCTGCAACATGTAACTTTCCTTAATTTTAGGATCTTGACTGATTAAGTCATTTCTGACTCCTGTAGACTCTGTGTACAGAGTTTCACATACCTCAACACTATTCCTGTTTGGTGTTTCTATCTCAGCTTGCTTGCTGGATGTTATCTCTTCATCAGAGATCTTGACAATTTGATTACAAACTGTCAGGCTTTTCGCTTCTGCCCCAAACTTTTTCTGTTTATTTTTCTGTTTAAGGGACTTAAATAACGAATGCATTTTTGCATTAATGGTCAGGCACGCCTTACGAAGACGTGAACCTGATTCTTCTTTACATTTCTGTTTGGCTTCTAGAGCCGCAGTTCTGCGCATTTTTCTAAATGCTACAGAAAACTTTTGCATTTTTAAAATGCTAAATTTATATATTCTTTGTTTTTAGTACTGAAGGTATCCTCTCCTTAAGATTGACCGGTGTCTTAAGGTTAAACTCTAATACCTGGTACATTTATACATTTATTTGGAAATACTCTTTTCCACTGTGCACATTTTCTATTCTAGGCCTTTAAATTCTTTATTCTCATTTGTAACCTATTCCACTGTGATCTTGTATTTTGCCAGCAGGCTTATAGCCTTTGGTGCTGCTTCCTAATAGATATTATGTTAGTTAAAATAACGTATATTGCACTAACACATTTATCCTAGGTTATACAGAATACAAAATTGACATTACACAATGGTAATAAATTTTCATAGATACATCCCCACCGTGATTCTGCAGATTTGGTAGCCAGCTTATAGCATCTGCTACTCCTCATAAATATTATAGATCAGATAATCAGATTCAGTAATAACAAGTCCAATTCGTGGTCGCCAATATTGATTTATGGAATCATATTTATGAATATTAATATTTAATATATCATATATGGTATTTAATATATGGATATATTTCAATTAATATGCATTTATCATATATATCTGCAAATATATTATGTCAGGCTTACAAACTAATTGGCTGATACATATATGCAGTCCTTATACATATGACTTATGAAGTTATTAAGTTAAGATTCCTTAAAGAGAGTTCAAGCTTGAATATTACCGCTCTTTTTATATGATTCTTTATTTACAGGCAGATCAAATCGTACAGAATAAGATATACACAGTAGTGATATATATACTAATTATAATTATATATGCTTCCTTCGTTACATAACATAAAACAACATGACATAAGTTTCACAAACAGTTTCAATTGCTAACATAAAATGTATACTTGCAAGTTAAAGATTGCCATCCCAAGAATCATTCCTTCTGCATGTTCTCCATGACTTCTCCTCCTGACTGACTTCCTTCCTTCTCCTTCTTCTTCTCCCTCTCCCTCTTCCTTCTAACTCCTAACTACAAGTCTGGTCCTTTTATCTCATATTTTACCAATTCAAACTATCATATTCTCATAGTTTCCAATGGAATAGGTAATTATAGGTTTGTCAGATTCCAAGGTGTAATAAAACAAACATTGAACTGGGCTGTCGTGTCCTGTTCACGGAGGCATGGTGTCATAAAAGTGTGGTGTCCACACTGCCTTAAGCAAGTATAGTATTGTAAAATCTGGAATGTCTTTTCATCCAAAGTTCTGTTGTATTGACAAGTTTTCCTGGGGTCGGTTACACAATGTTTTATCAATGGATGTGATCTCTTTTCATAGTAGTTAATTTATACTCCCTAGCTTTTAACCTTCACTGGACAATAGACAAACCAGTAGATTCTGATCTACTGTAAGCACACCTGTGAATTCCAATGACCAACAGAGCTCTGTCACATACCTATTATCATTTATGGCCTAATACCTTTTCTCTACAATGACTCTTGATCTTACTGTAACCTCTCTGGCCTTATTTATGACTAGAGCAGAATAAACCTGTTCCCTACACTATTTTTTACCATCTTGCTGTAAAACACAAATATACAGTATATCTATATAAACACATACACAAACCTAATTTCTTAAATCAGCTAAACATTACCTCATACATTCAAACTTATTTCATATCTATTCCTTACTATATATATCCAGTATACTGTCCACTATGGTAACATCGCCTATTTATAATGAATTATATTTTGATTCAGACAATATCCATTGCCCTAATATTATACTAAGTGCAGACAATTACCTATAAGGCAACAACACACACATTCATGCTAGGGTTAATTTTATTGGGATCCAATTAATCTACCAGTATATTTTTGGATTGTGGGAGGAAACCTGAGTACCCGAAGGAAACCCACGCAAGTACGGAGAGAATATACAAACTCCACACAGGTAGAGCCATGGTGGGAATCAAACCCATGACCTCAGTGCTGTGAGGCAGTAATGCTCACCACTACACCATCCGTACTGCCTACATAATGATGTACCACTGCAATTTAGCAAGCCAGGGCTCCTTTGTGGGCCCATGTGAACGCCCATCTTCACACCAAGAGTTTTACTACTGCTGCCGGCATCGGGTAAACGGGGTATGCACATGTGGCTATCATCTGCACATGTGTATAGTGAACGTACTAAGCCTTGGAGAGAGATAAAGTGGAGAGAGATAAAGTACCAGCCAATCAGCTACTAACTGCAACGTTACAGGCTGTGGGGCAGATGTATTAACCTGGAGAAGACATAAGGAAGTGATAAACCAGTGATATGTGCAAGGTGATAAAGGCACCAGCCAATCAGATCTAAGTGTTAATTTACATATTGGAGCTGATTGGCTGGTGCGTGTATCACTTTGCACATATCACTGGTTTATCACTTCCTTATGTCTTCTCCAGGTTAATACATCTGCCCCACAGTGTTTAAAAAAGGACAGCTAGGAGCGGGTTGGTTGGTACTTTATCACCGTGCTATTTATCACTCTCCAAGGCTTGATAAATCTGGGCCATAGATTCCATTTATACATAGGCTGTTGATGTGGATATGAGTGATTGGACTGAAAAGCATAGGGGGTAATTCCAAGTTGATCGCAGCAGGAATTTGGTTAGCAGTTGGGCAAAACCATGTGCACTGCAGGGGAGGCAGATATAACATGTGCAGAGAGAGTTAGATTTGGGTGTGGTGAGTTCAATCTGCAATCTAAATTGCAGTGTAAAAATAAAGCAGCCAGTATTTACCCTGCACAGAAACAAAATAACCCACCCAAATCTAACTCTCTCTGCAAATGTTATATCTGCCCCCCTGCAGTGCACATGGTTTTGCCCAATTGCTAAAAAATTTCCTGCTGCGATCAAATTGAAATTACCCCCATAGCTTGTTAAATTGAGTAAGGTTGCCATCCCCATAAAGGTCTATGGGGACAGCGATAAGCGGTAGATAGTGGTTTGCCTTAGGGATGGCCATCGATTGTACCATCGATGGTTAACTTTGATGGTACAAAACAATTCACAGGTAATCCACCGATGGTTTTAACCACCGACGGTCATCCCTCTGTTATGCATGAGCAAGCCGTCGGTCAATCAGAGGCTGGGGGGCGGGGTTTTGTGTGTCCATCAGGGGGTGGAGCTGTGCTCCTTATCTGGCATTAAGGGGGGGGGGCACCATTGTGGTGTCTCTACCATCGATAGTGGAGAACCATTGGATCTCTGCCATTGATGGCAAAACTATTTGACATCGTCCATCAACCATCAATGATCTTGTTTACCATTTGGTAAATAAGGCAGGAATAATCCTTTTTATTTTGCAAAAAAAGTTGGAGAAGGATTACTACTGCATTTATAAGTAGTCCCCCATATACTGTACTTACTTGTATGTGTTACTGAGCATTTCTAGAAAAATACAGTGAAAAGAAACATTATGACTGAATAAACAATGAAAGTTCCTGAAATGACTTTGTCTGTGGATTCCAGGAATGGTTCATAATGTCACAATTTACAAAAATTGGACAGCCGTTAATTTCAGCTAAAAAAGCAGAGATTAAAAGCAAGAAAATGAAGTTGTCTTTTGTAACAAACTACTTACCAATTCCCCAAACAGATTAGAACAAACGGTAAGTAAAAAAAAAAAAAAAAAAAGATTGGCTGCAATTATGATATTTTATTGGGATGCAGGGTAGCGTTTTTTATTTTCAAAGGATAACTTTGTGTAAATCACCTTAATTAAAAGTGTCATGCCAGGCTATTAATATCATACTTGGTTACTAATTTCCTGTGTACATGTTATCATTTAAAACACATGTATCACTGAGGTGCAGAGGAGGAAGTGTAGATTCTGGGATGGGCTATTACTGGGTAAATGGATCATTATTCCAATGCCCAGGCTGGATAAGTGATCACCGGGGGGACAGTGCAGACTATTCTGTGTGTAAGATCATTGGGAGATTTACTGGGTTAGAGGTATAGGCAGGCGCTCTGTGATTCTCCACATGGTGTGAAAATACAATACCATTTGGCAGGGCATGCTGGCACTTGTAGTTCTCCAGATGCTACAGGTTGCCACCAAAGCATATAAGGTACATCAACTGGGGATTTTTATAAATGATATTTCAGGCTTCTAAGTCTAAACCGTTTCTCTTTTAACTTTAAAGCTGGGAACACACTTTTTACAGTATATCGTTCATTTGATCGTCGAACGATATATTGCTAGGGAATCGGTAGGTGTTCACAGACATATCGCGTCAGCCCCGCATCTTCTGATGCATCTAGATATGTGGACGAGCGACTCGCAGACTGACCCTTGATGCTGCCGCAGAAACTGCTGACAATGGCCAGACATATCGAGTGGCCAATTTGTGTGTATAGCTTACCAAATCAGCTGCTCGGTCGGCTGGCCTATCTGCGGGTAGATTTATTTTTGTATTTCGGTTCATAGGTACAGAGTTTGGCCACTGTGGCTGAGAGCCAAGTTACAGTTTGACCACCGGATGGCGCCATTCTATTGCTACTTCTGAATTTCATTTTTTCCATGCATCCTCTTCATCATACCGTTAGATATGCCGGTAAATGAAATTGGCAGTGAAGGGTTTGCAGTGATGACTGCAATGATCGCCTTGGCCCAACGAAACATCAGAAATTAAGAGATAGCGCCTCTACGTATCTGGAAGAGGTGCAGGGAGCATAAATCTATATTATACCAGTGGGTTTGGTACTAGTGGCGTTTGGACTTCTGCAGTGCATCTGTTCTCTATTGGAGCTTGTTTTCTGAAGCTCACAGCTAGGATAGGCTAGACAAGGATAAGCATGTAGCTCCCGCAGAAGATATCCTCTCCAATAACTTCTCTTTTCCACGCAGCCAGCCATCTGCCAAATATAGGAGCATTAAAGAGAGCCAAATTCAATTTCTCCCCCATGCCACGGCTGCTCAGCATCTGGGACTAAAGTGCCCTCAGCAAACTGATCATGACAGCGGCATCGTTTTCTCTGTCACATCTCATGTGCTGATCTCCTAAAAAAGTCTCATAAAAATGTATTGATGTTTTGGAGGGGCGGCTGTGTGTGCTGGAGTGTGAGTATGTGTGTATGCGCGGGAGCGCCTGGATATTAATACGGACTAGATCTGATTTAATATGTCTCTTTCTATTGTAAGCATCTGTTTAGCGAGCGTCTTCTAATACTTGCCGCCTCCTGGTTGCTCATCCTTAGCTCCTGACTGCGGGCTCGCATACAAATTCTGTTATTAAATACACAGTCTCCCCCCCCCACCCCCCTCCCATCCATCAGAGCCAGGGGGCTACAAGAAACGTATGTCGGATCAGGGGCAATGGGCCGCCCGCTGTAAATGTTCCTACCAGCCTTTGCAGCGGTTGAAACATATTTCAAGATTCCGTAGACCTCCAGGTGATTTGTGACCTGACAAATTGAATCAGGGAAAAATAATTTATTTCTGCTGCTGTTTACAGCATGTTAGCCAGAGAATTTACATCAGAAAAAATTACTTTAATAACCCAAAAATTACAGCTCAGTCCTGTTTGGGGACGTTGGCTTTAATATATAATTGTTTCAAATGTAACCTGTCTTAAGGGGGAAATGGCGTTATTAAATTTCAGGCCTATTGCTTGGGGAGCGGCGGCGAGGCGGGGGAGAGGGGGATTTGTATTGGCAGACAGTGCAACAACCAATAGCATATATAACAAATCACTACCACAAAACCATTGTTGATGTGTTTCTCTGAGGCCTGACTTAGTCACTGTTATGTAGTCTTGTACTTATTTTCGCCATTGATAATGGAGGGGTCATTCCGAGTTGATCGCTAGCTGAAACTGTTCGCTGCGCAGCGATGATGCAAAAAAACGGCACTTCTGTGCATGCGTATGCGGCGCAATGCACACGCGCAACGTACTTTCACAACTGACGATGTAGTTTCACACAAGGTCTAGCTAAGCTTTTCAGTCGCACTGCTGGCCGCAGAGTGATTGATATGAAGTGGGCGTTTCTGGGTGTCAACTGACCGTTTTCGGGGAGTATTCGGAAAAACGCAGGCGTGCCAGGAAAAACGCAGGCGTGGCTGGGCAAACGCAGGGCATGTTTGTGACGTCAAAACAGGAACTGAACAGTCTGAAGTGATCGCTAGCGCTGAGTAGGTTTAGAGCTACTCTGAAACGACACAATTTTTTTTTGTAGCCGCTATGCGATCATTTCGTTCGCACTTCTGCAAAGCTAAAATACACTCCCAGAGGGCAGCAGCTTAGCGTTTGCACGGCTGCTAAAAACTGCTAGCGAGTGATCAACTCGGAATGACTCCCAATGTACGTGGCAGAATGTGGCTTTGAAGGAACCCTAGTCTGTCTTTGTGCCAAGTTAGTTTAATTATCTCTGATGGATAAATGAAACCCAATTGATAAAGGGAACCTGCCCAATCCCACATGTGAACCACATTTTGTGTCTATAGAATAACGAATACGAATTGTGTCTTTTTGATTGTATGTTAAACGGAAAGAAACTTTTGTGATTATCTTGAAATTTTTCTCCAGGATGTTACAGAGGCACCTTTTATTTTACACTACTAGAATGCCTCCTACATACATTGCCACTAGCAAAGGACAAGGAGGAGATATTAAAAGGTAAATAACTAAACATAGTCACTCAGTAAAGATATGTCATGCTCCATTGTGCAAAGTAGACTTGGGCGTCCGACTGCTAGAGAACCGGCTATTGTGAAACATCTAATTTTGTTTCTTTCATTTTCTTATAGTATTGATTTTGTTTGGTGAGAAATAATATTTACAGATTTCTGGTATTACAATGTAAAGTGTACCCATTAATCTCCTGATCACTCCCACCTTCAAGAGATCCACCATCACCAGCCTTCTACAAATGTCCAGTAGTCATTCTGCACTCCTAGTGGCCGTTTGAGGCCTTCCCTACGTGGCCCTTCCATTATCCGCCAAAGACGAGCTTTAGGTTGTTAGCTCGGGAGAAAATATAATCAAACCTTCTTCCCCAGATCAGGGGAGCAAGGATATCCCTTTATGTAACCAGCATCCGAGAGGTGGGGAGGACCCTTTGATGGACAAAAAACGCATTTAATGAAAGATAATACGACATTTAGAAGGACATTTACTAAGCAGCGATAAGAGCGGAGAAGTGAGCCAGTGGAGAAGTTGCCCATGGCAACCAATCAGCACTGAAGTAACAATTAGACAGAGCTGCTGATTGGTTGATGGAGCAACTTCTCCACTGGCTCACTTCTCCGCTCTTATCACTGCTTAGTAAATGTCCCCCTTAGACCGTTGGCTTCTCAACCGAAAACAAAAGTGGGCAGAAATATTGTTTACTCCTGGTCAGAACAAGATTACTGTGATCCTTCTGGACTACTGCAAATCTCTATACTCCTGTAGGTTCCAAGGCTCCACTAAGGAGCGATACGGTTTCTTACAGAAATAGTGACTAGTACTTTTTGAGGACACCTTGACTAATTAATAAAGATATCACCCAAATAAATGGACAGCATTAAGGCACTGAGAAATGGGAAGATTACCCTGTTGGTCGTTCTGGTATTTAGCATAAGGACTTTAATGATGATTTAGCAGACAGTCTAGTAGATGTATCTATCATAATATGGCATGTAAAATATTCATCTTTCCCGTCTCTTCGCCCTAACTAAATGTATCCAATTACAGTCATCCCAACCAGGGGAGTACCTAGTCATTAGTGGTTCCCATGTCAACATGTGTAAGGGTCCTATATGCCTCAAAGGAAAAAAAAACTTGCATAGAAACATGGAACAGACAAGGAAGACAGGGTTGTGTGTCTCCCACCCTCTCCCCAGCTGTGGGCCCCACACTGCACATATGGTAGTTACACCATTGGTCCCAGCTGTATAGTATATTGTTGGTGACAATGCTGCCCCAAAAAGTGAACTGGTTTTATACCTGGGACGCCAAGTCTTAAAACAATTGCTGTATTGTTGGCTTGAGGGGCCCTGCAGCACTGGGTCAGGATATGTCTTCAGAACGCCTTAATTGGATACCATGGGCATCAAGGTAAGAACATACTAGAAGGTGACCAAAGATATTTTACAACTTCCCGGACTCATTGTCATCCTCGATCAGTATAGACAGTGCACCATTGCAGAGTTGGCCCCTGTCACTGACACTTTTCCCTCTTGTAAGTGAGTCCTCACTATCAGCAGCTGGAAACAAACAGATATACCTGAAGGTGGGTTTGGAGGAATATAGAACTTGCCTGTTTGCAGATGGCCTTGTTTTGGAGAGGACAAAGCCTTTGACATTTCTCTTCCTAACCTTTTATCCACAGCAGACAAATCTGGGGCTAAAGCTTCAATAATTTCCCTTACTTAGGGATGAAATTACCATCATCGTTAAATTCCATCCTAAATGAGAGAGGTTATGAGGTTATCACTTGGTCAGTCATAATGTGGAGCACGTACGACTCCTCTCTCCTCTACCTCAGATTGTTACCTAATCTCCACCATGCGTGTATCATACTTGTTTATGACACTTTGACGTTTCATCAGGCCTAGGTGGCACTTCCTCCCTCTAATGTATGTTGACAACCCAGACTTTAATTCAGGTCTGGAGAGGATGACCAAGTGTCAGTGGGTGTGAAGTGGTCTCCATACATTTCTCAACAATCTGAGGCCTTTACTCAATATAAAGGACCCCTATGACTTATTCTGTGACAGGACTCCAGGGGTTATGGGGTGAATATTTTTTCATTACTCCAACTTTAATCCACTACCGCCTGTCACTTCTACGCCCCTTTACAATATGCCTGCCGTGTAGACGGGGAGAAAGTACAGTCACTTCTCATTCCCATTTTAACCCAATGGGCCTTTAGGTTGAAATAGGAATGAGACGTCACGTGACCGCACATGCTCCCTGGCTAAACGACACGCATGTTGTGCTGTATTCTCTACATGGACATGTTCACATTAGTGAAACTACTTTGAAGATTTTACATAGGACATACAATGTTCTCCGGTGACTTTATAAGTAATTTACGTGTCTGTCTTTCACCTGTTCAGAGGGTACCAAACTACTGACTGCTTTTGCCTTACTATGTGGTCGTGTTTGGGTAGTAGAGATGCAATAGACTTACCAGTGAGGTCTTAGGTGTCACTATATCTGGGTGTGGTATGAAAAGTCAACAGAATGTTGACACCAGAATGTCGGCAAGTTTTAAATGTTGACAAACAGACTGTCGACATGGCCATTAAGTCAGCGGTGAAAATGTCGACATTTGTCAATGCAGACATGCCTAGAATACTGACATGTTCATAATGTCGAAGTCTGTCATGTCGACACCAGAATGTCAACATACAGTGTTTTGGCTATTTTAGCCTATCGTTAAAACCTATCTCTAAACCTAAAAATAACACACAAGTGTACTGTCAACATTCTGGTGTCAACATGCTAAATGTCAACATTAACAAATTTGACCATGTTGACACTGGTGAATGCCGGCATTTTACATAACGACCTAATGTACGTGTCGACATTCTGACCGGGTACCCTCTTGGTATCAGGAGCTGTACACAGATATTTGGATCATTGATGGCAGTATGACTACACATAGCAACACTGTAGGGGAATTGTTATCATTTGTAACAGTGATGTAATAACGTATTATGTACAGTGACAACGGGAAATCTATATATATGAACCTTGTGGTATGAAAATTTATTCTTATAGATTTTGTGATAAGATTTGCTTGACGGAATGCTGCCCATTTACTAAACTGGGACCACAGTATCCAATCAGAAATTAGCTTTTACATATGTCTAGTTCAAATTATGCAAATGAAGACAATATCTGACTGGATTATGTGGTTTAGAGACAATTTCTAACCAAATTGCAATGTTTGTAAATAAGCTGTACTTTTATTACACCTAATACTGCGTACTCCAATTATACCCTTTGTCAGCCCCCCACCCACCCACCCACCCACCCACCTGCTCTCTCTCTCTCTCTCTCTGTTCTCCCTAGTTTTTTATGTTACTTCTTTCCCTATCAGTGACTATGTTACTACAGTATGTTATATTGTAAATCACAATAAAACTGAGAGTATCATTATGCAGGCTGAACCAATATTCCCAATAATTAAGTAGACCAACGCCGTAGTCACCAGTCAAGTCAGTGAGGCATGAGCCACAAATCGGAAATATGTATCATGTACCTCGTTCCCCAGTGGTATCACTAGTTCACAGTTTAGGCCGCACGCCAATACTTCCAAGGCGCATCCGTTCTGCCCATATCTCTCCCACGTTCCTTTGCGTTTTGCCAGATCATTTTTCAAAATGGAGACAATTCTGCGAAAAGTGTGGGACCGCTGCCAGGTCTACTAATGAGCTAATAGGCCGCATGCTCCCGTGCTCCGGTCTGAGCCATGCAGCAGCCGCCTCTGCTGTGCAGCTGATTGGATCACTATAAAGTAGCTGCTGTTTTAGATTTTTTTTTTTGCTAGAGTACAATAATACGTAGGAGGGAAACTGGGATATCTATTATTAACATGTACACGGTTGAGTCACATTACTATGACCACCAGCTAATAGCCAGAGTAACCGCAGCAGCCAGACATTCGCTGAACTGTCATTGTAGACACACGTCTGGTAGCCCCCAGGTTCATTTTGACGGTGAGCTGCTCCACTGTAGCGTGTCGGTCAGCCCTCACGCACCTTCGTAGCCGACGTCCACCTCTCACGTCAATGGCACGTGGTGCTCTGCAGTTTCCATATCAGTTATTCGCAATGGTGCCATTTGTCCAGTCACGATGCACCTTCACCACAGCAGCACACAAACAGGTCACACACTGCGTTGTGTCAGAAATACCACCACCCCTGGCCCGACAGCCGTTAATCATCCCTTTTTGTAACTGATAAATCGCCCCATTTACCCATGACAGCAACGAGTTATATGTGTGCAGACGGCCTATCACACACCTTATATACCCACCAAGCCAGCGCACGACACATGACGTACTTCATGGGCTACACGCTGCCAACGTCAAATGTAGGAGGTGGTCATAACAATGTGACTCAACCGTGTAGAACACTGATATGCAAAATCTGTATACAAAAATGTTTTTCCTATGTTTACTTGAACTGTACATATATTTTATCTATCTTTTTTACTGACCCCTTCTCTGTATTCTCTTTACCGGCAGTAAGAATTCTGCACAGAAAGATATCATGACACCCGGTACACCAAAGGTGAGTGTCAGACGTCTCCCTCTATACTGTATGGTATCTTCTCCAAATTTGTTGTAATATCGATGTATTCTTGTCCAACTGGTCAGCATATAGCATATATAGGAATATACACCCTCAATGGGCTACATGGAAACACTCGAATGTGTAGTTTCTCACTAATACCTCTCTACCCTCTGAGTGTTATACACGTTTTGACAGACAGAAAGTGAAATTACCGGGTGATGCATTTCCACTCGGTAATTTAATGAAACACGCGGGTCCTTTTTCTGTGTGACAGGGTCAACCCGTGTTATAATTCCCGGGACTTCGACCCAGGAATTTACCAGGGTCGGAGACACGGGTTGACTCTTTCACACAGACAAAATACCCGTGTTGATCTGCAAATTACCAGGTCGAAATTTTCGACCCGGTAACTTGCATGTCTGTGTGAAAGGGGGGGGGTCAGGCAGGTCCCGGCAAAACGACCTGGCACTGAAATGCCGGGTAATTGCCGGGACTTTCAGACTGTTCTGTCTGAAGAGGGTATTAATAGGATATAAAGTTTATCATTCATTTATATAGCACACCCATCCCTCCCCTTTCAGTTGTTTCTTTTATGCAAAGATGAAGGTTTCTTTATGTTTGTTTTCAATTACTGCCATCTCCTTGATCACCCTATGGCCTTATTTTACTGTGTGACATTTATGCAGTACTGCAACCAGATTGTTTATTGTTACCCATATTGTCATATTTCTTGTCGCACTCTATGGGGGGTATGCAATTAGCTCCGTTGTTTTCGCCTAGGCGGAAAAACTGAGCTTTTCGCTATTTTTAGGGCAAATGGGGATTCACCATATGCAATAGCAGGGCCGGAATTTTGCCTAGGCGAAAAATGCGGCAGGGGCGGAAAACATGTGGATTGGCGAATCAACAGATTTTCCGTCGAAAATGTGGCCATTTTGCCTTAAAAAAGAAGGTGAAAAGGCATTGGCGAAAATGCCTTCAAAACGGTTGAAAACGTCTCTAATTGAATACTCAGTGGGGCGAATTCATTAGCTCCGAAATGATCGGAGCTTATTGCAGGCCCCTCCCTAAATCTGTATGATCGGGAAAGTGGTCGTCTCAGTCCTTGACCATTCAGCTTCAGGGATGTACTCCAGGGAAGGAGATTGTAGAGACGTTTGTATAAAGTCGCAGATGGGCGACCACCAATCGACGCTGCTGCCAGCACCTCTGAATTAGAACCTATGTAAGGCTGTACACATAATATTTTGTCAATTGGTCCTTGTCCCATTGGAACTCACAGTATAAATTCCTTATCACACACACTAGGGTCCCCTGTAATCAGCAGCCAATAGATATATATATAGCCTAAAAATATAATTTTCTAGTAATATTTCAGGCTTATTCGGGTAAGAGGCTGTCACTCTGGCTAGTGAGAGGTTAAGCCAAGCGTCTTGTCTCCCTGGCAATTTGTCAGTTTTCACAGATCACTCCCTATTACAGTGAGACATTTGATTCATATCACTAGCGGATCCAGTCACAAGAGCAGAAAGGATTAAGATAGTGTTAAGTCTAATTTACTTTTAGTGCAATTTCACAGGATATTGCCCCTTCTGACTGCTGAGATGAGAAATAAGATAATCGTCTGAATCATGTCGTACAGATCCGGTATTCAGAAGCAGTGGCTGTTCCCGCGCAGTCGGACATATTTTTTTTTTGTTTACATCATCCATGTGGAAGAAACGTAGTGAATGGAATACAGCGCCACAAAAAAACACCTGAATTCCTGGTGCAGTGTAGTTACCGTTATTCGTGGCCAGCACTAGGAAATGATTCCGTTCTCTACACCTACAGTCCAGCATAGCCTGTATCATACGTGACTCTGCCCTTTCTACGCAGGGCACAGTGAGTCACTAATACTTAATGCTGGCATATGGGTAGTGCCTGCATGGTGAAGCGCACAGGTGCAGACTCTACGCTGGCTCCGACTGGAAGGAACAATCACACAGTTGGTCCTGGCAGGGCCGTCATTTAACAAGTGTTTGCTTTCATCCCACAGAGCGTTCTTGACGTGGTGCCATTACAAAGACATCTTGCCCGAGACCCTCTAAGTGCCCCCGGGCTACTTGTTTTCCTTGTCTGTTAATCTCTGTAGCAGTGCACAGGAGTCTACAGACGGAGAACCGGTCACACTCTCTGCAAGGTCCCAGCTCCCGGCAGGAAACCATTTTAGCCGACAAACAACCTCATCTGTGTCATGAGTGCGAATTAAATAGGGCCGTGGAGTGTTTCCAAGTAGAAAGGGACCAGCTGTGTCTGGCAGGTCTGGCCTTCTTCTATTTTCCTTACAGAAACCTCAGCAATCCGCCATAAAAACCCCAATGCCTGTGGACAAACGCTTTCATTAGGCATCAGACAGAGCTTTAAAGCGCCTCGATCCGGAGTACTCGCCGGCTCCCAAACTTTCTTATTTACATAAAGTCGCTTCTTTCTTTAAAGTGGCTTCAAACTGTTTTATTTTCATGTCCGCCGACGTGTTCTGTCTACTCTTCTTCTTCAAATAAATAAGAGATTAAAACAAATCTAGCAAGTAATAAATGTTTAGGTTAGAGTGCTGGTCTGTACAGTGAGGAGACGTCCTGATATTGCAGCAGACTTCCCCACCAGAGTCATGTATTTCCACTCTGTCCCTGTAGGGGGCAGCAGGGAGCATCAGCTCATTAGATTGCAATATTGACATAATTGCTGCGGCGGAGACGTTAAACGTGAAAAAAGTAACACCTCCGTTTCAGCATTGTGAAATGCATGCAGCATGTGATGGGTTCGGGTTGGGTATGTGTGACCGGCGGCACAATACTGACAGCGGGATTCCGCTGTGCTTGCCACGCTGCGGGCTCGGTGGCGAGCTGCGCTTGCCACAGGTTCTGTTCCCACGAGTGGGAATAGTCCCTGTTAGTCTCATAGTGGGAGTCTGATTTCCACTGAGGGGGTTATTATATACAAGGTGGCTGTATGCTCCATCTGGGGCAATATCTGCGTGGCAGGTGGTGGTCAGAATGTAGAAGTAGGTTCCAGAGGTGGCAGCAGAGACCATTCCTAATGCACGGGACGCCCCCCCACCATATGATGATCATTGCTGGTTAATATTGTAAAGCTGTAGGGAGAATGCTGGGGCTACATCATTAGATGCTAATAATTGTTAGGGGGCAGCAATGCTTTATAGATATCTTTGGAGGTTCTGGAGTAACGGTGCCCTTAGGGGGATGTAGTAAGCAGTGATAAAAGTGGAGAAGTGGGCCAGTGGAAAAGTTGCCCATGGCAACCAATCAGCATGCTTAGTACATGTCCCTCTAGGTAGGTTCAGTCTCTGCATAAAGAACCAGGGGTCTATTCATGAAGCAGTGAAAAGTGTGGAGAAGTGAGCCTGTGGAGAAGTTGCCCATGGCAACCAATCAGCTGCTCCGTACAATTGTATAGTATGCAAATTGTAAATGTTACTCCAATGCTGATTGGTTGCCATGGGCAACTTCTCCACCGGCTCACTTCTCCACACGTTTCACTGCTTCATGAATAGACCCCCCAGATCTGTGTCCAGATGTAGATCCCAGTCCGCACAGTCCAGCTGTTTAGTGCTCAGGGGGAAATTTCCCACTGGATGCTGAAATACTGGGTTTCTGAAGATATCACCACAGGTTTTTTGTTGTTGTTGTTGTTGTTGTTTCATTATTATTTACCAACAGCCGCCTTCAGGATTCCCATACTGTGTTAAGGTAGGATATAGAGACAGCAAAATAAATGTATAATGAAAATAAAATCACCCAGCTGGGTTCCTGCCATCATTTATCGCTCACAGGTTACACGTTCTACATGATCACAGCTATTAGTATCAGTGTTAATGCTTCCAGGAGGGTATGTGGGGCAGACAGGCAGAAAATGTGTCACTCCGCCACTTCTGTGTTCTCTGATAAGTACCTATTTAGTTAGGAGCGTTAGAGCCCAGGAAACACTTTGTGCTGGCATAAAAACAGGCTGGATAGCTGTATAAAAACACGGTTATTTGTTTTGCTGACAGGCGTCGCTGATGGATAGTTCCAGGGAAAAAAGATCTGTGTGTTTACATTGCCGCAGCTATCAGGACCCAAAGCTCATTGCCTAATGGTGTGAAATGACAACTTAGTTGTTCTGTTAAAGCTGCATTTCAGCACAGGCCGCAGATTATGATGCTGGCAAATGTAGGCAGCGATATATGGGTCTGTTGAAGCTGACGGGACAAATGCACAGGGGCATGTATGGATATAACACTGGGGGACGACACAATCTTCCATACTTATGGTATTAACCAGTGGCGTGCGGTGAGGTCAGTGGCTGGTGAGGCACTACCATAATGTCCACCGAATCCTGGCGATGACCCCTACCGCCGCCGAGCCAATGCCCGCTACTGCCTCTGAGCCGATGCCTGCGGCCACCATCAACTGACCCAGCCCTCTGCCACTAATTTGCATCTCAGTCCGATGCCGCCAATGCCCGCTGCCTGTCTGCTCATCATAAAAAAATAAAAATTAGTGTTTGGGACTGGGAAGGGAGCAGGAGGAGGACATGAATGCAATTTTGTTGTCCAGGGCTTCCAGCAACTTGATGTAAAAAAAAAAATGCGTGAGGCCCCCCCCCTCCTAAGTATAACCAGCCTCGGGCTCTTTGCGCCGGTCCTGGTTGTTTAAATACTGGGGGAAAAATTGGACAGGGGTTCCCCGTATTTAGACAACCAGCACCGGGCTCTTAGTCCGGTCCTGGTTCCAAAAATATGGGGAACAAAAGATGTAGGGGTCCCCCGTATTTTTAAAACCAGCACCGGGCTTCACTAGCCAGGGACATAATGCCACAGCCGGAGGACACATTTATGTAGGTCTCTGCGGCCGTGGCATTACCCCCCCAACTAGTCACCGCTAGCCGGGGTTCCCTGGAGGAATGGGGAACCCTTAAATCAAGGGGGTCCTCCCCTCCTGGCACCCAAGGGCCAGGGGTGAAGCCCGAGGCTGTCCCCAGCACCCCTGGGCGGTGGGTGCCGGGCTGATAGCCATGTGTGTAAAAAAATAATATTGTTTTTTGTTGTGGAACTACAAGGGCCAGCAAGCCTCCCCCACTTGCTGGTACTTGGAGAACCTCAAGTACCAGCATGCGGGGAAATAAAGGGTCCGCTGGTACCTGTAGTTCTACATCAAAAAAAATACCCAAATAAAAACACAACACACACACCGTGACAGTAAAATTTTCTTATAACACACGTACACACTCACACATACTTACCTACATCCCACGCCGGTCACGTCCACTTGTCCATGTAGAATCCAATAGGGTAGGGGTACCTGTAAAAATTAGAGAGATTACTTACCTACATCCCACACCGATCACGTCCACTTGTCCAGTAGAATCCATTACCTGGAAAATAAGAAAGTTACACATAAAAATTTCAACCCATAGGAGGGGGGAAAAGGAGAGAGAGAGAGAGAGAGAATACAAATTATGGCAGACAGCTTCCCCTTTTTACACATTACGGCAGACAGCATCCCCTTTTTACACATTACGGCAGACAGCGCGCCCTTTTTACACATTACGGCAGACAGCGCGCCCTTTTTTACACATTACGGCAGACAGCGCGCCCTTTTTTTACACATTACGGCAGACAGCGCCCCCCTTGTTACACATTACGGCAGACAGCGCGCCCTTTTTTACACATTACGGCAGACAGCGCGCCCTTTTTTACACATTACGGCAGACAGCGCGCCCTTTTTTTACACATTACGGCAGACAGCGCCCCCCTTGTTACACATTACGGCAGACAGCGCGCTCTTTTTTACACATTACGGCAGACAGCACCCCCCTTTTTACACATTACGGCAAACAGCGTCCACTTTTTACACATTACGGCAGACAGCGTCCCCCTTTTTACACATTACGGCAGACAGTCCCCCTTTTTACACATTACGGAAGATAGCGTCCCCCTTTTTACACATTACGGCAGCCAGTCCCCCTTTTTACACATTACGGCAGCCAGTCTCCTTTTTTCAGAGAGAGAGAGAGAGGGAAAAAAAAAAACCTGCCTGCTGCTGTGTGCGGACGGAGCCGCCGGACACTTCCAGGTGAGAGCCGCCCAGAGGAGAGAGACGTCTGGTGCCTGTGAGCGGGAGGGGGGGACGGAGCCGGCGGAGCATGACAGGGGAGAGCAGCACAGAGGACAAGTGGCTGTCAGCGAGAGGGGAGGACGGAGCCGCCGGACTCTGGCAGGTGACAGCCGCCCACAGGAGAGACGTCTGGTGCCTGTGAGCGGGAGGGGGGGAACGGAGCCGGCAGAGCATGACGGGAGAGCAGCAGTGACCGCAGACCCACCGCTGCTCCCGTCCCAACTTCTGCCTCCCGCCACGTCTGGGTGATTGGACAAGCGGACGGATCCGCAGTCCAATCACAGCTGCCTCGCTGACATGGGGGTGGTGTCCCTGTCAGCGAGGCACTTTTTTCAGTGCCGCTTTCCCACTGTTTTTCAATGGGCTTTTAAAGCCCAGTGCTAGTCTCCGCCCCCCGCTCTCTCCCCGTTCCTATTATGTATGGGAGGCACTGCTATCAGTGCCTCCCAAAGTCATTTTATACAATAAAAAATATGGCATTGCATCAAGAAGATACTTATGACATGAATATGTGTCATAAGTATCTTCTATGTATTATTTTACTAATTAATCACAGGGGAGGCACTGCCTCCCCTGACTGCACGTCCCTGGTATTAACCATATTGTTTTACTCTATTAAGCACTGACATATTAGAACATTGCTGCTTTATTATTGCCCCAGGGGAGCCCGAGTTCTTTGTAGTGTGGATTCAAAAAGGTGCTAGCAATATAATTTAGAGCAGAGCCGTAGCTAGACATTTTGGTGCCCCCTCACCCTATAATCAAAATAAAGACAATGCACGGTGAATATGCATGCCAAAAATATAGGTGTGGCTTTATGGGCAAGGTGCGTGACCTTAAGGGGCAGCGGCATGGCCACAGAGAAGTACCAATTTACATTACACGGCACAGTAGTGTCCGTTAGTCACATTACGCCACACAGTAGTACCCCTTATACACATTACGCCACCTAGTAGAGCCCCTTATACACGTTATGCCACGCAGTAGAGCCCCTTACACACGTCACACCACAGAAGAGCCACTTATACACATTATGCCATGGTAGAGCCCCTTTCACACATTACACCACAGTAGAGCCGCTTATATATGTTGCGCCACATTAGAGCCCCTTATACACATTATGCCAGCTAGAGTCACTTATACACATTATGCCATGTAAAGTCCCATACACATTATGCCAGGTAAAGCCTCTTATACACATTATGCCAGGCAGAGGGCCTTTTACACATTATATCAGGTAAAGCCTCAATTACACATTATGCCAGGTAAAGCCTATTATACACATTATGCCAGGTAGAGGCCTTTTTACACTTTATACCAGGTAAAGCCCCTTATACACATTATGCTAGGTAAAGCCCCTTATACATTTATGCCAGGTAGAGCCCCCTCTCATTCCTCCTTCTAATCATTCCTCTCACCCCTGGAGCAGGTTCGCTGCTGCTCTCCTTTGTTGTGCCCAGCAGCAGCAGCCAGTCATAGAACGGCTCCTGTGGCCTGTGGAAGTCCCTCTGGAGAGACGTCTCTTCCAGTCCCTGCATACACTGCAGGAGACGAGATGGGGGGTGGAGCACATGGGACTGCCTGCTGTATTGTATATTAGCAACAGTGCTTCCGGCAGAGAAGGAGCCAGGCACACCACTACTATTATACAAACGGAAGCTCTGCAGCTAGGCGAGTGATGCGGCAGGTGCTACCACAGGGCAAATGCTCTGTATGCTGAGCACTATCCGCACCACCCTAGTTACTGCCCTGCCATGTTGAGTATGGGATCCCAGCAGTCAGTATACCGGGGCCGGGATCCCGAATGCCAGAATGCCGGTAGGGGGGGCGAGCGCAAAGAAGCCACTTGCAGGCTCGCTGCGTTCGCCACGCTGCGGGCTCACTGTGCTCTCCACAGGTTCTATTCCCACTCCATGGGTGTCGTGGACACCCAGGAGTAGGAGTAGCTGTGGCAGCGCTGCTGGCATTCTGGCGGTCAGGATCCCAGCGTCGGTATTCTGACCGTCGGGATTCTGACCACCGGGATTCTGACTACATCCCCCTGCAAGGAACCTGCCACGATTTGTGTGACATGGGAATTCAGTTGCCGGCAATTGTTTACCTGGTCGAATCTGTGTGGCACCCACCGCACTTTACAGCAGCGGGATCTCGCACAAAAGTGATTGCTACCCCTTAGGGTAGCGAGCACTTTTGTGCAAAATCGGCCGGCCAAGGGTGCGACACAGGGTGCCGTTACCAGCATTTAAGTGCAGCAGCAACGTCAATTAGCACCCTTCATCTGCAATTTACCCCTATGATCGCTTTTCCTACGTTCCGTAAATATCTGCAACTATTCTGGAAGGAACAAACCCAGGGAAGAAACACTGTAGTATTGGAGAGGAATTGGCTTCTTAACTAATTCCCAATAATAACCAAACAACGATTCATATAATAAAGGCAGTTTGCAGCTATTCTAATCAGACCGGGGCCTTAACTAAACGTGAAACAACTAGGGGGGTAATTCCAAGTTGATCGCAGGAGCAACTTTTTTAGCAGTTGGGCAAAACCATGTGCACTGCAGGGGGGGCAGATATAACATGTGCAGAGAGAGATAGATTTGGGTGTGGTGAGTTCAATCTGCAATCTAAATTGCAGTGTAAAAGTAAAGCAGCCAGTATTTACCCTGCACAGAAACAATATAACCCACCCAAATCTAACTCTCTCTGCACATGTTATATCTGCCTCCCCTGCAGTGCACATGGGCCCTCATTCCGAGTTGTTCGCTCGGTATTTTTCATCGCATCGCAGTGAAAATCCGCGTAGTACGCATGCGCAATGTTCGCACTGCGACTGCGCCAAGTAACTTTACTATGAAGAAAGTATTTTTACTCACGGCTTTTTCTTCGCTCCGGCGATCGTAATGTGATTGACAGGAAATGGGTGTTACTGGGCGGAAACACGGCGTTTCAGGGGCGTGTGACTGAAAACGCTACCGTTTCCGGAAAAAACGCAGGAGTGGCCGGGGAAACGGTGGGAGTGCCTGGGCGAACGCTGGGTGTGTTTGTGACGTCAACCAGGAACGACAAGCACTGAAATGATCGCACAGGCAGAGTAAGCCTGGAGCTACTCTGAAACTGCTAAGTAGTTAGTAATCGCAATATTGCGAATACATCGGTCGCAATTTTAAGAAGCTAAGATTCACTCCCAGTAGGCGGCGGCTTAGCGTGTGTAACTCTGCTAAATTCGCCTTGCGACCGATCAACTCGGAATGAGGGCCATGGTTTTGCCCAACTGCTAAAAAATTTCCTGCTGCGATCAACTTGGAATTACCCCCTAGATGCATTTAATAACTGGATCATGGTTCTGCAGTTCTTCACGAAACTCCGTTCCTGCAGATAATCTTATTACAGAAGCTGCCATTCCCGTCTACTTGCACCATTGCAGTGCTATGAGTTAGTAGAGTGAGACAGTGAGCGCCACTCACTGGTATAAGTGGACGGATTCAGAAACGCCGCTGCCAAGAGAGAGCGAGAAGGTGAGAAGAGCGCAGCTGCCGATGGATTTATAGCTGTGTTGCCATTAAGGGAAAAATTAGCCGGTGGCGACTATCATATTAAAGGGTGAGAGAGCTGTGAATTATTTTTTTTCTTTTAGATCTTATTGCTCACAATGATAATTTTACCTTGCAAAAGGCCATTTTTAATGAGTTAAACAAGGAAAAGCCATGATTTAATGCTGACATCTTCCCCTCTTTTATACATTTCTTTTCTTTTTTTTTTGCTTAAACACATTTACAGCTTTTTTTTTTTTTTGCTCCAATGTTCGGTTTTTAAAAACGCTAGTGACCTTTTCGCTAAGCTGCCAGGTGCTGGCAAAACTCGTCTTCATCACTTCTGTGCATTGAAAATAACTTTAACTGCTGTAAACATCTGTATGATTTTCTGATCTATTCCAAACGTTTTCCGCTCAGTTATTTGTATAGATTATAGAAAACATGCCATGCAGCCAGCTCTAGAAGATAACGTCTCCACTGTGGCTGAAAAATACACATTAAGAATGGGCCCGCAGGTTGTTTCCTGCTGTTACATGCCGTGAACTGCAGCGCCCCACATCCTGAGGGAACCAAGTGGATGGGAGTTATATTCCAACTTCACACCTTGCCCTAGAAAATGACACTTTGTTCCAATCTAAAATTGTCTTTTTCATTCTTTTAACCTTTTTTTTGGTGCACAGTAATTTTTATGCGAAAGTAAATTAATATTTCCTCAGCAAATATGGGTGGTCATTCCGAGTTGTTCGCTCGGTAATTTTCTTCGCATCGCAGCGACTTTCCGCTTATTGCGCATGCGCAATGTTCGCACTGCGACTGCGCCAAGTAAGTTTGCTATGAAGTTTGGTATTTTACTCACGGCATTACAAGGTTTTTTCTTCGTTCTGGTGATCGTAGTGTGATTGACAGGAAGTGGGTGTTTCTGGGCGGAAACTGGCCGTTTTATGGGAGTGTGTGAAAAAACGCTACCGTTTCTGGGAAAAACGCAGGAGTGGCTGGAGAAACGGAGGAGTGTCTGGGCGAACGCTGGGTGTGTTTGTGACGTCAAACCAGGAACGACAAGCACTGAACTGATCGCACTGGCAGAGTAAGTCTCGAGCTACTCAGAAACTGCACAGAGAAGTCTTTTCGCAATATTGCGACTCTTTCGTTCGCAATTTTGAGAAGCTAAGATTCACTCCCAGTAGGCAGCGGCTTAGCGTGTGCAATGCTGCTAAAAGCAGCTTGCGAGCGAACAACTCGGAGTGAGGGCCATGGACTGGTGGCGTTTGTTGCTTCTGTATTTACAGCAAATCGTGTGTAGTGTTTTGTACTGCCCAGTTATCCGACAGTGACCCCAATTCAGACATGTGCGATTTTTACATAGTTGAGCAATTATCAGCCGACTGCGCAAGGATCACATGGGTACATTTACTAAGCAGTGATAAGAGCGGAGAAGTGAGCCAGTAGAGAAATTGTCCCATCAACCAATCAGCAGCTCTGTATCATTTTATAGTATGCAAATTATACAAATTATAGATGTTACTTCAGTGCTGATTGGTTGCCATGGGCAACTTCTCCACTGGCTCACTTCTCCGCTCTTATCACTGCTTAGTAAATATCCCCCTAAGTCACTCTGCATATTTGCTGTGATGGTCTTGTGACAGTGTTCGTAATGAGAATTTATTTGCACAGTGATTGACAGTCATGGACCGTTTGGGAGCGTGTCTTAGCCTGAGACTGCGAATCCCACCTGCAGCTCCGATGGCTGCGGTGTCTTAATTCCTTCGGCCATAGGGCTACAGAGAAGTTCCATAATCACAGTAACCTCCGTTGCGTCCTTGTACGCCACTGGGAATTGCAAAGCCGCCAAGGGGGATCTCTATATAAATCTAGGTGGCTGCAGAATTTGCATATTTTCGCACAGTTGCTGTGTACACAATTGCAGCTTCGGCTGCATTACCATACAGCCCTGAATCAGGCCCAGTGTATTAAAAGAAGGCAGCCATTTTATTGGTGGGCCCAGTATCCCGCCCATCAGTGCAGTCCAGTAATGTCACTATTTTTAAGGGAATGGATAGAGTGCATTGTCTGAATATTGGCTCAAAGTACACAGAGATAGCCAATACCACTCACATGCAGGCAGGGACTGACTGGGGTCTAATTCTGGCCCTGGCATCCGTGTGCACGTCTATTGGTGCACGTGAAAGAGGGCACACGCAATGAGAAAGGGGCACGTGGACACCGCAAATGGGGGGGTGCCGCAGCTCGGGGGGGGGGGGGGGGGGCATGGTCTCGCGGCACCCCCCATATTGCTTGGCAACAGGGCACTACGGGCGGCGGCAGCGCGGGACAAACCAGAGAGTCGGGAGTTGCGCTGCAGCTCTGGCTCTCTGTGGACCGGCCCACCAATCCATCGCCCCTCATGGCATTTGCCAGATGGGCAGTCCGGCCCTGCATG
The DNA here is from genome assembly GCF_028390025.1 of Pseudophryne corroboree. Lineage (NCBI taxonomy): Eukaryota > Metazoa > Chordata > Amphibia > Anura > Myobatrachidae > Pseudophryne > Pseudophryne corroboree. The sequence goes on along the minus strand of NC_086452.1, from coordinate 63,812,672 downwards.
CAGACCCAGCACCAATAGACAGAGTCTGATATGATCACGCATATATGTGGGGAAATAGCATGATACTCATCTGTTCAATGTGCTGGGAGAGTAATGCCTTTACAATGTGCCAGATGATCTGTTATACCATGAGAAGCGTCCGTGCACATGTGCTGATAGCATTTACCAACATCAATATAAAATGGTAGCTGCTCAGTCAATTTTGTGATATTTTTCAAGTGCATGAAAGGGAGTGGCTATTCTAAACAAGAAAAAGAGAAAAGTTTTCCTCTAGCACACCAAAAAGTATCATCAATAAGACTTGAACACTACATGATAATAAGAATTTACTTACCGATAATTCTATTTCTCGTAGTCCGTAGTGGATGCTGGGAACTCCGTAAGGACCATGGGGAATAGCGGCTCCGCAGGAGTCTGGGCACATCTAAAGAAAGCTTTAGGACTACCTGGTGTGCACTGGCTCCTCCCCCTATGACCCTCCTCCAAGCCTCAGTTAGGATACTGTGCCCGGACGAGCGTACACAATAAGGAAGGATTTTGAATCCCGGGTAAGACTCATACCAGCCACACCAATCACACTGTACAACTTGTGATCTGAACCCAGTTAACAGCATGATAATAGAGGAGCCTCTAGAAAAGATGGCTCACTACAGCAATAACCCGAATTTTTTGGTAACAATAATTATGTACCAGTATTGCAGACAATCCGCACTTGGGATGGGCGCCCAGCATCCACTACGGACTACGAGAAATAGAATTATCGGTAAGTAAATTCTTATTTTCTCCGACGTCCTAGTGGATGCTGGGAACTCCGTAAGGACCATGGGGATTATACCAAAGCTCCCAAACGGGCGGGAGAGTGCGGATGACTCTGCAGCACCAAATGAGAGAACTCCCGGTCCTCCTCAGCCAGGGTATCAAATTTGTAGAATTTTACAAACGTATTTGCTCCTGACCAAGTAGCTGCTCGGCAAAGTTGTAAAGCCGATACCCCTTGGGCAGCTGCCCAAGATGAGCCCACCTTCCTTGTGGAGTGGGCATTTACAGATTTTTTGGCTGTGGCAGGCCTGCCACAGAATGTGCAAGCTGAATTGTACTACAAATCCAACGAGCAATAGTCTGCTTAGTAGCAGGAGCACCCAGCTTGTTGGGTGCCTACAGGATAAACAGCGAGTCAGATTTCCTGACTCCAGCCGTCCTGGAAACATATATTTTCCGGGTCCTGACAACGTCTAGCAACTTGGAGTCCTCCAAGTCCCTAGTAGCCGCAGGCACCACAATAGGTTTGGTTCAGGTGAACGCTGAAACCACCTTAGGAAGAAACTGAGGACGAGTCCTCAATTCCGCCCTGTCCGAATGGAAAATCAGATAAGGGCTTTTTCAGGATAAAGCCGCCAATTCTGACACGCGCCTGGCCCAGGCCAGAGCCAACAGCATGACCACTTTTCCTGTGAGATATTTTAACTCCACAGATTTAAGTGGGTCAAACCAATGTGACTTTTGGAACCCAAAAACTACCTTGAGATCCCAAAGTGCCACTGAAGGCACAAAAGGAGGCTGTATACGCAGTACCCCTTTAACAAACATCTGAACTTCAGGGACTGAAGCTAGTTCTTTTTGGAAGAAAATTGACAGAGCCGAAATTTGAACCTTAATGGACCCCAATTTCAGGCCCATAGATACTCCTGTTTGCAGGAAATGTAGGAATCGATCCAGTTGAATTTCCTCCGTCGGGCCTTACTGGCCTCGCACCACGCAACATATTTTCGCCAAATGCGGTGATAATGTTTTGCGGTTACATCCTTCCTGGCTTTGATCAGGATAGGGATGACTTCATCCGGAATGCCTTTTTCCTTCAGGATCCGGCGTTCAACCGCCATGCCGTCAACGCAGCCGCGGTAAGTCTTGGAACAGACAAGGTCCTTGCTGGAGCAGGTCCCTTCTTAGAGGTATAGGCCACGGATCCTCCGTGAGCATCTCTTGAAGTTCCGGTTACCAAGTCCTTCTTGGCCAATCCGGAGCCACGAATATAGTGCTTACTCCTCTCCATCTTATCAATCTCAGTACCTTGGGTATGAGAGGCAGAGGAGGGAACCCATACACTGATTGGTACACCCACGGTGTTACCAGAGCATCTACAGCTATTGCCTGAGGGTCCCTTGACCTGGCGCAATACCTGTCGAGTTTTTCTCAACGGTTTATAATCATGTGGAAGACTTCTGGGTGAAGTCCCCACTCTCCCGGGTGGAGGTCGTGCTGAGGAAATCTGCTTCCCAGTTGTCCACTCCCGGAATGAAAACTGCTGACAGTGCTATCACATGGTTTTTCGCCCAGCGAAGAATCCTTGCAGCTTCTGCCATTGCCCTCCTGCTTCTTGTGGCACCCTGTCTGTTTACGTGGGTGACTGCCGTAATGTTGTCCGACTGGATCAACACCGGCTGACCTTGAAGCAGAGGTCTTGCTAAGCTTAGAGCATTGTAAATGGCCCTTAGCTTCAGGATATTTATGTGAAGTGATGTCTCCAGGCTTGACCATAAGCCCTGGATATTCCTTCCCTGTGTGACTGCTCCCCAGCCTCGCAGGCTGGCATCCGTGGTCACCAGGACCCAGTCCTGAATGCCGAATCTGCGGCCCTCTAGAAGATGAGCACTCTGCAACCACCACAGGAGGGATACCCTTGTCCTTGGTGACAGGGTTATCCGCTGATGCATCTAAAGATGCGACCCGGACCATTTGTCCAGTAGGTTCCACTGGAAAGTCTTGCGTGGAATCTGCCGAATGGGATTGCTTCGTAGGAAGCCACCATTTTTACCCAGAACCCTTGTGCATTGATGCACTGAGACTTGGTTCGGTTTTAGGAGGTTCCTGACTAGCTCGGATAACTCCCTGGCTTTCTCCTCCGGGAGAAACACCTTCTTTCTGGACTGTGTCCAGGATCATCCCTAGGAACCGAAGACAAGTCGTCGGAACCAGCTGCGATTTTGGAATATTGAGAATCCAATCGTGCTGCCGCAACACTACCTGAGATAGTGCTACACCGATCTCCAACTGTTCCCTGGATCTTACCCTTATCAGGGAATCGTCCAAGTAAAGGATAACTAAAATTCCCTTCCTTCGAAGGAATATCATCATTTCGGTCATTACTTCAGTAAAGACCCCGGGTGCCGTGGACCATCCCTACGGCAGCGTCTGAACTGATAGTGACAGTTCTGTATCATAACCTGAGATACCCTTGGTGAGAAGGGTAAATTTTGACATGAAGGTAAGCATCCTTGATGTCCCGAGACATCATGTAGTCCCCTTCTTCCAGGTTCGCAATCACTGCTCTGAGTGACTCAATCTTGAATTTGAACCTCTGTATGTAAGTGTTCAAAGCTTTTAGATTTTAAAATCGGTCTCACCGAGCCGTCTGGCTTCGGTACCACAATAGTGTGGAATAATACCCCGTTCCCTGTTGCAGGAGGGGTATTTAATTATCACCTGCTGGGAATACAGCTTGTGAATGGCTTCCAAAACTGCCTCCCTGTCAGCGGGAGACGTCGGTAAAACAGACTTTTGGAAACGGCGAGGGGAATACGTCTCGAATTCCAATTTGTACCCCTGAAATATTACCTGAAGGATCCAGGGGTCTACTTGCGAGTGAGCCCACTGCGCACTGAAATTCATTGAGAACGGGCCCCCACCGTGCCTGAGCTTGTAAAGCCCTAGCGTCATACTGAGGGCTTGGCAGAGGCGGAAAAGGGTTTCTGTTCCTGGGAACTGGCTGATCACTGCAGCCATTTTCCTCTCCCTCTGTCACGAGCAGAAAAGAGGAACCCTTTTGTCCGCTTGCCAAATAGGACTGCGCCTGATAATACGGCGTCTTATTTTGAGAGGCGACCTGGGGTACAAACGTGGATATCCCAGCTGTTGCCGTGGCCACCATGTCTGAAAGACCGACCCCAAATGTCCCCTTTTTTAAGGCAATACTTCCAAATGCCGTTTGGAATCCGCATCACCTGACCACTTTACTGGTAGAATTGGACAACGCACTTATACTTGATGCCAGTCGGCAAATATTCCGCTGTGCATCATGCATATATAGAAATGCATCTTTTAATTGCTCTATAGGCAATAATATACTGTCCTTATCTAGGATATCAATATTTCCAGTCAGGGAATCCGACCACGCCAACCCAGCACTGCACATCCAGGCTGAGGCGATTGCTGGTCGCAGTATAACACCAGTATGTGTGCAAATACATTTTAGGATACCCTCCTGCTTTCTATCAGCAGGATCCTTAAGGGCGGCCATCTCAGGAGAGGGTAGAGCCCTTGTTCTTACAAGCGTGTGAGCGCCTTATCCCCCCTAGGGGGTGTTTCCCAACGCACCCTAACCTCTGGCGGGAAAAGGTATACTGCCAATAACTTTTTAGAAATTATCAATTGTTATCGGGGGGAAACCCACGCATCATCACACACTCAGATTCAGGAAAACTACAAGTAGTTTTTCCTCACCAACATAATACCCCTTTTTGGTGGTACTCATATTATCAGAAATGTGTAAACATTTTCCTTTGCCTCAATCATGTAACGTGTGGCCCTATTGGAAAACACGGTTTGTCTCTTCACCGTCGACACAGGAGTCAGTATCCGTGTCGGCGTCTGTATTTGCCATCTGAGGTAACGGGCGCTTTAGAGCCCCTGACGGCCCATGAGACGTCTGGACATGCACAAGCTGAGTAGCCGGCTGTCTCATGTCAACCACTGTCTTTTATACAGAGCTGACACTGTCACGTAATTTTCAACAGTACATCCACTCAGGTGTCGACCCCCTAGGGGGTGACATCACTATTACAGACACTCTGCTCCGTCTCCACATCATTTTTCTCCTCATACATGTCGACACAAACGTACCGACACACAGCACACACACAGGGAATGCTCTGATAGAGGACAGGACCCCACTAGCCCTTTGGGGAGACAGAGGGAGAGTTTGCCAGCACACACCAGAGCGCTATATATATACAGGGATAACCTTATATAAGTGTTTTCCCCTTTATAGCTGCTGTATTATTTATACTGCGCCTAATTAGTGCCCCCCTCTCTTTTTTAACCCCTTTCTGTAGTGTAGTGACTGCAGGGGAGAGCCAGGGAGCTTCCCTCCAACGGAGCTGTGAGGGAAAATGGCGCCAGTGTGCTGAGGAGATAGGCTCCGCCCCCTTCTCGGCGGCCTTATCATCCGTTTTTCTGTATGTTCTGGCAGGGGTTAAATGCATCCATATAGCCCAGGAGCTATATGTGATGCATTTATTTTAGCCATATAAGGTTTTTATCGATTTATTGCGTCTCAGGGCGCTGCCCCCCCAGCGCCCTGCACCCTCAGTGACCGGAGTGTGAAGTGTGCTGAGAGCAATGGCGCACAGCTGCGGTGCTGTGCGCTACCTTATCTGAAGACAGGACCGTCTTCTGCCGCCGATTTTCCGGACCTCTTCGCTCTTCTGGCTCTGTAAGGGGGCCGGCGGCGCGGCTCCGGGACCCATCCAGGCTGGACCTGTGATCGTCCCTCTGGAGCTAATGTCCAGTAGCCAAGAAGCCCAATCCACTCTGCACGCAGGTGAGTTCGCTTCTTCTCCCCTTAGTCCCTCGATGCAGTGAGCCTGTTGCCAGCAGGTCTCACTGAAAATAATAAACCTAAACTAAAACTTTCACAAAGAGCTCAGGAGAGCCCCTAGTGTGCACCCTTCTCGTTCGGGCACAGAGATCTAACTGAGGCTTGGAGGAGGGTCATAGGGGGAGGAGCCAGTGCACACCAGGTAGTCCTAAAGCTTTCTTTAGATGTGCCCAGACTCCTGCGGAGCCGCTATTCCCCATGGTCCTTACGGAGTTCCCAGCATCCACTAGGACGTCAGAGAAAATAGGGGTTGGGTATGCTGGACCGGCGCTGGGGATCCCGACAATCAGTATACCAACCATGGGATCCCAGCAGCAGAATGCCGGAGGTGGGGGGGTGGGGGGGGAATAGTCCCTGCTAGTTGGCATGCCGACAGTCGGGATTTTGTGTGGGCGGATGCTGGGGTCGGTATTGTGACCGCCGGTTACATAACTACATCCTGATAATAGAACATTCAGAGATCTTAGTTGCATATATTTGCAAACATACAGTTATGCCACCAGGCCTCAGCAAGGCTTCTCTGATACTGGTGGTCCCTAACGCTTCATGATAATAGCACCCACTTATTTACCAACATAACTGATAATGAACCAAATTACTATGCCTAGTTTAGTGTCAGCACGTGGGCCATTCTAGAGCCACACACACTGTAATATAAGGTCAGTATCAGATGTGATTTTGCAGTGCCTGCGGCCACCTTGGGCTATTGTTCTTTTGTTTTGTGCCCAGATGAGATTTTCCAGTTGCATATTAGCATGGAACATAGATTCACTAAAATATAAATGAAAGCCCTGAAACTAAAACCAGACAAGAGGGTATTGCAGAGGTTTTCAAACGTGGTCCTCTAGGGTCCATGGCTCGGCATAGATGGTTAAATGATTAGATAGTGATGGTTAGTGATAATTAAGTCACCTGTGGCCAAGCATGGATACCTGGACCGTTTTGGGTGCCTTGAGGACCACATTTGAGAACCTCTGGGCTATTGCTTAGGTTTAAGACAGGCACCTTCTGAATGGATTTCTCAATAACAGCCTGTGATGTACACAAAAGGATAACACTATCCTTTCAGAGATAGGGAAAAATAATGTGTTTGATTGAAGTATCCAGATAAACAGTAGATTCTGAGCATCTCCCAGGTATAGAGGAAGATGTTGGTTGTGTCATTTAAGCAAGCAGAGCTGGATTAAGACCCCTGGGGCCACTCTCCCACACCCGTTTGTCTAAGAAAATTCTACAACTTGGTTAGAGCAATCCGGCCTCCTAAGAGTTCAGAGGGCATTAGGCGGGGTCCTAGGTTGACAAACTGATGATGCGTCTTTACCTGAACAGAGTTACTCCCAGCTCAAGGACACTGAAGTTCTGCTCAGACAAAAATCAAATAAAAGGAAAGCTTTTGAGGAAGTGACACTAATGTTATTTTAGCAAGACATAAATATCATAAAAATGTTACTAGAAAATGTAATATGGCCTTAAATGTTCCTATTAAATGATTATGTAGAGATTGCTAAAACTGAAGACTGGTCTTAATCCCACGTCCACCCCCACCCACCATCTAATGTTCCAGATTCATCCGCCCCGCTGCTTATCACAAATGAAGTAGAATTTTCTCGCTTGGGTGGGGGGGGAGTGTGACTTGGCATGAATTGCGCTATACTTAACATGCGAGCTGGGTATTTACAATTGAAGTGGTTTCCACACAATTTAAAAATAGACAGTTTATTAATCTAAACTGCAAGCACATGTAGAAGAGACCTTGAGATTGACATCCCCGGGATTAGTTTAGCCCTGTTTTTTTTCTAGAGGTCATCTCCATGGCGCTCAGGAAGAATGCTGAAATAAATGGGCCCCGTGGTCTTCCCAGGGAGCTGCTCAGAAAAGACCAATACATAACGTTTCACTTACTGTCTTCTGGGCCATTTTTCACAGAACTATATTACGTTACAGTTGCACTTTCTTTGTTGTTTTTTTTTTCCAGCACCCTGCGGTCCCCTCTACCCCTTCATTATTAGTTGCGATAAAACCATACTTGAAGGTGAGAGAAAAAAAGATGGGAGGAGAGTTTAATCTTTGTGGGACCTGTAATTACACAAATCTGTGCTGACTAATAGCATTCAAACTGACCGTCTGTGCTTTTTGTGGGTCTTCTACATGATGAAAGATCACTTCTCCGGCTGCAGCCCCACTGAGCCCAGATATGGCTGCAGCGTTACAAAGATGTTCCGCTTTCACAAATGATCAAATAAGCTTTTGTGTTTTGGAAGGTGGAACATCACAATAGAACAGAGGGGACACACAAAAATACTGCACAAATGCTGCAGAATGTTCTGATGTCTCACAATTTTGTGACCTTTTAACCCCCTTCTGTCTGTTTTTTCTGCAGTCTATCTTGTTATCAGCTACAATCAAGCGAGAAGGGGAATCGCCAACGTCTTCGCCGCACTCCGCGGACGACATTCACCATTCGGACAGATACCAGGTGCGCGGCTTCAGTAATGCTGAATAGAGGGCAATACAAACGATGAGACGAGTGGTTAATTACTACGCGGCTGCCATTGAAGCCGATAACACAGTGGGATAATAGTCTTTCACTGATACAGCTGGAACTCTACAGAGCTTGATTCATTTCTATCCTGTTGGGTGTTTTATTACATGAAATAGTTTCTTTTATTCTATTCTATGTGATAAGCTACACAGGCGACTGTCAATTTAACTTCATGAAAGTTTGTGTAATGGGCCCCAACCTACAATTGTGGTGGTGATATTAAATTACATCAACATCCAGTTCTGAGATCCTACACATTAGGGATATTAGGTTTTGGCCCGGATAACAATGAAGCAGATGGGACTACAGCACCAGGCCTTCACATAAATATAGGCCCCACATCATGACAGCATGATGATAACTAGCTGGCCACAAGGTCAGACATAAATCAAAGTATCAAGGATTAAAATTGTATTGCTATGTCCCTCATATAATGATGGAATTTTTCTGCGTTGAGATGTTTCAGGAGACATTGGGGCTGATAGTGTATGAAGTATACACACCCACATGGCTCTGACCCCACCCACATGGCTCTGGCCACACCCACACAGCACTGGTCACACCTCCTCTGCTTCTCACAAAAGGTCCCTGATCATTTTCAGCCATAGGACCATGTGTCCCTTAATCTGGCCTTAGGGTAAAAGGGTACAATTCAGTTTCCATATCTACATTATTAACCTTAGTTTATTATGCTTATACTTTATGTATCTGTGTAATAGGTGCTGCGGATCCCTTGTGGCACCATATAAATAAAGGATGATAATAATAATAATAATAATAATAATAATAATAATAATATTATTATCATATAGCACTGACATATAATGCAGAGCACATATTACCTTTGGCTTAGGATAGTAAGACCAGTCTGTGTATAATTGATTCCTGCTTGCACTCGTGGAAGGGTAGCAGAAAGAAAGGGACCATGACGCTAAGAAACCCAGAGGTAAGGGGGACCCCAGACCCCCACTTTGCTCTCAGAGGATGAGATTTGCATCGCATGCTGAGAAGAGGCTCACACTCTGTACGTCTGAGAATTGCCAGGCTATGGGACAATGCGTCTGGGGACTCAGTACAAATAGGTGCGAGTCTGCAAATGTGAGTTTGTTTCATGAAACAAGCAGACTTCGCACGAATCAGCAAGATCCACTTAGAAATGCCTATTTGCGGTCCTCGCGGCAAGGGTGTGCAAATTCTACAAAATGCAACCTGGGAGAAGGGCATGAAAAAGTGGGGGGACCTTCCAGGACCCCAAAAAAGGGACAAAATTATTTGCAGACTCATATAGAAGGCTGTTAGTGGGCATAAGGAAAGTACTGGACGCTCTTAAAGGTGTCAAATGACTGATTTATTTTATTTATTAAAAGCGAAATAATTGTGTTTAATTACAAACTAAGTAAATTTAAAAAAGTGTTAAAAAGGTGATTTTGGGGGGAATTTGAGGCCCCTCTCTTGTCTGGCTTTCTGCGATGGGAAAGAGGGAGGAGTTTCAGTGGGACCCGCTCACCCCCCCACCCCCCCTCTTGGTAGCACTGGACACAACTCGTACCTAATTGGATTGACCCCCTGGGACTTGAAATTCTCTGAGATGTTTAGAATTCAAGGCAATTTTTTTATTTTGTGTATAGCTGTACTGATAAAGCAATGCATATATTGAATTACCGGTAGGATATATGTCTTTTCTTTTACGACGAAGGAAATGTGGAATGCAAAGGTTAAAAACAATACAAAAAGTCAAATAATTCCTTGTAATGTTAATTAATGTTACCTATCCAGCAGTGACTGAATATGTTATATTCTAACACTGTGACTTCATGCAAAACAGCAGCAAATTGTGTGCGATATCCTGACACATCCCGCACATGTCTCCGAAACAAGGAGCGCTTTTCATGTCTCCGAGTCAAGCTGTCACGCCCGAGAGTGACTGTGTACCTTCAGCGGCATAAGCGTTAATGTTGGCACTTGGCAGATATGAGTCGCCCAGCCCAGAGAGAGCACTGGTACCTCTGTCATTACAGCCGGAGTGACATGTTTCTGTCTGAGAACCATTAGTACAGACAGCCTCGTGGATGTGAGATTCTCCCAAGCTGACAACTGCGGAATTGCAACCTGCTAAAAATAGAATAGTCACAGACTAAAGGTGCATACACACGGAGAGATTTTGGCTATGAGAGATTTTGACTAACTTTTCCCTTGAACTGGCAGTAGGAGATTTTGACTAACTTTACCAGAGATTTTGTCTAACTATGCAAGAGATTTTGGCTATGGGAGATTTTGACTATCTCATTTAAATAAGGGGATGAGTGTCATATATAGGATGAATTTACAGGGTGGCTGGTATTTAAATAGCTAAAAGTTAAAAAAAAATTTTTGCGTGGGGTCCCCCCTCCTATGTAAAACCAGCCTCGGGCTCTTTGAGCCAGTCCTGGTTGTTAAAATACAGAGGAAAAAATGAGTAGGGTTCCCCCATATTTAGACAACCAGCACCGGGCTCTGCGTCCGGTCCTGGTTTAAAAAATACGGGGGACAAAAGACATAGGGGTCCCCCGTATTTTTAAAACCAGCACCGGGCTCCACTAGCCAGGGAGATAATGCCACAGCCGGGGGACACTTTTATATTGGTCCCTGCGGCCGTGCCATTACCCCCCCCAACTAGTCACCCCTGGCCGGGGTACACTGGAGTGAGGACCCCTTAAATCAAGGGGTCCCCCCCTCCAGCCACCCAAGGGCCAGGGGTGAAGCCCGAGGCTGTCCCCCCCATCCGTGGGCCGGTGGATGGGAGGCTGATAGCCTTTCAATAGTAATATTGTTCTTTACAGGAGGCCTATAGGTCCCAGCAAGCCTGCCCCAGCATGCTGGCACTTGGAGAACCACAAGTGCCAGCATGCCCGGACATAAAGGGCCCGCTGGCACCTGTAGTCCACCTGTAAAGAAAATATTTTAAAAAAAACCACAACACATTCTTTTAAAAATCCTTTATTAAACTGGGTCTTCACCTGGGGGCGGCGGCCTTTAAGCTCTTTTGCATGGCCGCCGCCTTCCCAGGGCTTCCGGCGTCTTCACCTGGGGGGGCGCCACCTCCCCAGGGCTTCTGGGGTCTTGCTCCGGCGTCTTCACCTGGTGGGCGGCGGCTGCTAAGCTCTTTTGCATAGCCGCCGCCCATCCAGGACTTCCACGGCGTCTTCAGGAGCTCTTCTCCGCTCCTCCTCCGCCGTCGGACTGAAAGCCGCTGCCTCGCGCTGACTTATATAAGTCAGCGGGAGGGGGCGGGGCGATGACGCGGCGAGCCGTGATTGGCTCGCGGCGGCCATCTTGAATTTCAAAAATGACGCTGAGGCGCCATTTTTGAAACTGGTACCGCTCCGCTGCCAAACTCTGCAAGAGAAAGGTAAATTTCCGCCGCCCGCACCGCCGCCGCCCACACCGCCACCCGCACCGCCGCCACCCACACCGCCACCCGCACCGCCGCCGCAACCCGCCGCCGCCCACACCGCAACCCGCCGCCGCACGCACCCCCGCCACAACCCGCCGCCGCCCGCACCACCGCCGCCTGCAACATCGCTATCGCTGGGAAAAATCGCTGGCCTCTAGCGATTTTAACTAACTTTACCAGCGACATAGCCAAAATTGACTTGCCGGCACTGACTATTTTTCCCAGCGACAGCGACTTAGCGGGGACGCGCATCGCTATCGCTGCCTGTATACACACGGAGCGATCTGCACTAACTTTCTGAGCGATTTTGACTATATAGTCAAAATCGCTCAGTTATATCGCTCCGTGTGTATGCACCTTAAGGCAAGGAAACGTTGTAACAAAGAGATGCATTGCTAGGGTTTAATATGTAAACACGTGGAACTCATAAACTAGTTATCTTCCGATGTTTACCCTATCAGTTTTATGTAAACTGTGTCTCCTGCTGTACTGATGTTATATTGGTGCCTGGTAGAGTAATGGTGTGTACACACTGTGAGATATTGACTATTGGTGTGTACACACTGTGAGATATTGACTATTGGTGTGTACACACAGTGAGATATTGTCTTACGATTTTGACTATATAGTCAAAATCGTAAGAAAAGTTAGTGCAGATCGCAAGTCGAAAGTCACCTTGCGATCCCGACTCGATACCAATGCGCGGTTCCGCACGGTCGGCATCGAAAGCCTAGATAGACTGTGCAGGCAAGTCAATTTTGACGATCTCTATAGAAGAGATAGTCAAAATTGACACTTAGCCAAAATCGCACATTGGCCCTCATTCCGAGTTGATCGCTAGCTGCCGTTGTCCGCAGCGCAGCGATCAGGATAAAAATCGGCATTTCTGCGCATGCGTATGTGGCTCAATGCACACGCGCGACGTACTTTCACAAAAGCCGATGCAGTTTTACACAAGCTCTAGCGACGCTTTTCAGTCGCGCTGCTGGCCGCAGAGTGATTGACAGGAAGTGGGTGTTTCTGGGTGGTAACTGACCGTTTTCGGGGGAGTGTGTGTTAAAATGCAGGCGTGCCAGATAAAAACGCAGGCGTGCCTGGGGAAACGTAGGCGTGGCTGGCCAAACGCAGGGCGTGTTCGTGACGTCAAAACAGGAACTAAACAGTCTGAAGTGATCGCAAGCTAGGAGTAGGTCTCGAGCTGCTCAGAAACTGCACAATCTTTTTTTGTAGCAGCGCTGCGATCCTTTCGTTCGCACTTCTGCTAAGCTAAGATACACTCCCAGAGGGCGGCGGCCTAGCGTTTGCACGGCTGCTAAAAGCAGCTAGCGAGCGAACAACTCGGAATGAGGGCCATAGTCAATATCGCAAGCACAGTCATTATGTGCTTGCGATGCCGACCTAGCCCCTGTCGCATAGTGAGAATCGGGCTTAGCCCGAATCTCACCGTGTGTATGCACCTTAATAGTGATTTATAAAATATAGGCCTAAAATGCGCTTTCGGACTTAGGCAGTATGCAGGCGCTAGTCGTGTGGTAATAGTAAATGTAGCAACAGAGGAGGGTACACTTTCACAGACAATGTTCTACTACCCCTAGAATGTAGACAGTGGGCACTGCAAGTGTGCCTACTTAGTACTTTATGAACTTCAGATTTAAGATGCACAAAATGAAACAAACAGACCTAGGGCCTAATTCAGACCTGATCGCACGCTAGCTTTTTTTGCAGCACTGTGATCAGGTCAGAACTGCGCATGCGTATGCACCGCAATGCACAGGCGCGTCGCACAGGTACAAAGCGGATCGTTGCTGTGCGATGGGTTTTACAAAGAATCCATTCGCACAGCCGATCGCAAGGTGATTGACAGGAACAAGGCGTTTGTGGGTGGCACCTGACCGTTTTCTGGGAGTGGTTGGGGAAACGCAGGTGTGTCCAAGCGTTTGCAGGGCGGGTGTCTGACGTCAATTCCGGCCCGGGACAGGCTGAAGTGATCGCAGCGGGTGAGTAAGTCCTGAAGAGTACCACTCGGCTGCACATGCATTCGCACACTTGCACAGCTAAAATACACTCCCCTGTAGGCGGCGCCTATCTGATCGTAGGACTGCAAAAAATAGCTAGCGAGTGATCAGGTCTGAATTAGGCCCCTAGTTGTCAGACCTGTCCTCAGGCCTCTCCAGCAGAGAGTACTTACCAACCAGTGTTGGACTGGGGCATAAAGGGCCCAATGGGGGAATGCAGTGTAGAGGCCCATGTGTAGGAGTATGGCCAGCCACTACAGAGGTGTGAGAGTGCATGGTCTGGGCCCTATTATTAATATATTTAGTAAATACTGCTAGTGCATGTATGATAACAGGAATGCAATGTAGAACATGCACCATAGTCCTGTTCAGTATAATGTAACATATGTATAGGGGTATATTCGGGATGCGGTCAACATCCCGCCGGACGGAATCCCGGCGGTCAACATACCGACACCAGAATCCCGACTGGCACAATCCCGACATATTCTCCCTCCGTGGGTGTCCACGACACCCATAGAGGGAGAATAAATTAGTGTGCCCGCAGTAGCGAGGCACCGTGCCCGCAGCGTGGCGAACGCAGCGAGCTCGCAAGGGGCTGCGTTCCGCTCGCCACCCCTGTCGGGATTGTGCTGGTCGGGATTCTGGTGTCTGTATCCCGTCCAGCGGGATTTCGTACTGATCCCGTATATTCAATAAGAGTCGGATCCATTCCGACATGCATTTGTCGGAATGGATCCGACAACCCCTATTAAACGAGTGGCCAAACCCGACTGTCGGATTTGAGACTAATCCGACTGTTGGATTTGGCAGGTGTCCGTGCGGCTGTCAGCAGCTCCCCGTGTGTGAGAACCAGGAACGTGCAGTCAGGGGAGGCAGGGGAGGTAGGAGGCAGTGCCTCTCCTGTCATTAATGATTACAATAATACAAAGAAGATACTTATGACACATATTCTGTGTCATAAGTATCTCCATTATATATGAATCTAATCATTATCACTGTGTACCACAGCCAGTGGTGTGGTGCTGACATGTGGGAGAGGCCCCCCTATCCCAAGTGCCCCGGGCCCCCCGAAGACTTAATCCGGCCCTGACTGAGACCGTATCATGATTGATGTGCGTAGATTAGCCAGCTATGCAGCAAAGTGTGTAATGAGACTATTTTAGAATTTTAGTAACTCAGGGGCAGATGTATTAACCTGGAGAAGGCATAAGGAAGTGATAAACCAGTGATATGTGCAAGGTGATAAACGCAGCAGCCAATCAGCTCCAATATGTAAATTAACAGTTAGGATCTGATTGGCTGGCGTGTTTATCACCTTGCACATATCACTGGTTTATCACTTCCTTATGCAGTGTCCAGGTTAATACATCTGCCCCTCAGGTTTGTACTCCGTGCCGATGTTCATGCAACTGAGCAATTATCGTCAGACTGCGCATGTGCGGGGATCGCACTGCACATGCGCCAAGGTACCTTTACGATGATGCTTGCAGTGAATTTTTTATCGCAGAGTGATTGACATGAAGGGCCATTTGGAGAAGGTAACAAGGAGTGGCGTCAAAAATGTGGTCGCAGAAATCAGGGAAGACTCCTACCGGCGCAGCCTGGCTACCACGTCCCCATTGGGAAGCCGCCGCAACGCTCCGTCTCCGCCTTGGGAACGGAGCGTTTCCGTCAGCTGTCTGAGATTACCCAGTTTATCTCATCACTATTGTTTGCAATTGTAAAGCGCAATATGCTGCGCTATATAAGAAACTGTAAATACAAATAATAATTGACTCACTCGGGGCTTTTCTATTTGCCCCGATTTTGGCATTTATTGGGGATTAATATGTAACCATTTTTTGGTATTAGCTGCAGCAAAAACACATAGGTCTGCAACTTTTTGTGGAACCTACAGTGTGTGTTTTCATGTGATATAGAGTAATTTGTTGCACAAAAAAAAGGGCTATTGGGGCAATTCCGAGTTGATCGCTAGCTGCCATTGTTCGCTGCGTAGTGATCAGTGAAAAAAACGGTTAATCTGCGCATGCGTATGCACCGCAATGCGCACGCGAGTCGTACGGGTACGAAGTCCTTTGTGGTTTTGCACTGGTTCTAGCGACAGTTCCAATCGCACAGCCGAACGCAAGAAGATTGACAGAAAGAGGGCGCTTATGGGTGTCAACTGACCGTTTTCTGGGAGTGTTTGGAAAAACGCAGGCGTGGCCGGGCGTTTGCTGGGCGGGTATCTGACATCATTACCGTGTCACTCGTCGCAGCAATTATCGCACAGGATAAGTAATTACAGGGCTGGTCTTGTTTTGCACAAAATGTGTTTGCAGGCGCTCTGCTGCACAGGCGTTCAGACTCCTGCAAAGCGAAAATACACTCCCCCGTGGGCGGCGACTATGCGTTTGCACGGCTGATAAAAACTGCTAGTGACCGATCAACTCGGAATGACCCCCATAATTGGATAGACTGATAATGACCATCTGGCTGTTATCGCGATTAAAGCCCATTTCTTTTGTGTCGCAAATTACTGCAGATAATAAGATATCCCCAAAGTCCTTAATAGGCATATATCAGGTTGTGTCATTGGTTGCTGTTTATATTTTATGCAGTACTGCAGGGCTCTGAGAAGTGTTACGTTTGCAGACATATTCAACGTAAAGAGCAATGATTATTAATAGTAAGTGTACACTACATGTAGGATTTTAAAAATAACCCAGGCTTCAGAATGTCTCTCCTTGTTGTCTTCATTGTAGCTAAGCAAGTTGTAATGCCATTAACACATAAGGCAAGGACAGCGGGTCGCAGATATGACGGGAGCGTTCATTGACTTGCTAGCTGCAGAACCGGGAAATAATACAATTTGCTGTGTTCTGTGTTTGTGAGTCACTGTTGTCCTCTCACAGAGCACAAGCAAATAATTACATATCCATCTATTTACAATGCCCAGGAAGGTCTCCTGCGGAGCCAAATGCATTACCATCACCTCAGCTGTAGGAGTCTATTCCAGCTAGCGCTATTAATGTGGTAACTCAGGAGTCACAATTTCAAAGCTAAAGATCCCAAGTGGCAGAAACAGGACCCGTTAAGGAGTTATCTGGGAAGGGTGCTGTTCACCAAGGAGGGCACATTTTAGCTTTTAAGGGCAAAATCCTAGACATGTTGTGTCACGCTCCTAAGCTATAATATACTAATACTAATATAACATTTTAGATATTAGTTAAAATAGATTATTGTGTATCTCACCTCAATGGCCACAATATCTGTTATGCCCCATAGAAGTGACTCATTGCGTTCCTCTAGTCACAGGACATAATATGTCTATACCTCAAGGCACTGTATAAGCTGTCTCTGCTATCTTGTGCAGCAAATTTAGTGAAATGCAATTGCAATTTGATTGACAGGAAGGGACCGTTTGTGGGTGTTAACATGGCGTCTGTGGGGAGTGGTTGGGAAAATGAAACGGCGGCCAACGCAGGCGTGGCCGGACCGAACGGGGGGCGGGCCGCAGCGGCTGTGTGATGTCATACGCTGCCGCTGCGGGCCGGGGAGCGAGGAGTAGCTCCCGGCCAGCACGCTAAAGCTGCGCTGGTCGGGAGCTACTCCTGAAGTGCAAAGGCATCGCCGCTGTGCGATGCCTTTGCACTTATGCGGGGGGGGGGGGGGGGGGGGGGGGCGGCAGTGACATGCGGGGCAGGCTGTGCAGGGCGTCCCCCCGCATGTCAGGAAAGATGATCGTAGCTGTGCTAAATTTAGCACAGCTACGATCAACTCGGAATGACCCCCTATATTCTCATTATACTGAGTAGCCCTGGGTCAACCACAATTGTCTGTGGTACTCGATTTCTGCGTATGCATTGCAATTCTGCTAATGCATACGCAATTTTGCGATTGCATCGGTGGGCGTATTTTACCTTTCTGGGCGGCTCTTCACATGCGTTTAGCAGAAGCAGGATTGAGAAAATCACAATTTCTGTCTCAATAGCGATCCAAGTTGAATTAAACGCATGGTCTGGCTGTTAGGAGAAAGTTCTGAGTAACTGATTCTTGATGGAAAATGAGATCCAGTCACTATGCTGTAACACAAAGGCTATAAAATAACATAGCAGCAAGATGGTGAGAACTTGGCGAGGCTGCTTTGTAATAGGCAGCTCCAATCCATGTGGAGATGCCAAGCAGCACGGATCAGGGAAAAAAAACAGGATTCCCTACTAAGGTAAAGCGCAGTGTCTGACAGTATGAGTTAATATCCCCATTGTAGACTTGCGCTGTCAGTGATTGCACTGCCGCAGGAAGAAGCGCCAGTGATGGCGTCTGTGCATACTGCACTTCCTCCTGCACACATACATCCAGGAGCAGAGTTCTCATGAAAATAATTGGAATATCCTATTCATAGTAGATTTAGGGGTATATTCAATTAGGGTCGAAAGCTGTCGTCTGTCGAAAAGACTCCAGATATGATTGAGCAACTGCCAAATTGTTTGTCTGCTTGTGTGCAAGAGGCATTAAATGGGAGCAGCATTTGGAAGGCATGCTGTTCCTTGTAGTGCCAATGGGAGATCCTGGGGGTGGCTCCTGGGTAAGTTAGCTCTCTGTCTGGAAGTGTTTTGGTAATAGCCTTTATCATGAGGCCTACTGTGACAAATTACATGGCCCTATGTGGGCACTGCTATTATGTAGGTTAGGACTGCTGTATCGGAGAAGCCGTGACGTGGCCAGCAGCTAAACATGTGTTTGCAAACATTTGTGACTAATTCTCTGAATTTTATTACCAGATAGGTTCAGGGATGGTTACAGGTAATTTTCAGTGTGCGGAAGGGAATTTAGGGGTGGGGATTTGCACCCCCCTCCTCTCTGTCTGTTGTTTGTCTGTCGAAAAGACGGCAGTTTTCGACTTTTTAAGGTCGAATTGTGATTCGACCTATTCAATCCCAGCTGTTTTTATTCAACAAGTCGGGGAATTCGACTTCTCGAATAGTACGTGAATCGGCGGTATAGCTGCCAATTCATGTACTTTTGAGGGAAACAGGGCCAAATTCGACAGGATTGCTCAGGATGAGAGAGGGCTATACAGTTATTGGGCCAATATGCCAATAATGGTCACATCAGCCTATTTTGTCGTATAGTGGGGGTAATTCTGAGTTGAACGCAGCAGGAACTTTGTTAGCAGTTGGGCAAAACCATGGCCCTCATTCCGAGTTGTTCGCTCGCAAGCTGCTTTTTTATTACTGGCAGTGAATCTTAGCTTATCAAAATTGTGAACGAAAGATTCGAAATATTGCGAAAAGACTTCTTGTGCAGTTTCTAAATAGCTCGAGACTTACTCTTCCAGTGCGATCAGTTCAGTGCTTGTCGTTCCTGGTTTGACGTCACAAACACACCCAGCGTTCGCCCAGACACTCCTCCGTTTCTCCAGCCATTCACGCGTTTTTCCCAGAAACTGTAGCGTTTTTTCACACACTCCCATAAAACGGCCAGTTTCCGCCCAGAAACACCCACTTCCTGTCAATCACACTCCGATCTCCAGTACGAAGAAAAAACCTCGTAATGCTGTGAGTAAAATACCAATCTTCATAGCAAATTTACTTGGCGCAGTCGCAGTGCGAACATTGCGCATGCGCAGTTAGCGGAAAATCGCTGCGATGCGAAGAAAATTACAGAGCGAACAACTCGGAATGAGGGCCCATGTGCACTGCAGGGGGGGCAGATATAACATTTGCAGAGAGAGTTAGATTTGGGTGGGCTATTTTGTTTCTGTGCAGGGTAAATACTGGCTGCTTTATTTTTACACTGCAATTTAGATTTCAGTTTGAACACGCCGCACCCAAATCTAACTCTCTCTGCACATGTTACATCTGCCCCCCCCCCCCCCCCCCCCCCAGTGCACATGATTTTGCCCAACTGCTAACAAATTTGATGCTGCGATCAACTCAGAATTAGGCCCAATGTCCCAGGCCCTGTTTAAACACCACACCGCAATAAGGTAGTGCGTGGTTGAGTCTGATTTCACGAGAAATCCGGCAATTTTTCAAAGGACGAAATACAGAAATCGGGATCCCCCTCTGGACGAATACTCGTCCCAGTTGTAGGCCCAACCAAAAATATTCACCATATGTACTTAGCTTAAGCTGTAATGCAGGGCTCAGAATACGACAGCAATGGGGAGTTACTGCGGGATGCACTCAAAATGCCTGCTGTCTGGATCCCATCGTTCTACCGACGGACGCCATACCGACACCCGTCCGTAATTCCCACTCGGATGGTGTGTCTACGCCACCAAACGAGTGGGAATAGAACTTGTGGCAAGTGAAGCTCGCCACCAGGCCCTAAGCGTGTGTCGACCACAGCGAGCCGACAAGGGGACTTACTGCCTCGCTGCCAGTATTCCGCTGGCAGTATACTGACAGCCGGCATCCATGTGCGGATATATCATACCTGATCCTGTGCTGCACATTAGTGTCTGCAGTTACTTTGTAGCAGCTTCCTGTCACTGTAGTCACAAAATGTATGCAATGTCAAGGGGAATGCTGTATTTATTTTATGGTTAAACTTTTCTGTGTTCTGCAACAACACTGTCACCCTCTGCGTGCTGCACCATCACAATCTCTGTGCTCTGCACTTTCACAGTCCCTCTCTGTGTGTTCTACACCCGAGCTCTGCTCCAGTGACTCTCAATGCTCTGCACCCTCATACTCGCTATACTGTCACACTCTTATAGTATGCTCTGGTTCAGGTTCTGCACCATCACACTGAAACACTGCGCTCTGCAGCGTCACACTGTCTAGGCTCTGCAGATGCACCATCATCACATATCTGTGGCTGTGCGCTCTGCAGTGATTGTCAGTCACAGAGGCAATGATGATCAGCGGAGGGCTATGTAGGAGAAGGCGCGCGGCGCCGGTTACTATGGGAACGCGGCGAGCGTGGTTACGTCGACGTGCCTGCATTCCTGCGTCTGGCGATCACATGACCGCAGCAAAAATGGCGCCCGCTACGAGCCGAGTTTGGCTGTGAGAAGCCGTTATAATCCGCCGCCATCGGCTCGGGGCCCGGGAGACCGGTACAGCGCCCCCGCCCAACCCGAGCATGACAGCCGGCAGCGCGCCCCCGGAGGCCGATATCTGAGCTCAGCTAGGCGAACGCCCCCTAGTTGTCATGCAGAGGGAGAGCAGCTCCGGGGGCAGAAAGGAAGTAGGTTTGTTTACACCTGCGGCGGAGACACGGGAGAGGGGGGGGGATGCGGTGGTGGTGATGATGATGATGGGTCCCCGATAACGGCCTGCAATCACTAATCATCTGTCTATTCTCTTCTCGCAGACCTTCCTGAGAGTCAGAGCCAATAGGCAGACACGCCTGAACGGTGAGTGCTGGTCCTATATATATATATATATATATATATATATTTACTGTGCATATAATAAAGATATATGTTTATTACTGTGTTATTCATAATGTGTGCATCTACATCTCCTTGCCTGATGGAATTTCCCCAGCCGATGACTGACTGCATCTTTGGCATCCCGGCCCCTGACTGACTGGCGCGGGCCTCTCCGGCCCCTGACTGACTGGCGCGGGCCTCTCCGGCCCCTGACTGACTGGCGCGGGCCTCTCCGGCCCCTGACTGACTGGCGCGGGCCTCTCCGGCCCCTGACTGACTGGCGCGGGCCTCTCCGGCCCCTGACTGACTGGCGCGGGCCTCCCCAGGCCCTGACTGATTGGCGCATTCCTCTCCGGCCCCTGACTGACTGGCGCGGGCCTCTCCGGCCCCTGACTGACTGGCGCGGGCCTCCCCAGGCCCTGACTGATTGGCGCATTCTTCTCTGGCCCCACAGCTTCTTACTGACTGGTGCGCATCTCTGGCCCCTAATTGAATGGCGTGCTCATGTCCGGCCTCTGAATGACAAGCGTGTGCATCTCTGGCACCACAGCTTCTGACTGACCCGTGTGCGCATCTCCATCATCATTGCTTATGGGTGACTGACGTGCGCATCAACAACATCACGGCCCATGTTTTCCTGCCGTGCACATCTCCGTCACCACAGATGGCCCCTCCAGCATCATGGCCCCTGATTGGTCTGTAAGTAGCTGCCATGCATATCTCCGGGACAATGGTGCTGATCACGATCCCTGACTGACTGTTGTGCGCATCTACAGCATCATGGTCAATAGGCCTAATTCAGACCTGATAGCTGTTGTGCGAATTCACAAGGCGAACAATGTTTCATCGACTGCGTAAGCGCGAGGCCAAACTGCAATAAAAAAAAATCCTGTGCCTCTTTTGATCGCTAGGCGTACGCAAGTTGTTTGACAGGAAGCGGGCGTTTGGGGGTGGTAACTGCCCATTTTCTGGGAGTGTCAGGAAAAACGCAGGCGTTCCCAAGCGTTTTTGTGGAGGGTGTGTGACGTCGGCTCTGGCCCCGATTAGCCTGATTCTATGGCACTGTAGGAGTAGGTCCTGGGCTGCTCACAGACTGCACATACTGGAAAAATAATTCCATGGTGAGTGAGTTGCGAACGGATTTGCAGCTGACCAGCGTCTGCAAAGCTTTTTGCACGGCGTACGCAGACTTGCACGGGGCGGGTATTCACTCTGTCTGGGCGGCCACTGTCTGATCACAAACCTCTACAAATTCGCAGAGGAGTGATCAGCTCTGAATTAGGCCCTATGACTGATGGTGCTGACCTCCAGCACCATGGATCCTGACAGGCATGTGTACCTCGGGTACCACAGCTTCTGACTGTCATCCCCAACGCCATGAACCCCCTCCTGGCAGCAAACTCCCTGACTGACTGGTGTTCATATATCGGCTGTCTTCATATTGGTCGGATGCGATTTTTAGTCCTTTTCATTACTTACTGCATTTTGTGGGATGCTGCTTCATCTTGTGCATTTATGGTTTCTTTGACCTTTATTCATGTACTCTAATGTCAACTAAGCTTGCTGAGCTAAATTATTTCATGTGAGGACTGTATCATTTTGTAAGGCCAACATTAATATGATAATATGAGTTAATATTTGCTGAACTTTGGTTTCCCTGATGGAAATGTTTGTAGATGATTTGCATTTTATTTTCTGCTATGTGTGAATAATATTGTGTTATTTGTTGATAAAGCATAAAGGGCTCTACACACTTATAGATTTCACGAAACAATATGAACGTTCTTGTTCATTAATGAATTAGAACTCGTTCATATCGTTAAGTGTGTAGGCACCAACGATAAACGATGTGTGGCCCCGCGCTCGTTCATCGCTTGTGCTGGGCCACTTATGCATGCAGGCCAATATGGACAATCTCGTCCATATTAGCATGCGTTGCTACGGAGCCGGGTGCCGGGGGGAGTGAAGAAACCACTCCCCCGTCACCTCCCCCTGCCGCCGGGTCGCCCGTCGGCCGTATCCGCCGTCGGGCAGCTCGGCGTTGGGTAATGTGTAGGGCCCATTAGAACTTCTAAATCTGCATGAATCTTTTCTACATGCATCTTCCAGTATTTGGTGATCATTTAAACCACCTCCTCTACAAACTATTATGAAGTCTGTAGGTCAGTGCATATGGCAAGGGTGTGGGGAAAAAGGTCCAAAATGATGGCAGGTATTGGTAATTGGCATAAATAATGCAATGAAAAGGCAGCTTAATAGAGAGCATCAAAATCTGGTGGCTGGAATATAGACCTAAAGCAGTATTTTATGCACTGAGTGAAAGCATGCATGCCATTTGGAGCGGGTTGGATTATGCAGGGAAACAAGATGTATCCAGATGGCCTGAGGAACGAGAACTTTTTATCCCGTGTCCTCACCTTAATGCATACCGTGTATATTACAGAGACCAGAGAGGTCAGTATAGTGTCTCGGTGCCTGATAGGGGTTGTCCCTTAATTCCCACTGACCTCTACCGGCTCCATTTCCACGTGGGACCAGGAGTCCTCCTCACATATATTTGAGTGACGGGAGGATGGAGACTGGCAAGGAAGAATATAGGGGCATATTAGGGTGAGATAGGTATGGCTATCGGTGGGGTTACCATCAATGGCAATACGGCAAGTGGTCATCCCTGTACTTTGACTGACTGGCCCGTGGGCCAATCAGAACATGGAGGTGGGGCTTCGGGTGTGTCAGTGGCGGGATATGCTCCCTGTCCCGTTTAGTTATGTTGTGCCATCAATGGAGGGAAAACATCTGGTTCCTCCCCATCGATTGCAAAAGCATGTGGCATCAGCCACACACCATCGATGATTCAGAATGGTCGATGGCCATCTCTAGGGTGAGAACTTGGGGTCAGATGTTTTCCACGTTCCTCAGACCATCTATATACTTTTTGTATCTATGTACTACCAGTTCCAAAGGAGCTATAATAATTTTCCTGCAGTGATTAATATGCTCTTCCGCGTTCTTATTACATTGAAACTATTGCCCGTACATTCCTGCCACCAAGTGATGACCTTTTATTTACATTCCTTTCCATTGCATTATTGATTATAATTACCAACACCTGACATCACTCTGGACCATTTTCCACATCCCTTGTATGGTCCTTGGCATATGCGCTTCATTAGACATTTCATATTTTTTTATACTACTTTGAAAATTGAAGTAGGTAATTCATCATCATCAGCCATAGATAGCCAACATATATAACAGGTGAGCAGTGTTGTACAGTAACTTTTCAGGGATCAGCATCTGAAGCCAGTGGTACACTCTGTGATATATACGTAAGTTTCTTCACTCCACCCGGCTCCATAGCAGTGCAGGCAATTATGGACGAGATCGTCCATATTGGCCTGCATGCACAAGCGGCGGGGCAGCAACGATGAACGAGCGCGGGGCCGCGCATCATTCATCGTTGCTGCCTCCACACTGAAAGATATGAACGGTATCTCGTTCATTAATGAACAAGATCGTCAATATCTTTCAGTATTATCGCCCAATGTGTAGGGTGCATAAATCTCTGCACATGTTATATCTCCCCCCCCCCCCCCCCCCCTCCCCTCCTCTTCAGTGCACATGGTTTTGCCCATCTGCTAACAAACAAATTTGCTGCTACGATCCGGTCTGATTTAGGTCCATTGTTCATTGTTTAGTTTGACGTATTAGTAGCACCTGCTGGCAGCATGTTCTGTTGTTAACACATGGATGAGAGTGAAGAGAAGTGGCTTCAGAGTACAGTCAGTGTATATGGGTGACATCTAGGGAGGCCAATCCCGGGATCGGCGGGATCCCGGGATTTGGGCCCAAAAATGCCGGGATTTGAATCCCGGGATTGGAGCATCCAATCCCGGGATTCACGGGATTATACTGCGCATGCGCGGCGGCGGGAGGGTGGGTGTGTAAGTAATAGTACTTACTCATTTAGGCGGACAGCAGCCATGAACAAGTTGAACGCGCGCGGCACTTCAAATGTAGCGCCGGCCGCCAGCCAATCAGAGCTGGCGGACCGGCAGCCAATCAGGGAAGCTGCAGCAGCAGCCAATCAGGAGCGACTGCTGCGGCCGTTTCCCTGATTGGCTGCCGGTCCGCCAGCTCTGGTTGGCTGGCGGCCGGCGCTTCATTTGAAATGCCGCCGCGTTCAGTGTGTTAATGGTTGCCGCCCGTCTAATAGTAAGCACTATTACTTACACACATGATCCTCTCTCCCTCCGTGCAGCCTTCCTCCCTCCCTCCCTCCCTACCTCCCGCGACCTACACCCTCTGTCCTGAGTCCCGTACCGCTACCTACACCCTCCCTACCTCCCGCATCGCTACCTATACCCTCCCTACCTCCCGCATCGCTACCTACACGCTACCTACACACTCCCTACCTCCCGCACCGCTACCTACACACTCCCTACCTCCCGCACCGCTACCTACACACTCCCTACCTCCCGCACCGCTACCTACACACTCCCTACCTCCCGCACCGCTACCTACACACTCCCTACCTCCCGCACCGCTACCTACACACTCCCTACCTCCCGCACCGCTACCTACACCTCCCGCACCGCTACCTACACCCTCCCTCCAGCGCTGCTCCCTACAATTTTCTCTAATCCCTACTGCAATCCCGGGAATTCCCAGGATTGACCGTTTTTCAATCCCGAATCCCGGGATTGAAAAAACGGCCCGGGATTGGCCTCCCTAGTGATATCCTGTCACACACAGCCCAGAAAACTTGTAAACTGCTTTATAATGACTGGTGTGTGCTGATGTCAACTCTTTCTATCTGAGTATGATGCCTGGCATGTTTTAAGTGGAAACAATAACCGTTCACCAACAGTCCTAAAGTTTCTGGTTAGACTTGGGTAATGTGCACCTAAGCACTGCAGGCGGAGGGGGTGGGGGACTGGCAGAATACAGCGGGAATTGCAGTGAAAGGGAACAGCTATGTATTGTCAGTAGAGGAAGAGAATTCCTCAATTAATTCAGCAGGTGGAGTAAGAGCAGATCTTACACTGCCATCTCTTTGCTGTCTTAGGGGGCAAGACTCCTTACTGTAAACAAGTAACTGTATATGTCACCCCCCCTCCCCCCCCTTTCCCGTCTTATTATTAAGTTGTATCATCAACTTGTTCTGTCCAGGTTTGACATAGCACCAGATCTCGCTGTCGCAGGCCTCCAGCGTGCCCTTTCCATACCGTCCCATTTGTGGAAAGGATGTAACACCTCGGCTCATCAGTCATGTTCAGCTGCTTGTACACTGTCTTGTACCATGTAGTCAGAATTTGTTCCACCCTGGATAGAAAGACCTCACTGTGTAGCATTGGCGATCAGCCCATTCCTACCACCAGGCGAGGGAACGGAGAGAAAAAATAAAAAATCTGTTGACCTTTTCTATCCAGGTTCTAATTGCTTCCCTCGTCTTGTACTAAAAGACAGGGAGCAGCTGTTATACCCTGAAGTTTAGACCTTAATGATGTTAAGACCTTTTTCATAGCAATGTTCACATTATGACTGCTCAACTCTTCACCTGCGGCCATAAGGTTTGAGTAATAAGAAAAGATCAGCGCCACTATTTCATACCGAGCCGACTTTTCCCATCGCCGCTTTGTAGCCGAATTACATTTTTTTTTTTTCCTGACCACCGCAAGTACAATTCCTGTTTCTTCACTTCTGATTAGTCAGGGAAGGTGGGAAATGTTGGCTGAAGCCGTTCTGATGACAGGAGAGCAAGACGGGGGGGATTTGTCAGCTAATTAGAAATGATTTCACCCATCTCTATTAATTAGTCAGACTCTGGTCTCGCTTGCCTGTTCTTTTTAATCTTTTCCCTCGTAGGATGGCGGATGGTCACCCTATGGCTCCAGGACCATTTTATTTATTTTTTATGTCTCATTGTTAATAATTAAAAATTATATATATATATATATATATATATATATATATATATATATATATATATATTTCTCTGACGTCCTAAGTGGATGCTGGGGACTCCGTCAGGACCATGGGGAATAGCGGCTCCGCAGGAGACAGGGCACAAAAGTAAAAGCTTTAGGATCAGGTGGTGTGCACTGGCTCCTCCCCCTATGACCCTCCTCCAAGCCTCAGTTAGATTTTTGTGCCCGGCCGAGAAGGGTGCAATCTAGGTGGCTCTCCTAAAGAGCTGCTTAGAGTAAAAGTTTTGTTAGGTTTTTTTTTTATTTTCAGTGAGTCCTGCTGGCAACAGGCTCACTGCATCGAGGGACTTAGGGGAGAGAAGTGAACTCACCTGCGTGCAGGATGGATTGGCTTCTTAGGCTACTGGACACCATTAGCTCCAGAGGGAGTCGGAACACAGGTCTCACCCTGGGGTTCGTCCCGGAGCCGCGCCGCCGACCCCCTTGCAGATGCCGAAAAGTGAAGAGGTCCAGAAACCGGCGGCAGAAGACTTTTCAGTCTTCATAAGGTAGCGCACAGCACTGCAGCTGTGCGCCATTGTTGTCAGCACACTTCATAGCAGCGGTCACTGAGGGTGCAGGGCGCTGGGGGGGGCGCCCTGGGCAGCAATGATAGTACCTTATTCTGGCTAAAAATACATCACATATATCCCCTGGGGGCTATATGGATGTATTTAACCCCTGCCAGGTCTCAGAAAAACGGGAGAAGAAGCCCGCCGAAAAGGGGGCGGGGCCTATTCTCCTCAGCACACAGCGCCATTTTCCCTCACAGAAATGCTGGTGGGAAGGAGATGTTACATATTTCTGATACTACAAGTACCACAAAAAAGGGTATTATGTGGAGTGTGAAAAAACTACATGTGGTTTTTCCTGAATCAGATAAATTAAATGAAGTGTGTGATGATGCGTGGGTTTCCCCCGATAGAAAATTATTGGCGGTATACCCTTTCCCGCCAGAAGTTATGGCGCGTTGGGAAACACCCCTTAGGGTGGATAAGGCGCTCACACGCTTATCAAAACAAGTGGCGTTACCGTCTCCAGATACGGCCGCCCTCAAGGAGCCAACTGATAGGAGGCTGGAAAATATCCTAAAAAGTATATACACACATACTGGTGTTATACTGCGACCAGCGATCGCCTCAGCCTGGATGGGCAGCGCTGGGGTGGCTTGGTCGGATTCCCAGACTGGAAATATTCATACCCTTAACAGGGACAGTATTTTATTGACTATAGAGCATTTAAAGGATGCATTTCTATATATGCGAGATGCACAGAGGGGTATTTGCACTCTGGCATCAAGAGTAAGTGCGATGTCCATATCTGCCAGAAGATGTTTATGGACACGACAGTGGTCAGGTGATGCAGATTCCAAACGGCACATGGAAGTATTGCCGTATAAAGGGGAGGAGTTATTTGGGGTCGGTCCATCGGACCTGGTGGCCACGGCAACAGCTGGAAAATCCACCTTTTTTACCCCAAGTCACATCTCAGCAGAAAAAGACATTGTCTTTTCAGCCTCAGTCCTTTCGTCCCCATAAGGGCAAGCGGGCAAAAGGCCAGTCATATCTGCCCAGGGATAGAGGTAAGGGAAGAAGACTGCAGCAGGCAGCCCATTCCCAGGAACAGAAGCCTTCCACCGCTTCTGCCAAGTCCTCAGCATGACGCTGGGGCCGTACAAACAGGTGCGGTGGGGGGTCGTCTCAAGAGTTTCAGCACGCAGTGGGCTCACTCGCAAGTGGACCCCTGGATCCTACAAGTAGTATCCCAGGGGTACAGATTGGAAATTCGAGACGTCTCCCCCTCGCAGGTTCCTGAAGTTTGCTTTACCAACGTCTCCCTCCGACAGGGAGGCAGTATTGGAAACAATTCACAAGCTGTATTCCCAGCAGGTGATAATCAAAGTACCCCTCCTACAACAAGGAAAGGGGTATTATTCCACACTATATTGTGGTACTGAAGCCAGACGGCTCGGTGAGACCTATTCTAAATCTGAAATATTTGAACACTTACATACAAAGGTTCAAATCAAGATGGAGTCACTCAGAGCAGTGATAGCGAACCAGGAAGAAGGGGACTATATGGTGTCCCTGGACATCAAGGATGCTTACCTCCATGTCCCAATTTGCCCTTCTCACCAAGGGTACCTCAGGTTCGTGGTACAAAACTGTCACTATCAGTTTCAGACGCTGCCGTTTGGATTGTCCACGGCACCCCGGGTCTTTACCAAGGTAATGGCCGAAATGATGATTCTTCTTCAAAGAAAAGGCGTCTTAATTATCCCTTACTTGGACGATCTCCTGATAAGGGCAAGGTCCAGAGAACAGTTGGAGGTCGGAGTAGCACTATCTCAAGTAGTTCTACGACAGCACGGGTGGATTCTAAATATTCCAAAATCGCAGCTGTCTCCGACGACACGTCTGCTGTTCCTAGGGATGATTCTGGACACAGTCCAGAAAAAGGTGTTTCTCCCGGAGGAGAAAGCCAGGGAGTTATCCGAGCTAGTCAGGAACCTCCTAAAACCAGGAAAAGTGTCAGTGCATCATTGCACAAGGGTCCTGGGAAAAATGGTGGCTTCTTACGAAGCGATTCCATTCGGCAGATTTCACGCAAGAACTTTTCAGTGGGATCTGCTGGAAAAATGGTCCGGATCGCATCTTCAGATGCATCAGCGGATAACCCTGTCTCCAAGGACAAGGGTGTCTCTTCTGTGGTGGCTGCAGAGTGCTCATCTACTAAAGGGCCACAGATTCGGCATTCAGGACTGGGTCCTGGTGACCACGGATGCCAGCCTGAAAGGCTGGGGAGCAGTCACACAAGGAAAAAATTTCCAGGGAGTGTGATCAAGTCTGGAGACTTCTCTCCACATAAATATACTGGAGCTAAGAGCAATTTACAATGCTCTAAGCTTAGCAAGACCTCTGCTTCAAGGTCAGCCGGTATTGATCCAGTGGGACAACATCACGGCAGTCGCCCACGTAAACAGACAGGGCGGCACAAGAAGCAGGAGGACAATGGCAGAAACTGCAAGGATTCTTCGCTGGGCGGAAAATCATGTGATAGCACTGTCAGCAGTGTTCATTCCGGGAGTGGACAACTGGGAAGCAGACTTCCTCAGCACGACCTCCACCCGGGAGAGTAGGGACTTCATCGGGAAGTCTTCCACATGATTGTGAACCGTTGGGAAAGACCAAAGGTGGACATGATGGCGTCCCGCCTGAACAAAAAACTGGACAGGTATTGCGCCAGGTCAAGAGACCCTCAGGCAATAGCTGTGGACGTTCTGGTAACACCGTGGGTGTACCAGTCGGTGTATGTGTTCCCTCCTCTGCTTCTCATACCTAAGGTACTGAGAATTATAAGACGTAGAGGAGTAAGAACTATACTCGTGGCTCCGGATTGGCCAAGAAGGACTTGGTACCCGGAACTTCAAGAGATGCTCACAGAGGACTCATGGCCTCTGCCGCTAAGAAGGGACTTGCTTCAGCAAGTACCATGTCTGTTCCAAGACTTACCGCGGCTGCGTTTGACGGCATGGCGGTTGAACGCCGGATCCTAAGGGAAAAAGGCATTCCGGAAGAGGTCATTCCTACCCTGGTCAAAGCCAGGAAGGAGGTGACCGCACAACATTATCACCACATGTGGCGAAAATATGTTGCGTGGTGTGAGGCCAGGAAGGCCCCACGAAGAAATTTCAACTCGGTCGATTCCTGCATTTCCTGCAAACAGGAGTGTCTATGGGCCTCAAATTGGGGTCCATTAAGGTTCAAATTTCGGCCCTGTCGATTTTCTTCCTGAAAGAATTGGCTTCAGTTCCTGAAGTCCAGAAGTTTGTCAAGGGAGTACTGCATATACAACCCCCTTTTGTGCCTCCAGTGGCACTGTGGGATCTCAACGTAGTTCTGGGATTCCTCAAATCACATTGGTTTAAACCGCTCAAATCTGTGGATTTGAAATATCTCACATGGAAAGTGACCATGATGTTGGCCCTGGCCTCGGCCAGGCGAGTGTCAGAATTGGCGGCTTTGTCTCACAAAAGCCCATATCTGATTGTCCATTCGGACAGGGCAGAGCTGCGGACTCGTCCCCAGTTTCTCCCTAAGGTGGTGTCAGCGTTTCACCTGAACCAGCTTATTGTGGTACCTGCGGCTACTAGGGACTTGGAGGACTCCAAGTTGCTAGATGTTGTCAGGGCCCTGAAAATATAGGTTTCCAGGACGGCTGGAGTCAGGAAAACTGACTTGCTGTTATCCTGTATGCACCCAACAAACTGGGTGCTCTTGCTTCTAAGCAGACGATTGCTAGTTGGATGTGTAGTACAATTCAGCTTGCACATTCTGTGGCAGGCCTGCCACAGCCAAAATATGTAAATGCCCATTCCACAAGGAAGATGGGCTCATCTTGGGCGGCTGCCCAAGGGGTCTCGGCTTTACAACTTTGCCGAGCTGCTACTTGGTCAGGTGCACACCCTGGCTGAGGAGGACCTGGAGTTCTCTCACTCGGTGCTGCAGAGTCATCCGCACTCTCCCGCCCGTTTGGGAGCTTTGGTATAATCCCCATGGTCCTGACGGAGTCCCCAGCATCCACTTAGGACGTCAGAGAAAATAAGAATTTACTTACCGATAATTCTATTTCTCGTAGTCCGTAGTGGATGCTGGGCGCCCATCCCAAGTGCGGATTGTCTGCAATACTTGTACATAGTTATTGTTACAAAAATCGGGTTATTATTGTTGTGAGCCATCTTTTCAGAGGCTCCGCTGTTATCATGCTGTTAACTGGGTTCAGATCACAGGTTGTACAGTGTGATTGGTGTGGCTGGTATGAGTCTTACCCGGGATTCAAAATCCTTCCTTATTGTGTACGCTCGTCCGGGCACAGTATCCTAACTGAGGCTTGGAGGAGGGTCATAGGGGGAGGAGCCAGTGCACACCACCTGATCCTAAAGCTTTTACTTTTGTGCCCTGTCTCCTGCGGAGCCGCTATTCCCCATGGTCCTGACGGAGTCCCCAGCATCCACTACGGACTACGAGAAATAGAATTATCGGTAAGTAAATTCATATATATATATATATATATATATATATATATATATATATATATATATATATATAATATATATATATATAATACATTTTCCAAAATACCTTGCACTCCCGGTCAGCAAAAGCAACTTGCTCCGGTGCTCATCCTTTCTATAAAGAAGTTATATTCTGGTCTGGAGGTCGGCACTCTAGGAGACTATCTTTAGTGAATAATGCAAATCACAAACGTTTTTCCAAAGTTTCGGAGACTAGCTCCTTTATCAAGGATTATCAAACTTCATAAAGGAGCTAGGGGCAGATGTATTAACCTGGAGAAGGCATAAGGAAGTGAAAAACCAGTGATATGTGCAAGGTGATAAAGGCACCAGCCAATCAGCTCCAATATGTAAGTTAACAGTTAGGAGCTGATTGGCTGGTGCCTTTATCACCTTGCACATATCACTGGTTTATCACTTCCTTATGCCTTCTCCAGGTTACTACATCTGCCCCCTAGTCTCCGAAACATTGATTTTATATGTATGTATGTGTGTATATATATATATATATATATATATATATATATATATATATATATATATATATATATACATACATACATACATACATACATACATACATACATACATACATACATACCCATAGGAGAACAAACAGCGGCACTCAGGAGACTTTCTTGGAGATAATAAAGTGCAAAAATTTAATCCATGTTGTAATCAGGGGACCAACGTTTCGGGGCCGTGGCGCCCCTTTGTAAAGGTGATACCTTGACAAAGGGGCGCCACGGCCCCAAAACGTTGGTCACCTGATTACAACATGGATTACATTTTTGCACTTTATTATCTCCAAGAAAGTCTCCTGAGTGCCGCTGTTTGTTCTCCTATGGGTATATGTGTATATTTCCAGAGGGCACCGGAGCATTAATATCTACAGAGGGGGAGTGCCGGTTCTAATAGATATATATATATATATATATATATATATATATATATATATATATATATATATATATATATATATATATATATATATATATATATATATATATATATATATATATATATATATATATATATATATATATATATAAAATGTAGACACGGGCGGCACTCTCGGCGTGAATGAAGACAGACAAGCAAGTCTTTAAGTTATCAACGTTTCAATGACCAAAGCGGCATTTTCGTCAGGATAAAATGCCGCTTTGGTCATTGAAACGTTGATAACTTAAAGACTTGCTTGTCTGTCTTCATTCACGCCGAGAGTGCCGCCCGTGTCTACATTCTACATATCAGGATACAGGTGCACTGTATACCTTAGGGAGGGCACCGGCACTACATTCATTGTTACATTTACTTTGGGGACCAGGGAGTGCCGTCGATTTTGATATATATATATATATATATATATATTTCTCTATCGTCCTAGTGGATGCTGGGGTTCCTGAAAGGACCATGGGGAATAGCGGCTCCGCAGGAGACAGGGCACAAAAAGTAAAGCTTTAGGATCAGGTGGTGTGCACTGGCTCCTCCCCCTATGACCCTCCTCCAAGCCTCAGTTAGATTTTTGTGCCCGGCCGAGAAGGGTGCAATCTAGGTGGCTCTCCTAAAGAGCTGCTTAGAAAAGTTTAGCTTAGGTTTTTTATTTTACAGTGAGTCCTGCTGGCAACAGGATCACTGCAACGAGGGACTTAGGGGAGAAGAAGTGAACTCACCTGCGTGCAGGATGGATTGGCTTCTTTGGCTACTGGACATTAGCTCCAGAGGGACGATCACAGGTACAGCCTGGATGGTCACCGGAGCCTCGCCGCCGGCCCCCTTGCAGATGCTGAAACAAGAAGAAGGTCCAGAATCGGCGGCATGAAGACTCCTCAGTCTTCTTAAGGTAGCGCACAGCACTGCAGCTGTGCGCCATTTCCTCTCAGCACACTTCACACGGCAGTCACTGAGGGTGCAGGGCGCTGGAAGGGGGGCGCCCTGGGAGGCAATGAAAACCTATTTTTGGCTAAAAATACCTCACATATAGCCTCCGGGGGCTATATGGAGATATTTAACCCCTGCCAGAATCCGTTAAGAGCGGGAGACGAGGCCGCCGAAAAAGGGGCGGGGCCTATCTCCTCAGCACACAGCGCCATTTTCCCTCACAGAAAGGCTGGAGGGAAGGCTCCCAGGCTCTCCCCTGCACTGCACTACAGAAACAGGGTTAAAACAGAGAGGGGGGGCACTCATTTGGCGTTAGAAATATATAAAAAAGATGCTATAAGGGAAAACACTTATATAAGGTTGTCCCTATATAATTATAGCGTTTTTGGTGTGTGCTGGCAAACTCTCCCTCTGTCTCTCCAAAGGGCTAGTAGGTCCTGTCCTCTATCAGAGCATTCCCTGTGTGTGTGCTGTGTGTCGGTACGTGTGTGTCGACATGTATGAGGACGATGTTGGTGAGGAGGCGGAGCAATTGCCTGTAATGGTGATGTCACTCTCTAGGGAGTCGACACCGGAATGGATGGCTTATTTAGGGAATTACGTGATAATGTCAACACGCGGCAAGGTCGGTTGACGACATGAGACGGCCGACAAACAATTAGTACCGGTCCAGACGTCTCAAAAACACCGTCAGGGGTTTTAAAACGCCCGTTTACTTTAGTCGGTCGACACAGACACAGACAGGGACACTGAATCCAGTGTCGACGGTGAATAAACAAACGTATTCCTTATTAGGGCCACACGTTAAGGGCAATGAAGGAGGTGTTACATATTTCTGATACTACAAGTACCACAAAAGAGGGTATTATGTGGGATGTGAAAAAACTACCGTAGTTTTTCCTGAATCAGATAAATTAAATGAAGTGTGTGATGATGCGTGGGTTCCCCCCGATAGAAAATATGGGCGGTATACCCTTTCCCGCCAGAAGTTAGGGCGCGTTGGGAAACACCCCTTAGGGTGGATAAGGCGCTCACACGCTTATCAGAACAAGTGGCGGTACCGTCTATAGATAGGGCCGTCCTCAAGGAGCCAGCTGACAGGAGGCTGGAAAATATCATAAAAAGTATATACACACATACTGGTGTTATACTGCGACCAGCGATCGCCTCAGCCTGGATGTGCAGAGCTGGGGTGGCTTGGTCGGATTCCCTGACTAAAAATATTGATACCCTTGACAGGGACAGTATTTTATTGACTATAGAGCATTTAAAGGATGCATTTCTATATATGCGAGATGCACAGAGGGATATTTGCACTCTGGCATCAAGAGTAAGTGCGATGTCCATATCTGCCAGAAGATGTTTATGGACACGACAGTGGTCAGGTGATGCAGATTCCAAACGGCACAAAGGTGTATTGCCGTATAAAGGAAGAGGAGTTATTTGGGGTCGGTCCATCGGACCTGGTGGCCACGGCAACTGCTGGAAAATCCACCGTTTTTTACCCTAAGTCACATCTCTGCAGAAAAAGACACCGTCTTTTCAGCTTCAGTCCTTTCGTCCCTATAAGAGTCATATCTGCCCAGGGATAGAGGAAAGGGAAGAAGACTGCAGCAGGCAGCCCATTCCCAGGAACAGAAGCGTCCCACCGCTTCTGACAAGCTCTCAGCATGACGCTGAGACCGTACAGGACCCCTGGATCCTACAAGTAGTATCCCAGGGGTACAGATTGGAATGTCGAGACGTTTCCCCTGCGCAGGCTCCTGAAGTCTGCTTTACCAAGGTCTCCCTCCGACAAGGAGGCGGTATGGGAAACAATTCACGAGCTGTATTCCCAGCAGGTGATAATTAAATTACCCCTCCTACAACAAGAAAAGGGGTATTATTCCACACTATATTGTGGTACTGAAGCCAGAAGGCTAGGTGAGACTTATTCTAAATCTAAAAAAATTTGAACACTTACAAAAGTTCAAATCAAGATGGAGTCACTCAGAGCAGTGATAACGAACCGGGAAGAAGGGGACTATATGGTGTCCCGAGACATCAGGGATGCTTACCTCCATGTCCCAAATTTGCCCTTATCACTAAGGGTACCTCAGGTTCGTGGTACAGAACTGTCACTATCAGTTTCAGACGCTGCCGTTTGGATTGTCCACGGCACCCCGGGTCTTTACCAAGGTAATGGCCGAAATGATGGTTCTTCTTCGAAGAAAAGGCGTCTTAATTATCCCTTACTTGGACGATCTCCTGATAAGGGCAAAGTCCAGGGAACAGTTGGAGGTCGGAGTAGCACTATCTCGGATACTGTTACAACAGCAGGGGTGGATTCTAAATATTCCAAAATCGCAGCTGATCCCGACAACAAGTCTCCTGTGCTTAGGGATGATTCTGGACACAGTCCAGAAAAAGGTGTTTCTCCCGGAAGAGAAAGCCAGGGAGTTATCCGAGCTAGTCAGGAACCTCCTAAAATCAGTGCATCATTGCACAAGGGCCATGGTAAAAAAATGGTGACTTCCTTCGAAGCAATTCCAGTCGGCAGTTTTCATGCAAGAACTTTTCAGTGGGATCTGCTGGACAAATGGTCCGGATCGCATTTTCAGATGCATCAGCGGATAACCCTATATCCAAGGACAAGGGTGTCTCTCCTGTGGTGGTTACAGAGTGCTCATCTTCTAGAGGGCCGCAGATTCGGCATTCAGTTTTGGATGTTGGTGACCACGGAGGCCAGCCCGAGAGGCTGGGGAGCAGTCACACAAGGAAAAAATTTCCAGGGAGTGTGATCAAGTCTGGAGACTTTTCTCCACATAAATATAGCTAAGGGTAAATTTATAATGCTCTAAGCTTAGCAAGACCTCTGCTTCAAGGTCAGCCGGTATTGATCCAGTGGGATAAAACATCACGGCAGTCGCCCACGTAAATAGACAGGGCGGCACAAGAAGCAGGAGGGCAGTGGCAAAAACTGCAAGGACTTTTCGCTGGGCGGAAAATCATGTGATAGCACTGTCAGCAGTGTTTCATTCCGGGAATGGAAACTGGGAAGCAGACTTCCTCAGTAGGCACGACCTCCACCCGGCAGAGTGGGAACTTCATGGGGAAGTTTTCCACATGATTGTAAACCGTTGGGAATTACCAAAGGTGGACATGATGGCGTCCCGTCTGAACAAAAAACGGGACAGGTATTGCGCCAGGTTAAGAGACCCTCAGGCAATAGCTGTGGACGTTCTGGTAACACCGTGGGTGTACCAGTCGGTGTATGTGTTCCATCCTCTGCTTTTCATACCTAAGGTACTGAGAATTATAAGACGTAGAGGAGTAAGAACTATACTCATGGCTCCGGATTGGCCAAGAAGGACTTGGTACCCGGAACTTCAAGAGATGCTCACAGAGGACTCATGGCCTCTGCCGCTAAGAAGGGACTTGTTTCAGCAAGTACCATGTCTGTTCCAAGACTTACCGCAGCTGCGTTTGACGGCATGGCGGTGGAACGCCGGATCCTAAGGGAAAAGGCATTCAGGAAGAGGTCATTCCTACCCTGGTCAAAGCCAGAAAGGAGGTGACCGCACAACATTATCACCACATGTGGCGAAAATATGTTGCGTGGTGTGAGGCCAGGAAGGCCCCACGAAGAAATTTCAACTCGGTCGATTCCTGCATTTCCTGCAAACAGGAGTGTCTATGGGCCTCAAATTGGGGTCCATTAAGGTTCAAATTTCGGCCCTGTCGATTTTTCTTCCAGAAAGAATTGGCTTCAGTTCCTGAAGTCCAGAAGTTTGTCAAGGGAGTATTGCATATACAACCCCCTTTTGTGCCTCCAGTGGCACTGTGGGATCTCAACGTAGTTCTGGGATTCCTCAAAACACATTGGTTTAAAACCAGTCAAATCTGTGGATTTGAAGCATCTCACATGAAAAGTGAACATGCTCTTGGACCTGGCCTGGACCAGGCGAGTGTCAAATTGGTGGTTTTTTTCTCAAAAAAGCCCATATCTGTTTGTCCATTCGGACAGGGCAGAGCTGCGGACTCGTCCCCAGTTCTCTCCCTAAGGTGGTGTCAGTGTTTCACCTGAACCAGCTTATTGTGGTGTCTTGCGCCTACTAGGGACTTGGAGGACTCCAAGTTGCTAGATGTGGTCAGGGCCCTGAAAATATAGGTTCCAGGACGGCTGGAGTCAGGAAAACTGACTTGCTGTTATCCTGTATGCACCCAAAAAACTGGGTGCTCTTGCTTCTAAGCAGACTTTTGCTAGTTGGATGTGTAATACAATTCAGCTTGCACATTCTGTGGCAGGCCTGCCACAGCCAAAATATGTAAATGCCCATTCCACAAGGAAGGTGGGCTCATCTTGGGCGGCTGCCCGAGGGGTCTCGGCTTTACAACTTTGCCGAGCGGCTATTTAGTCAGGGGCAAACACGTTTGTAAAATCCTACAAATTTGATAACCTGGCTAAGGAGGACCTGGAGTTCTCTCATTCGGTGCTGCAGAGTCATCCGCACTCTCCCGCCCGTTTGGGAGCTTTGGTATAATCCCCATGGTCCTTTCAGGAACCCCAGCATCCACTAGGACGATAGAGAAAATAAGAATTTACTTACCGATAATTCTATTTCTCGGAGTCCGTAGTGGATGCTGGGCGCCCATCCCAAGTGCGGATTATCTGCAATACTTGTACATAGTTACAAAAATCGGGTTATTATTGTTGTGAGCCATCTTTCAGAGGCTCCGCTGTTATCATACTGTTAACTGGGTTCAGATCACAGGTTGTACAGTGTGATTGGTGTGGCTGGTATGAGTCTTACCCGGGATTCATAAATCCTTCCTTATTGTGTACGCTCGTCCGGGCACAGTATCCTAACTGAGGCTTGGAGGAGGGTCATAGGGGGAGGAGCCAGTGCACACCACCTGATCCTAAAGCTTTACTTTTTGTGCCCTGTCTCCTGCGGAGCCGCTATTCCCCATGGTCCTTTCAGGAACCCCAGCATCCACTACGGACTCCGAGAAATAGAATTATCGGTAAGTAAATTCTTATTTTATATATATATATATATATATATATAGTTTCTATGAGGTATACAATGTGAGTGTGAGAAGTGTTGCTGCTCATTTAAATCCAAAACCATTGAAACTCTATGGATGTTGTATGTTAGGCAATGGTTGTAAATTAAGAAAATTATAAAGAGTCTCTGTATGACAGTTAAGCTAGGTACACACTATACAATTATCTGTCAAATAATCTGTCAGATTTAGCTGGCTGGAATGAAAATCTGGTAATGGATGAGAGCAAATTACAATCTATCTTTTGTTCTCAAACACTGGAAAACGAACAAAACCTCTCGTTCATACAAATTGGTTAAACACAAATTTAACCAACTTGGAAGAACGACTGTTTTTGACAGTTTTCCAGTGTTTGGGAACAAATGATAGATTGTAAATTGCTCTCATCCATTACCAGATTTTCATTCCAGCCAGCTAGATCTGACAGATTATCTGACAGATAATTGTATAGCGTGTACCTAGCTTAAGACTTTATAATATGATCTGCACATACTTGTATGAAGGCTGTACTGATGCAAATCTTTTTCTTGTTTTCTCCTCTGCGCACTCAGCCCGTATTGGAAAGATGAAGCGGCGAAAGCAAGATGAGGGGCAGGTA
This sequence comes from Pseudophryne corroboree, assembly GCF_028390025.1. Classification (NCBI taxonomy): domain Eukaryota; kingdom Metazoa; phylum Chordata; class Amphibia; order Anura; family Myobatrachidae; genus Pseudophryne; species Pseudophryne corroboree. Next base: position 63,773,089 of record NC_086452.1, on the reverse strand, counting down.
TGTCCGCTCTGCAGCCGGCCATTGTCGGGGTCCGAGGAGGAGATGAGTAGACATGTGGAACTGTGTCTCGCAAAGGTAGTGGAGCAGGAGGCGCTTCTTGCCACCTGTTGTCTTCTGTTGCTTCCCTGTCTCTCTCCTCTGCTGCTTAACACCGGGGATGTGTAGATTGTCAGCTCTGCTGCACATATCACTATTCGTACTGGCCCAGGCACAAATCATTGGTGCTGTCACTAACACTATGTGTGTGGAGTAACAGACTTGAGACACTTGTTCTTTCTTCCAATTATACTATCATAGTTTGGTACTATAAATTAGTAAGGGGTAGTGTATAAAGTTTTAGTCTCTGGGGTTTTCCAGGGAACGTTCCCCTCATCTCCTGTTCTTGTGTTGTTACAGAGGGAGACCTGTATGAATGAAGATGACTCTGTAGATATTGAAAATGAAAACGGGCACCGGTTTGAAGAATACGAGTGGTGCGGACAGAAAAGAATTAGGGCCACAACTCTGTTGGAAGGTGGCTTCCGTGGTACGTACCATTATGCAAAGAAACGTAATGCTCATGTACATGTTCCCAAATAAAAAGTAGCATTTGTGTACCAGTAAATTGTTTAAAAGTGGCATGGTGCAGTTCTCGGTGAGATTTCAGTTTTTGGAAAATTCATATTTGGATGTTTGCGATGCTCTAAAACACAGGTTCTCATACTCTGGCCTCAGGACCCCACACGGTGCATGTTTTGCAGGTCTCACAGAATCCCAAGTGACCTAATTAGCACCACCTGTGGCCCTTTTTAAAATGTGTCAGTGAGTAATTAATACACCTGTGCACCTGCTGGGTTACCTGCAAAACATGCACTATGTGGGGGTCCTGAGGGCCGAGTTTGAGAACCACTGCTCTAAAATAAAATGCTGCGAGTGTAATAGTATGGCGATTCTATAAAGCACATCCCTGTGCTCCGATCCCTACCTGCAGCACTGAGTGAGGTGGAGAAGTCACATCAGCAGTGGCATCAAATATTTTAAGGTCCGTTAATAAATTTGTCCCCCTGCTAGGCTGATAAATAAGTCACTGTGAGCAAACTGAACTTCTCCCCATTCACAAAGATGAACGCTATCTTCTGTTTCATTTTATAGATCTATGTTTTCCTTATTTGGTCAAGTACGATCACAATACTGTGTTGTCTGAGCGTTTGTTTTAGTGATGAGATTTCTGTGCCACCATTGAGCTTTTAAATATCATTAAAATAAGAATTTGCTGCCTTACTGGAATACAGTGACACCCGGACATTCCATTTATATGAACCCATGCAGCAAAACCCTACAATGGCGTCCCTCGGCATTATTCATTGGCATCGATGAGTTCCTTAAATCTAACCATGTCTTGAGTGTTTATACTCTGTGACCCACACTTCTGTCGGAACACAGTTGCAAGTCTGTTATGTAATCGTGTATCTGTGTGAATAGCGCAAGCGTGCTGGGCACTGTTGATAGGCTGCCCCCTGTTGGTGGCAGTTATATCATAGAAAAAGTTAGTGACAGGCATTCGTTACCCGCCTGTCCAACTAGGAACACTATATACTGGCCCCCACTAAAAAGGCCCGCGCAGCCAGTGAGGATATGTAACTGCAGGAGGCCGTATGGCTACCGTGGAAGGAACGGAAGAGAGAAAAGAGGGGCAGGGAGAAAAAGGAGGGGAAGGGACCGAGAGACGGGAAGGAAGGGGCGAGAGAGACAAAGAGGGAGAGTCATATGGAGGTGGCGGAGAGGTAGGGAGAGACAGGAAGGAGGGTTGAGAGAGAGAGACAAAGTTATACAGAGATGGCAGAGAGACAGGGGAAGAGGGGGAGAGAAAGGATCGGGTGTTGTAAGAGAGAAAAACCCTGCACCATTTAGCACAATAGCTAGTAACCCGGTGAACGATGGGTTCAAAATACTAGTTGCTATACACTGAGATGGGCATACATAGTAAGGAATCATCTTCATTATCCCTTAAAGGGATTGGTGGAACCCGCTCCTTTCACATTAGTGTTTCCACAAGTTATAGGGATGGTGGAGTCTCCAGTTCTTAATAGGTGTACAACTTTTCCCTTTTTCGTGAAAGCCATAGAATTTCTCCTGAATTATCTTTCCTAGGAGTTCCCGGGCACGATGGGGGTTACAGCAGTACTGCAGGTCCTCATGCAGTGGTTCTAGTGATCTTTTTCATGTGTATTTTTGAGTCTGACTTGAGTGGTTCTGGGTCTGCGCACAATCTGACAGTATATGATGCAGACAACGCTGTATACTGGGATATATTGGGGGGAGATCACAGGCTGACTTGTACTGCTGACGCTTATCACTGCACAGAAATGAAAGTTACCTCTTTGTGTTGCTGGCGGAGGGACACCGAATGTATGATTTTTTTTTTTTCCGCATTTTTTTTTTTTTCTGTCAAATCAAAGTAGCGCTATTGTGACTTCAGCACTACCCGCGCTGTAAACAATATTTTTCCAGACTCTGCTGTGTGCATCACATTAAAGCTAAATGTGCCATAATACAGAGTAATGTCCTGTTTGATGAGCGAGTGCTGGCTTTGATTTAAGCGCTTTGTTTGTTGCTTCTGCTGCAGAATGGATCTGAAACCAATGGCATCATCCGCGCTGCAAGAGGCGCGCTTGTCATCTCTTTAACGGCTTAACACAGTTAAAAGGGAAGAACTTAGAGCAGTGTCTAACACAGATCAATGTAGAACACACAAATCTTGGAGCTGTGGGGCTCTCGCTGCCATCACAGCAGGGGGTGGGGGGGATCGGATAAGACAACAGTGATATTGAGGAGGTATCGGCTCCTAAGCTTCTTTTTAACCAGTTGTTAGCTGTATGGAGAATAAAGTTATAGTTACTGTAATATACCAGTATGTTCTGCTGCTTTAATGTTTTTGCTAGCTACATGTGTGGGTGGTTGTCAGCTTAACAAATATTATCTATTCATCCTTTTTATTCTAATTCCTTGGGAATTGCAGACAATTGATGGATACATAGCCTGTAGTGCTGTATTCCAGATTTCATGGCATTTCCTCCTAGAGGCACGAAGTGACTCAATGAACACTGCTGTGGCTGCCTTCTCTCTCCCTGTGGTTCCGTCTCGGTGTCCGCTGCGTATGCTGTTGTGGGACAAACGTAATAAGTGCTGTTTGGAAGTTGTCGGAAGCGTCTCTGGGTGCAGGGGGCGAGCGGTGTCAGTCTATCGATCTCCCAGCTTTGCACATGCCTCTGAGCACGAGCAGCAGCGTGCTTAATGTGATTGAAAGGCAGTTAAAATGGCGGTGACCTTTTCAGGGGAAATTAGATTGCCTGCCAAGAGTGGTTAGAGGGAGTGATAACGCCAGCTTCAGAAGGCTGTCCAGTCAGATTCCGAGAGAGATGGGGATTCTCGGCTAGCAGCTAGTGCTGCCTGCAGCACCCCTCGTAGAGGTCTTCCATGAAATGCGCCCTGTGTCCCTTCTG